>NC_064892.1:9000733-9303633 GCF_929443795.1 Astur gentilis
GCCTTTTCAGAAAAAAAGCTTCTGCCGAGAACGAGCACCGTGACATGCTGAGTCTCTGGGAAAGCAGAGATCCCCAATCCTGTTGTGCCTGTGGATAGGCTGCAGAGGGATAGTGAATACCAGCAAGATCTTTCAGGGCTGGCACCTTCCTTGTGGGAGAAGCAGCCGTAAGTTTGCCTTTTCAGAAAAAAGCTTCTGCCGAGAACGAGCACCGTGACATGCTGAGTCTCTGGGAAAGCAGAGATCCCCAATGCTCTTGCGGCTAAAGATAGGCTGCAGAGGGATAGTGAAAACCAGCAAGATCTTTCAGGGCTGGCACCTTCCTTGTGGGAGAAGCAGCCGTAAGTTTGCCTTTTCAGAAAAAAGCTTCTGCCGAGAACGAGCACCGTGACATGCTGAGTCTCTGGGAAAGCAGAGATCCCCAATGCTGTTGTGCCTGTGGATAGGCTGCAGAGGGATAGTGAAGACCAGCAAGATCTTTCAGGGCTGGCACCTTCCTTGTGGGAGAAGCAGCCGTAAGTTTGCCTTTTCAGAAAAAAAGCTTCTGCCGAGAACGAGCACCGTGACATGCTGAGTCTCTGGGAAAGCAGAGATCCCCAATCCTGTTGTGCCTGTGGATAGGCTGCAGAGGGATAGTGAAAACCAGCAAGATCTTTCAGGGCTGGCACCTTCCTTGTGGGAGAAGCAGCCGTAAGTTTGCCTTTTCAGAAAAAAAGCTTCTGCCGAGAACGAGCACCGTGACATGCTGAGTCTCTGGGAAAGCAGAGATCCCCAATGCTGTTGTGCCTGTGGATAGGCTGCAGAGGGATAGTGAAGACCAGCAAGATCTTTCAGGGCTGGCACCTTCCTTGTGGGAGAAGCAGCCGTAAGTTTGCCTTTTCAGAAAAAAGCTTCTGCCGAGAACGAGCACCGTGACATGCTGAGTCTCTGGGAAAGCAGAGATCCCCAATGCTGTTGTGCCTGTGGATAGGCTGCAGAGGGATAGTGAAGACCAGCAAGATCTTTCAGGGCTGGCACCTTCCTTGTGGGAGAAGCAGCCGTAAGTTTGCCTTTTCAGAAAAAAAGCTTCTGCCGAGAACGAGCACCGTGACATGCTGAGTCTCTGGGAAAGCAGAGATCCCCAATGCTGTTGTGCCTGTGGATAGGCTGCAGAGGCATAGTGAAAACCAGCAAGATCTTTCAGGGCTGGCACCTTCCTTGTGGGAGAAGCAGCCGTAAGTTTGCCTTTTCAGAAAAAAGCTTCTGCCGAGAACGAGCACCGTGACATGCTGAGTCTCTGGGAAAGCAGAGATCCCCAATGCTGTTGTGCCTGTGGATAGGCTGCAGAGGGATAGTGAAAACCAGCAAGATCTTTCAGGGCTGGCACCTTCCTTGTGGGAGAAGCAGCCGTAAGTTTGCCTTTTCAGAAAAAAAGCTTCTGCCGAGAACGAGCACCGTGACATGCTGAGTCTCTGGGAAAGCAGAGATCCCCAATCCTGTTGTGCCTGTGGATAGGCTGCAGAGGGATAGTGAAAACCAGCAAGATCTTTCAGGGCTGGCACCTTCCTTGTGGGAGAAGCAGCCGTAAGTTTGCCTTTTCAGAAAAAAGCTTCTGCCGAGAACGAGCACCGTGACATGCTGAGTCTCTGGGAAAGCAGAGATCCCCAATGCTGTTGTGCCTGTGGATAGGCTGCAGAGGGATAGTGAAGACCAGCAAGATCTTTCAGGGCTGGCACCTTCCTTGTGGGAGAAGCAGCCGTAAGTTTGCCTTTTCAGAAAAAAGCTTCTGCCGAGAACGAGCACCGTGACATGCTGAGTCTCTGGGAAAGCAGAGATCCCCAATGCTGTTGTGCCTGTGGATAGGCTGCAGAGGGATAGTGAAGACCAGCAAGATCTTTCAGGGCTGGCACCTTCCTTGTGGGAGAAGCAGCCGTAAGTTTGCCTTTTCAGAAAAAAAGCTTCTGCCGAGAACGAGCACCGTGACATGCTGAGTCTCTGGGAAAGCAGAGATCCCCAATCCTGTTGTGCCTGTGGATAGGCTGCAGAGGGATAGTGAAAACCAGCAAGATCTTTCAGGGCTGGCACCTTCCTTGTGGGAGAAGCAGCCGTAAGTTTGCCTTTTCAGAAAAAAGCTTCTGCCGAGAACGAGCACCGTGACATGCTGAGTCTCTGGGAAAGCAGAGATCCCCAATGCTCTTGCGGCTAAAGATAGGCTGCAGAGGGATAGTGAAAACCAGCAAGATCTTTCAGGGCTGGCACCTTCCTTGTGGGAGAAGCAGCCGTAAGTTTGCCTTTTCAGAAAAAAGCTTCTGCCGAGAACGAGCACCGTGACATGCTGAGTCTCTGGGAAAGCAGAGATCCCCAATGCTGTTGTGCCTGTGGATAGGCTGCAGAGGGATAGTGAAAACCAGCAAGATCTTTCAGGGCTGGCACCTTCCTTGTGGGAGAAGCAGCCGTAAGTTTGCCTTTTCAGAAAAAAAGCTTCTGCCGAGAACGAGCACCGTGACATGCTGAGTCTCTGGGAAAGCAGAGATCCCCAATCCTGTTGTGCCTGTGGATAGGCTGCAGAGGGATAGTGAAAACCAGCAAGATCTTTCAGGGCTGGCACCTTCCTTGTGGGAGAAGCAGCCGTAAGTTTGCCTTTTCAGAAAAAAGCTTCTGCCGAGAACGAGCACCGTGACATGCTGAGTCTCTGGGAAAGCAGAGATCCCCAATGCTGTTGTGCCTGTGGATAGGCTGCAGAGGGATAGTGAAGACCAGCAAGATCTTTCAGGGCTGGCACCTTCCTTGTGGGAGAAGCAGCCGTAAGTTTGCCTTTTCAGAAAAAAGCTTCTGCCGAGAACGAGCACCGTGACATGCTGAGTCTCTGGGAAAGCAGAGATCCCCAATGCTGTTGTGCCTGTGGATAGGCTGCAGAGGGATAGTGAAGACCAGCAAGATCTTTCAGGGCTGGCACCTTCCTTGTGGGAGAAGCAGCCGTAAGTTTGCCTTTTCAGAAAAAAAGCTTCTGCCGAGAACTAGCACCGTGACATGCTGAGTCTCTGGGAAAGCAGAGATCCCAAATCCTGTTGTGCCTGTGGATAGGCTGCAGAGGGATAGTGAAAACCAGCAAGATCTTTCAGGGCTGGCACCTTCCTTGTGGGAGAAGCAGCCGTAAGTTTGCCTTTTCAGAAAAAAGCTTCTGCCGAGAACGAGCACCGTGACATGCTGAGTCTCTGGGAAAGCAGAGATCCCCAATGCTCTTGCGGCTAAAGATAGGCTGCAGAGGGATAGTGAAAACCAGCAAGATCTTTCAGGGCTGGCACCTTCCTTGTGGGAGAAGCAGCCGTAAGTTTGCCTTTTCAGAAAAAAGCTTCTGCCGAGAACGAGCACCGTGACATGCTGAGTCTCTGGGAAAGCAGAGATCCCCAATGCTGTTGTGCCTGTGGATAGGCTGCAGAGGGATAGTGAAGACCAGCAAGATCTTTCAGGGCTGGCACCTTCCTTGTGGGAGAAGCAGCCGTAAGTTTGCCTTTTCAGAAAAAAAGCTTCTGCCGAGAACGAGCACCGTGACATGCTGAGTCTCTGGGAAAGCAGAGATCCCCAATGCTGTTGTGCCTGTGGATAGGCTGCAGAGGCATAGTGAAAACCAGCAAGATCTTTCAGGGCTGGCACCTTCCTTGTGGGAGAAGCAGCCGTAAGTTTGCCTTTTCAGAAAAAAGCTTCTGCCGAGAACGAGCACCGTGACATGCTGAGTCTCTGGGAAAGCAGAGATCCCCAATGCTGTTGTGCCTGTGGATAGGCTGCAGAGGGATAGTGAAGACCAGCAAGATCTTTCAGGGCTGGCACCTTCCTTGTGGGAGAAGCAGCCGTAAGTTTGCCTTTTCAGAAAAAAAGCTTCTGCCGAGAACGAGCACCGTGACATGCTGAGTCTCTGGGAAAGCAGAGATCCCCAATCCTGTTGTGCCTGTGGATAGGCTGCAGAGGGATAGTGAAAACCAGCAAGATCTTTCAGGGCTGGCACCTTCCTTGTGGGAGAAGCAGCCGTAAGTTTGCCTTTTCAGAAAAAAGCTTCTGCCGAGAACGAGCACCGTGACATGCTGAGTCTCTGGGAAAGCAGAGATCCCCAATGCTGTTGTGCCTGTGGATAGGCTGCAGAGGGATAGTGAAGACCAGCAAGATCTTTCAGGGCTGGCACCTTCCTTGTGGGAGAAGCAGCCGTAAGTTTGCCTTTTCAGAAAAAAAGCTTCTGCCGAGAACGAGCACCGTGACATGCTGAGTCTCTGGGAAAGCAGAGATCCCCAATCCTGTTGTGCCTGTGGATAGGCTGCAGAGGGATAGTGAAAACCAGCAAGATCTTTCAGGGCTGGCACCTTCCTTGTGGGAGAAGCAGCCGTAAGTTTGCCTTTTCAGAAAAAAAGCTTCTGCCGAGAACGAGCACCGTGACATGCTGAGTCTCTGGGAAAGCAGAGATCCCCAATGCTGTTGTGCCTGTGGATAGGCTGCAGAGGGATAGTGAAGACCAGCAAGATCTTTCAGGGCTGGCACCTTCCTTGTGGGAGAAGCAGCCGTAAGTTTGCCTTTTCAGAAAAAAGCTTCTGCCGAGAACGAGCACCGTGACATGCTGAGTCTCTGGGAAAGCAGAGATCCCCAATCCTGTTGTGCCTGTGGATAGGCTGCAGAGGGATAGTGAAAACCAGCAAGATCTTTCAGGGCTGGCACCTTCCTTGTGGGAGAAGCAGCCGTAAGTTTGCCTTTTCAGAAAAAAGCTTCTGCCGAGAACGAGCACCGTGACATGCTGAGTCTCTGGGAAAGCAGAGATCCCCAATGCTCTTGCGGCTAAAGATAGGCTGCAGAGGGATAGTGAAAACCAGCAAGATCTTTCAGGGCTGGCACCTTCCTTGTGGGAGAAGCAGCCTTAAGTTTGCCTTTTCAGAAAAAAGCTTCTGCCGAGAACGAGCACCGTGACATGCTGAGTCTCTGGGAAAGCAGAGATCCCCAATGCTCTTGCGGCTAAAGATAGGCTGCAGAGGGATAGTGAAAACCAGCAAGATCTTTCAGGGCTGGCACCTTCCTTGTGGGAGAAGCAGCCGTAAGTTTGCCTTTTCAGAAAAAAGCTTCTGCCGAGAACGAGCACCGTGACATGCTGAGTCTCTGGGAAAGCAGAGATCCCCAATCCTGTTGTGCCTGTGGATAGGCTGCAGAGGGATAGTGAAGACCAGCAAGATCTTTCAGGGCTGGCACCTTCCTTGTGGGAGAAGCAGCCGTAAGTTTGCCTTTTCAGAAAAAAAGCTTCTGCCGAGAACGAGCACCGTGACATGCTGAGTCTCTGGGAAAGCAGAGATCCCCAATGCTGTTGTGCCTGTGGATAGGCTGCAGAGGCATAGTGAAAACCAGCAAGATCTTTCAGGGCTGGCACCTTCCTTGTGGGAGAAGCAGCCGTATGTTTGCCTTTTCAGAAAAAAGCTTCTGCCGAGAACGAGCACCGTGACATGCTGAGTCTCTGGGAAAGCAGAGATCCCCAATGCTGTTGTGCCTGTGGATAGGCTGCAGAGGGATAGTGAAAACCAGCAAGATCTTTCAGGGCTGGCACCTTCCTTGTGGGAGAAGCAGCCGTAAGTTTGCCTTTTCAGAAAAAAAGCTTCTGCCGAGAACGAGCACCGTGACATGCTGAGTCTCTGGGAAAGCAGAGATCCCCAATCCTGTTGTGCCTGTGGATAGGCTGCAGAGGGATAGTGAAAACCAGCAAGATCTTTCAGGGCTGGCACCTTCCTTGTGGGAGAAGCAGCCGTAAGTTTGCCTTTTCAGAAAAAAGCTTCTGCCGAGAACGAGCACCGTGACATGCTGAGTCTCTGGGAAAGCAGAGATCCCCAATGCTGTTGTGCCTGTGGATAGGCTGCAGAGGGATAGTGAAGACCAGCAAGATCTTTCAGGGCTGGCACCTTCCTTGTGGGAGAAGCAGCCGTAAGTTTGCCTTTTCAGAAAAAAGCTTCTGCCGAGAACGAGCACCGTGACATGCTGAGTCTCTGGGAAAGCAGAGATCCCCAATGCTGTTGTGCCTGTGGATAGGCTGCAGAGGGATAGTGAAGACCAGCAAGATCTTTCAGGGCTGGCACCTTCCTTGTGGGAGAAGCAGCCGTAAGTTTGCCTTTTCAGAAAAAAGCTTCTGCCGAGAACGAGCACCGTGACATGCTGAGTCTCTGGGAAAGCAGAGATCCCCAATGCTCTTGCGGCTAAAGATAGGCTGCAGAGGGATAGTGAAAACCAGCAAGATCTTTCAGGGCTGGCACCTTCCTTGTGGGAGAAGCAGCCGTAAGTTTGCCTTTTCAGAAAAAAAGCTTCTGCCGAGAACGAGCACCGTGACATGCTGAGACTCTGGGAAAGCAGAGATCCCCAATCCTGTTGTGCCTGTGGATAGGCTGCAGAGGGATAGTGAAAACCAGCAAGATCTTTCAGGGCTGGCACCTTCCTTGTGGGAGAAGCAGCCGTAAGTTTGCCTTTTCAGAAAAAAGCTTCTGCCGAGAACGAGCACCGTGACATGCTGAGTCTCTGGGAAAGCAGAGATCCCCAATGCTGTTGTGCCTGTGGATAGGCTGCAGAGGGATAGTGAAGACCAGCAAGATCTTTCAGGGCTGGCACCTTCCTTGTGGGAGAAGCAGCCGTAAGTTTGCCTTTTCAGAAAAAAAGCTTCTGCCGAGAACGAGCACCGTGACATGCTGAGTCTCTGGGAAAGCAGAGATCCCCAATCCTGTTGTGCCTGTGGATAGGCTGCAGAGGCATAGTGAAAACCAGCAAGATCTTTCAGGGCTGGCACCTTCCTTGTGGGAGAAGCAGCCGTAAGTTTGCCTTTTCAGAAAAAAGCTTCTGCCGAGAACGAGCACCGTGACATGCTGAGTCTCTGGGAAAGCAGAGATCCCCAATGCTGTTGTGCCTGTGGATAGGCTGCAGAGGGATAGTGAAGACCAGCAAGATCTTTCAGGGCTGGCACCTTCCTTGTGGGAGAAGCAGCCGTAAGTTTGCCTTTTCAGAAAAAAAGCTTCTGCCGAGAACGAGCACCGTGACATGCTGAGTCTCTGGGAAAGCAGAGATCCCCAATCCTGTTGTGCCTGTGGATAGGCTGCAGAGGGATAGTGAAAACCAGCAAGATCTTTCAGGGCTGGCACCTTCCTTGTGGGAGAAGCAGCCGTAAGTTTGCCTTTTCAGAAAAAAGCTTCTGCCGAGAACGAGCACCGTGACATGCTGAGTCTCTGGGAAAGCAGAGATCCCCAATGCTGTTGTGCCTGTGGATAGGCTGCAGAGGCATAGTGAAAACCAGCAAGATCTTTCAGGGCTGGCACCTTCCTTGTGGGAGAAGCAGCCGTAAGTTTGCCTTTTCAGAAAAAAGCTTCTGCCGAGAACGAGCACCGTGACATGCTGAGTCTCTGGGAAAGCAGAGATCCCCAATCCTGTTGTGCCTGTGGATAGGCTGCAGAGGGATAGTGAAGACCAGCAAGATCTTTCAGGGCTGGCACCTTCCTTGTGGGAGAAGCAGCCGTAAGTTTGCCTTTTCAGAAAAAAGCTTCTGCCGAGAACGAGCACCGTGACATGCTGAGTCTCTGGGAAAGCAGAGATCCCCAATGCTGTTGTGCCTGTGGATAGGCTGCAGAGGGATAGTGAAGACCAGCAAGATCTTTCAGGGCTGGCACCTTCCTTGTGGGAGAAGCAGCCGTAAGTTTGCCTTTTCAGAAAAAAGCTTCTGCCGAGAACGAGCACCGTGACATGCTGAGTCTCTGGGAAAGCAGAGATCCCCAATCCTGTTGTGCCTGTGGATAGGCTGCAGAGGGATAGTGAAAACCAGCAAGATCTTTCAGGGCTGGCACCTTCCTTGTGGGAGAAGGAGCCGTAAGTTTGCCTTTTCAGAAAAAAGCTTCTGCCGAGAACGAGCACCGTGACATGCTGAGTCTCTGGGAAAGCAGAGATCCCCAATGCTGTTGTGCCTGTGGATAGGCTGCAGAGGGATAGTGAAGACCAGCAAGATCTTTCAGGGCTGGCACCTTCCTTGTGGGAGAAGGAGCCGTAAGTTTGCCTTTTCAGAAAAAAGCTTCTGCCGAGAACGAGCACCGTGACATACTGAGTCTCTGAGAAAGCAGAGATCCCCAATCCTGTTGTGCCTGTGGATAGGCTGCAGAGGGATAGTGAAAACCAGCAAGATCTTTCAGGGCTGGCACCTTCCTTGTGGGAGAAGCAGCCGTAAGTTTGCCTTTTCAGAAAAAAGCTTCTGCCGAGAACGAGCACCGTGACATGCTGAGTCTCTGGGAAAGCAGAGATCCCCAATGCTGTTGTGCCTGTGGATAGGCTGCAGAGGGATAGTGAAGACCAGCAAGATCTTTCAGGGCTGGCACCTTCCTTGTGGGAGAAGGAGCCGTAAGTTTGCCTTTTCAGAAAAAAGCTTCTGCCGAGAACGAGCACCGTGACATGCTGAGTCTCTGGGAAAGCAGAGATCCCCAATGCTGTTGTGCCTGTGGATAGGCTGCAGAGGGATAGTGAAGACCAGCAAGATCTTTCAGGGCTGGCACCTTCCTTGTGGGAGAAGCAGCCGTAAGTTTGCCTTTTCAGAAAAAAAGCTTCTGCCGAGAACGAGCACCGTGACATGCTGAGTCTCTGGGAAAGCAGAGATCCCCAATCCTGTTGTGCCTGTGGATAGGCTGCAGAGGGATAGTGAAAACCAGCAAGATCTTTCAGGGCTGGCACCTTCCTTGTGGGAGAAGCAGCCGTAAGTTTGCCTTTTCAGAAAAAAGCTTCTGCCGAGAACGAGCACCGTGACATGCTGAGTCTCTGGGAAAGCAGAGATCCCCAATGCTGTTGTGCCTGTGGATAGGCTGCAGAGGGATAGTGAAGACCAGCAAGATCTTTCAGGGCTGGCACCTTCCTTGTGGGAGAAGCAGCCGTAAGTTTGCCTTTTCAGAAAAAAAGCTTCTGCCGAGAACGAGCACCGTGACATGCTGAGTCTCTGGGAAAGCAGAGATCCCCAATCCTGTTGTGCCTGTGGATAGGCTGCAGAGGGATAGTGAAAACCAGCAAGATCTTTCAGGGCTGGCACCTTCCTTGTGGGAGAAGCAGCCGTAAGTTTGCCTTTTCAGAAAAAAAGCTTCTGCCGAGAACGAGCACCGTGACATGCTGAGTCTCTGGGAAAGCAGAGATCCCCAATGCTGTTGTGCCTGTGGATAGGCTGCAGAGGGATAGTGAAGACCAGCAAGATCTTTCAGGGCTGGCACCTTCCTTGTGGGAGAAGCAGCCGTAAGTTTGCCTTTTCAGAAAAAAGCTTCTGCCGAGAACGAGCACCGTGACATGCTGAGTCTCTGGGAAAGCAGAGATCCCCAATGCTGTTGTGCCTGTGGATAGGCTGCAGAGGGATAGTGAAGACCAGCAAGATCTTTCAGGGCTGGCACCTTCCTTGTGGGAGAAGCAGCCGTAAGTTTGCCTTTTCAGAAAAAAAGCTTCTGCCGAGAACGAGCACCGTGACATGCTGAGTCTCTGGGAAAGCAGAGATCCCCAATCCTGTTGTGCCTGTGGATAGGCTGCAGAGGGATAGTGAAAACCAGCAAGATCTTTCAGGGCTGGCACCTTCCTTGTGGGAGAAGCAGCCGTAAGTTTGCCTTTTCAGAAAAAAGCTTCTGCCGAGAACGAGCACCGTGACATGCTGAGTCTCTGGGAAAGCAGAGATCCCCAATGCTCTTGCGGCTAAAGATAGGCTGCAGAGGGATAGTGAAAACCAGCAAGATCTTTCAGGGCTGGCACCTTCCTTGTGGGAGAAGCAGCCGTAAGTTTGCCTTTTCAGAAAAAAGCTTCTGCCGAGAACGAGCACCGTGACATGCTGAGTCTCTGGGAAAGCAGAGATCCCCAATGCTGTTGTGCCTGTGGATAGGCTGCAGAGGGATAGTGAAGACCAGCAAGATCTTTCAGGGCTGGCACCTTCCTTGTGGGAGAAGCAGCCGTAAGTTTGCCTTTTCAGAAAAAAAGCTTCTGCCGAGAACGAGCACCGTGACATGCTGAGTCTCTGGGAAAGCAGAGATCCCCAATGCTGTTGTGCCTGTGGATAGGCTGCAGAGGGATAGTGAAAACCAGCAAGATCTTTCAGGGCTGGCACCTTCCTTGTGGGAGAAGCAGCCGTAAGTTTGCCTTTTCAGAAAAAAGCTTCTGCCGAGAACGAGCACCGTGACATGCTGAGTCTCTGGGAAAGCAGAGATCCCCAATCCTGTTGTGCCTGTGGATAGGCTGCAGAGGGATAGTGAAAACCAGCAAGATCTTTCAGGGCTGGCACCTTCCTTGTGGGAGAAGCAGCCGTAAGTTTGCCTTTTCAGAAAAAAGCTTCTGCCGAGAACGAGCACCGTGACATGCTGAGTCTCTGGGAAAGCAGAGATCCCCAATGCTGTTGTGCCTGTGGATAGGCTGCAGAGGGATAGTGAAGACCAGCAAGATCTTTCAGGGCTGGCACCTTCCTTGTGGGAGAAGCAGCCGTAAGTTTGCCTTTTCAGAAAAAAGCTTCTGCCGAGAACGAGCACCGTGACATGCTGAGTCTCTGGGAAAGCAGAGATCCCCAATGCTGTTGTGCCTGTGGATAGGCTGCAGAGGGATAGTGAAGACCAGCAAGATCTTTCAGGGCTGGCACCTTCCTTGTGGGAGAAGCAGCCGTAAGTTTGCCTTTTCAGAAAAAAAGCTTCTGCCGAGAACGAGCACCGTGACATGCTGAGTCTCTGGGAAAGCAGAGATCCCCAATCCTGTTGTGCCTGTGGATAGGCTGCAGAGGGATAGTGAAAACCAGCAAGATCTTTCAGGGCTGGCACCTTCCTTGTGGGAGAAGCAGCCGTAAGTTTGCCTTTTCAGAAAAAAGCTTCTGCCGAGAACGAGCACCGTGACATGCTGAGTCTCTGGGAAAGCAGAGATCCCCAATGCTCTTGCGGCTAAAGATAGGCTGCAGAGGGATAGTGAAAACCAGCAAGATCTTTCAGGGCTGGCACCTTCCTTGTGGGAGAAGCAGCCGTAAGTTTGCCTTTTCAGAAAAAAGCTTCTGCCGAGAACGAGCACCGTGACATGCTGAGTCTCTGGGAAAGCAGAGATCCCCAATGCTGTTGTGCCTGTGGATAGGCTGCAGAGGGATAGTGAAGACCAGCAAGATCTTTCAGGGCTGGCACCTTCCTTGTGGGAGAAGCAGCCGTAAGTTTGCCTTTTCAGAAAAAAAGCTTCTGCCGAGAACGAGCACCGTGACATGCTGAGACTCTGGGAAAGCAGAGATCCCCAATCCTGTTGTGCCTGTGGATAGGCTGCAGAGGGATAGTGAAAACCAGCAAGATCTTTCAGGGCTGGCACCTTCCTTGTGGGAGAAGCAGCCGTAAGTTTGCCTTTTCAGAAAAAAGCTTCTTCCGAGAACGAGCACCGTGACATGCTGAGTCTCTGGGAAAGCAGAGATCCCCAATGCTGTTGTGCCTGTGGATAGGCTGCAGAGGGATAGTGAAGACCAGCAAGATCTTTCAGGGCTGGCACCTTCCTTGTGGGAGAAGCAGCCGTAAGTTTGCCTTTTCATTAAAAAAGCTTCTGCCGAGAACGAGCACCGTGACATGCTGAGTCTCTGGGAAAGCAGAGATCCCCAATCCTGTTGTGCCTGTGGATAGGCTGCAGAGGCATAGTGAAAACCAGCAAGATCTTTCAGGGCTGGCACCTTCCTTGTGGGAGAAGCAGCCGTAAGTTTGCCTTTTCAGAAAAAAGCTTCTGCCGAGAACGAGCACCGTGACATGCTGAGTCTCTGGGAAAGCAGAGATCCCCAATGCTGTTGTGCCTGTGGATAGGCTGCAGAGGGATAGTGAAGACCAGCAAGATCTTTCAGGGCTGGCACCTTCCTTGTGGGAGAAGCAGCCGTAAGTTTGCCTTTTCAGAAAAAAAGCTTCTGCCGAGAACGAGCACCGTGACATGCTGAGTCTCTGGGAAAGCAGAGATCCCCAATCCTGTTGTGCCTGTGGATAGGCCGCAGAGGGATAGTGAAAACCAGCAAGATCTTTCAGGGCTGGCACCTTCCTTGTGGGAGAAGCAGCCGTAAGTTTGCCTTTTCAGAAAAAAGCTTCTGCCGAGAACGAGCACCGTGACATGCTGAGTCTCTGGGAAAGCAGAGATCCCCAATGCTGTTGTGCCTGTGGATAGGCTGCAGAGGCATAGTGAAAACCAGCAAGATCTTTCAGGGCTGGCACCTTCCTTGTGGGAGAAGCAGCCGTAAGTTTGCCTTTTCAGAAAAAAGCTTCTGCCGAGAACGAGCACCGTGACATGCTGAGTCTCTGGGAAAGCAGAGATCCCCAATCCTGTTGTGCCTGTGGATAGGCTGCAGAGGGATAGTGAAGACCAGCAAGATCTTTCAGGGCTGGCACCTTCCTTGTGGGAGAAGCAGCCGTAAGTTTGCCTTTTCAGAAAAAAGCTTCTGCCGAGAACGAGCACCGTGACATGCTGAGTCTCTGGGAAAGCAGAGATCCCCAATCCTGTTGTGCCTGTGGATAGGCTGCAGAGGGATAGTGAAAACCAGCAAGATCTTTCAGGGCTGGCACCTTCCTTGTGGGAGAAGCAGCCGTAAGTTTGCCTTTTCAGAAAAAAAGCTTCTGCCGAGAACGAGCACCGTGACATGCTGAGTCTCTGGGAAAGCAGAGATCCCCAATCCTGTTGTGCCTGTGGATAGGCTGCAGAGGCATAGTGAAAACCAGCAAGATCTTTCAGGGCTGGCACCTTCCTTGTGGGAGAAGCAGCCGTAAGTGCCGAGAACGAGCACCGTGACATGCTGAGTCTCTGGGAAAGCAGAGATCCCCAATCCTGTTGTGCCTGTGGATAGGCTGCAGAGGGATAGTGAAGACCAGCAAGATCTTTCAGGGCTGGCACCTTCCTTGTGGGAGAAGCAGCCGTAAGTTTTCCTTTTCAGAAAAAAAGCTTCTGCCGAGAACGAGCACCGTGACATGCTGAGTCTCTGGGAAAGCAGAGATCCCCAATCCTGTTGTGCCTGTGGATAGGCTGCAGAGGGATAGTGAAGACCAGCAAGATCTTTCAGGGCTGGCACCTTCCTTGTGGGAGAAGCAGCCGTAAGTTTGCCTTTTCAGAAAAAAGCTTCTGCCGAGAACGAGCACCGTGACATGCTGAGTCTCTGGGAAAGCAGAGATCCCCAATCCTGTTGTGCCTGTGGATAGGCTGCAGAGGGATAGTGAAAACCAGCAAGATCTTTCAGGGCTGGCACCTTCCTTGTGGGAGAAGGAGCCGTAAGTTTGCCTTTTCAGAAAAAAGCTTCTGCCGAGAACGAGCACCGTGACATGCTGAGTCTCTGGGAAAGCAGAGATCCCCAATGCTGTTGTGCCTGTGGATAGGCTGCAGAGGGATAGTGAAGACCAGCAAGATCTTTCAGGGCTGGCACCTTCCTTGTGGGAGAAGGAGCCGTAAGTTTGCCTTTTCAGAAAAAAGCTTCTGCCGAGAACGAGCACCGTGACATACTGAGTCTCTGAGAAAGCAGAGATCCCCAATCCTGTTGTGCCTGTGGATAGGCTGCAGAGGGATAGTGAAAACCAGCAAGATCTTTCAGGGCTGGCACCTTCCTTGTGGGAGAAGCAGCCGTAAGTTTGCCTTTTCAGAAAAAAAGCTTCTGCCGAGAACGAGCACCGTGACATGCTGAGTCTCTGGGAAAGCAGAGATCCCCAATCCTGTTGTGCCTGTGGATAGGCTGCAGAGGCATAGTGAAAACCAGCAAGATCTTTCAGGGCTGGCACCTTCCTTGTGGGAGAAGCAGCCGTAAGTTTGCCTTTTCAGAAAAAAGCTTCTGCCGAGAACGAGCACCGTGACATGCTGAGTCTCTGGGAAAGCAGAGATCCCCAATGCTGTTGTGCCTGTGGATAGGCTGCAGAGGGATAGTGAAGACCAGCAAGATCTTTCAGGGCTGGCACCTTCCTTGTGGGAGAAGCAGCCGTAAGTTTGCCTTTTCTGAAAAAAGCTTCTGCCGAGAACGAGCACCGTGACATGCTGAGTCTCTGGGAAAGCAGAGATCCCCAATCCTGTTGTGCCTGTGGATAGGCTGCAGAGGGATAGTGAAAACCAGCAAGATCTTTCAGGGCTGGCACCTTCCTTGTGGGAGAAGGAGCCGTAAGTTTGCCTTTTCAGAAAAAAGCTTCTGCCGAGAACGAGCACCGTGACATGCTGAGTCTCTGGGAAAGCAGAGATCCCCAATGCTGTTGTGCCTGTGGATAGGCTGCAGAGGGATAGTGAAGACCAGCAAGATCTTTCAGGGCTGGCACCTTCCTTGTGGGAGAAGCAGCCGTAAGTTTGCCTTTTCAGAAAAAAGCTTCTGCCGAGAACGAGCACCGTGACATGCTGAGTCTCTGGGAAAGCAGAGATCCCCAATCCTGTTGTGCCTGTGGATAGGCTGCAGAGGGATAGTGAAAACCAGCAAGATCTTTCAGGGCTGGCACCTTCCTTGTGGGAGAAGCAGCCGTAAGTTTGCCTTTTCAGAAAAAAAGCTTCTGCCGAGAACGAGCACCGTGACATGCTGAGTCTCTGGGAAAGCAGAGATCCCCAATGCTCTTGCGGATAAAGATAGGCTGCAGAGGGATAGTGAAAACCAGCAAGATCTTTCAGGGCTGGCACCTTCCTTGTGGGAGAAGCAGCCTTAAGTTTGCCTTTTCAGAAAAAAGCTTCTGCCGAGAACGAGCACCGTGACATGCTGAGTCTCTGGGAAAGCAGAGATCCCCAATCCTGTTGTGCCTGTGGATAGGCTGCAGAGGGATAGTGAAGACCAGCAAGATCTTTCAGGGCTGGCACCTTCCTTGTGGGAGAAGCAGCCGTAAGTTTGCCTTTTCAGAAAAAAAGCTTCTGCCGAGAACGAGCACCGTGACATGCTGAGTCTCTGGGAAAGCAGAGATCCCCAATGCTCTTGCGGCTAAAGATAGGCTGCAGAGGGATAGTGAAAACCAGCAAGATCTTTCAGGGCTGGCACCTTCCTTGTGGGAGAAGCAGCCGTAAGTTTGCCTTTTCAGAAAAAAGCTTCTGCCGAGAACGAGCACCGTGACATGCTGAGTCTCTGGGAAAGCAGAGATCCCCAATCCTGTTGTGCCTGTGGATAGGCTGCAGAGGGATAGTGAAGACCAGCAAGATCTTTCAGGGCTGGCACCTTCCTTATGGGAGAAGGAGCCGTAAGTTTGCCTTTTCAGAAAAAAAGCTTCTGCCGAGAACGAGCACCGTGACATGCTGAGTCTCTGGGAAAGCAGAGATCCCCAATGCTGTTGTGCCTGTGGATAGGCTGCAGAGGGATAGTGAAGACCAGCAAGATCTTTCAGGGCTGGCACCTTCCTTGTGGGAGAAGGAGCCGTAAGTTTGCCTTTTCAGAAAAAAGCTTCTGCCGAGAACGAGCACCGTGACATGCTGAGTCTCTGGGAAAGCAGAGATCCCCAATGCTGTTGTGCCTGTGGATAGGCTGCAGAGGGATAGTGAAAACCAGCAAGATCTTTCAGGGCTGGCACCTTCCTTGTGGGAGAAGCAGCCGTAAGTTTGCCTTTTCAGAAAAAAAGCTTCTGCCGAGAACGAGCACCGTGACATGCTGAGTCTCTGGGAAAGCAGAGATCCCCAATGCTGTTGTGCCTGTGGATAGGCTGCAGAGGGATAGTGAAGACCAGCAAGATCTTTCAGGGCTGGCACCTTCCTTGTGGGAGAAGCAGCCGTAAGTTTGCCTTTTCAGAAAAAAAGCTTCTGCCGAGAACGAGCACCGTGACATGCTGAGTCTCTGGGAAAGCAGAGATCCCCAATGCTCTTGCGGATAAAGATAGGCTGCAGAGGGATAGTGAAAACCAGCAAGATCTTTCAGGGCTGGCACCTTCTTTTTGGGAGAAGCAGCCTTAAGTTTGCCTTTTCACAAAAAAGCTTCTGCCGAGAACGAGCACCGTGACATGCTGAGTCTCTGGGAAAGCAGAGATCCCCAATCCTGTTGTGCCTGTGGATAGGCTGCAGAGGCATAGTGAAAACCAGCAAGATCTTTCAGGGCTGGCACCTTCCTTGTGGGAGAAGCAGCCGTAAGTTTGCCTTTTCAGAAAAAAGCTTCTGCCGAGAACGAGCACCGTGACATGCTGAGTCTCTGGGAAAGCAGAGATCCCCAATCCTGTTGTGCCTGTGGATAGGCTGCAGAGGGATAGTGAAAACCAGCAAGATCTTTCAGGGCTGGCACCTTCCTTGTGGGAGAAGGAGCCGTAAGTTTGCCTTTTCAGAAAAAAGCTTCTGCCGAGAACGAGCACCGTGACATGCTGAGTCTCTGGGAAAGCAGAGATCCCCAATCCTGTTGTGCCTGTGGATAGGCTGCAGAGGGATAGTGAAGACCAGCAAGATCTTTCAGGGCTGGCACCTTCCTTGTGGGAGAAGCAGCCGTAAGTTTGCCTTTTCAGAAAAAAAGCTTCTGCCGAGAACGAGCACCGTGACATGCTGAGTCTCTGGGAAAGCAGAGATCCCCAATCCTGTTGTGCCTGTGGATAGGCTGCAGAGGGATAGTGAAGACCAGCAAGATCTTTCAGGGCTGGCACCTTCCTTGTGGGAGAAGCAGCCGTAAGTTTGCCTTTTCAGAAAAAAGCTTCTGCCGAGAACGAGCACCGTGACATGCTGAGTCTCTGGGAAAGCAGAGATCCCCAATCCTGTTGTGCCTGTGGATAGGCTGCAGAGGGATAGTGAAAACCAGCAAGATCTTTCAGGGCTGGCACCTTCCTTGTGGGAGAAGGAGCCGTAAGTTTGCCTTTTCAGAAAAAAGCTTCTGCCAAGAACGAGCACCGTGACATGCTGAGTCTCTGGGAAAGCAGAGATCCCCAATCCTGTTGTGCCTGTGGATAGGCTGCAGAGGGATAGTGAAGACCAGCAAGATCTTTCAGGGCTGGCACCTTCCTTGTGGGAGAAGCAGCCGTAAGTTTGCCTTTTCAGAAAAAAAGCTTCTGCCGAGAACGAGCACCGTGACATGCTGAGTCTCTGGGAAAGCAGAGATCCCCAATGCTCTTGCGGCTAAAGATAGGCTGCAGAGGGATAGTGAAAACCAGCAAGATCTTTCAGGGCTGGCACCTTCCTTGTGGGAGGAGCAGCCGTAAGTTTGCCTTTTCAGAAAAAAGCTTCTGCCGAGAACGAGCACCGTGACATGCTGAGTCTCTGGGAAAGCAGAGATCCCCAATCCTGTTGTGCCTGTGGATAGGCTGCAGAGGGATAGTGAAGACCAGCAAGATCTTTCAGGGCTGGCACCTTCCTTGTGGGAGAAGCAGCCGTAAGTTTGCCTTTTCAGAAAAAAGTTTGCCGAGAACGAGCACCGTGACATGCTGAGTCTCTGGGAAAGCAGAGATCCCCAATCCTGTTGTGCCTGTGGATAGGCTGCAGAGGGATAGTGAAAACCAGCAAGATCTTTCAGGGCTGGCACCTTCCTTGTGGGAGAAGGAGCCGTAAGTTTGCCTTTTCAGAAAAAAGCTTCTGCCGAGAACGAGCACCGTGACATGCTGAGTCTCTGGGAAAGCAGAGATCCCCAATCCTGTTGTGCCTGTGGATAGGCTGCAGAGGGATAGTGAAGACTAGCAAGATCTTTCAGGGCTGGCACCTTCCTTGTGGGAGAAGTAGCCGTAAGTTTGCCTTTTCAGAAAAAAAGCTTCTGCCGAGAACGAGCACCGTGACATGCTGAGTCTCTGGGAAAGCAGAGATCCCCAATCCTGTTGTGCCTGTGGATAGGCTGCAGAGGGATAGTGAAAACCAGCAAGATCTTTCAGGGCTGGCACCTTCCTTGTGGGAGAAGGAGCCGTAAGTTTGCCTTTTCAGAAAAAAAGCTTCTGCTGAGAACGAGCACCGTGACATGCTGAGTCTCTGGGAAAGCAGAGATCCCCAATGCTGTTGTGCCTGTGGATAGGCTG
This sequence comes from Astur gentilis, assembly GCF_929443795.1. Taxonomy (NCBI): domain Eukaryota; kingdom Metazoa; phylum Chordata; class Aves; order Accipitriformes; family Accipitridae; genus Astur; species Astur gentilis. The sequence continues at coordinate 9,018,595 of NC_064892.1, forward strand.
CAGAGGGATAGTGAAGACCAGCAAGATCTTTCAGGGCTGGCACCTTCCTTGTGGGAGAAGGAGCCGTAAGTTTGCCTTTTCAGAAAAAAAGCTTCTGCCGAGAACGAGCACCGTGACATGCTGAGTCTCTGGGAAAGCAGAGATCCCCAATCCTGTTGTGCCTGTGGATAGGCTGCAGAGGGATAGTGAAAACCAGCAAGATCTTTCAGGGCTGGCACCTTCCTTGTGGGAGAAGGAGCCGTAAGTTTGCCTTTTCAGAAAAAAGCTTCTGCCGAGAACGAGCACCGTGACATGCTGAGTCTCTGGGAAAGCAGAGATCCCCAATGCTGTTGTGCCTGTGGATAGGCTGCAGAGGGATAGTGAAGACCAGCAAGATCTTTCAGGGCTGGCACCTTCCTTGTGGGAGAAGCAGCCGTAAGTTTGCCTTTTCAGAAAAAAAGCTTCTGCCGAGAACGAGCACCGTGACATGCTGAGTCTCTGGGAAAGCAGAGATCCCCAATGCTCTTGCGGCTAAAGATAGGCTGCAGAGGGATAGTGAAAACCAGCAAGATCTTTCAGGGCTGGCACCTTCCTTGTGGGAGGAGCAGCCGTAAGTTTGCCTTTTCAGAAAAAAGCTTCTGCCGAGAACGAGCACCGTGACATGCTGAGTCTCTGGGAAAGCAGAGATCCCCAATCCTGTTGTGCCTGTGGATAGGCTGCAGAGGGATAGTGAAAACCAGCAAGATCTTTCAGGGCTGGCACCTTCCTTGTGGGAGAAGCAGCCGTAAGTTTGCCTTTTCAGAAAAAAAGCTTCTGCCGAGAACGAGCACCGTGACATGCTGAGTCTCTGGGAAAGCAGAGATCCCCAATCCTGTTGTGCCTGTGGATAGGCTGCAGAGGGATAGTGAAGACCAGCAAGATCTTTCAGGGCTGGCACCTTCCTTGTGGGAGAAGCAGCCGTAAGTTTGCCTTTTCAGAAAAAAAGCTTCTGCCGAGAACGAGCACCGTGACATGCTGAGTCTCTGGGAAAGCAGATATCCCCAATGCTCTTGCGGCTAAAGATAGGCTGCAGAGGGATAGTGAAAACCAGCAAGATCTTTCAGGGCTGGCACCTTCCTTGTGGGAGAAGCAGCCGTAAGTTTGCCTTTTCAGAAAAAAGCTTCTGCCGAGAACGAGCACCGTGACATGCTGAGTCTCTGGGAAAGCAGAGATCCCCAATCCTGTTGTGCCTGTGGATAGGCTGCAGAGGGATAGTGAAAACCAGCAAGATCTTTCAGGGCTGGCACCTTCCTTGTGGGAGAAGGAGCCGTAAGTTTGCCTTTTCAGAAAAAAAGCTTCTGCCGAGAACGAGCACCGTGACATGCTGAGTCTCTGGGAAAGCAGAGATCCCCAATGCTGTTGTGCCTGTGGATAGGCTGCAGAGGGATAGTGAAAACCAGCAAGATCTTTCAGGGCTGGCACCTTCCTTGTGGGAGAAGCAGCCGTAAGTTTGCCTTTTCAGAAAAAAGCTTCTGCCGAGAACGAGCACTGTGACATGCTGAGTCTCTGGGAAAGCAGAGATCCCCAATCCTGTTGTGCCTGTGGATAGGCTGCAGAGGGATAGTGAAGACCAGCAAGATCTTTCAGGGCTGGCACCTTCCTTGTGGGAGAAGCAGCCGTAAGTTTGCCTTTTCAGAAAAAAAGCTTCTGCCGAGAACGAGCACCGTGACATGCTGAGTCTCTGGGAAAGCAGAGATCCCCAATCCTGTTGTGCCTGTGGATAGGCTGCAGAGGCATAGTGAAAACCAGCAAGATCTTTCAGGGCTGGCACCTTCCTTGTGGGAGAAGCAGCCGTAAGTTTGCCTTTTCAGAAAAAAAGCTTCTGCCGAGAACGAGCACCGTGACATGCTGAGTCTCTGGGAAAGCAGAGATCCCCAATGCTCTTGCGGCTAAAGATAGGCTGCAGAGGGATAGTGAAAACCAGCAAGATCTTTCAGGGCTGGCACCTTCCTTGTGGGAGGAGCAGCCGTATGTTTGCCTTTTCAGAAAAAAGCTTCTGCCGAGAACGAGCACCGTGACATGCTGAGTCTCTGGGAAAGCAGAGATCCCCAATCCTGTTGTGCCTGTGGATAGGCTGCAGAGGGATAGTGAAGACCAGCAAGATCTTTCAGGGCTGGCACCTTCCTTGTGGGAGAAGCAGCCGTAAGTTTGCCTTTTCAGAAAAAAGTTTGCCGAGAACGAGCACCGTGACATGCTGAGTCTCTGGGAAAGCAGAGATCCCCAATCCTGTTGTGCCTGTGGATAGGCTGCAGAGGGATAGTGAAGACCAGCAAGATCTTTCAGGGCTGGCACCTTCCTTGTGGGAGAAGCAGCCTTAAGTTTGCCTTTTCAGAAAAAAAGCTTCTGCCGAGAACGAGCACCGTGACATGCTGAGTCTCTGGGAAAGCAGAGATCCCCAATCCTGTTGTGCCTGTGGATAGGCTGCAGAGGGATAGTGAAGACCAGCAAGATCTTTCAGGGCTGGCACCTTCCTTGTGGGAGAAGCAGCCTTAAGTTTGCCTTTTCAGAAAAAAAGCTTCTGCCGAGAACGAGCACCGTGACATGCTGAGTCTCTGGGAAAGCAGAGATCCCCAATCCTGTTGTGCCTGTGGATAGGCTGCAGAGGGATAGTGAAAACCAGCAAGATCTTTCAGGGCTGGCACCTTCCTTGTGGGAGAAGGAGCCGTAAGTTTGCCTTTTCAGAAAAAAGCTTCTGCCGAGAACGAGCACCGTGACATGCTGAGTCTCTGGGAAAGCAGAGATCCCCAATCCTGTTGTGCCTGTGGATAGGCTGCAGAGGGATAGTGAAGACCAGCAAGATCTTTCAGGGCTGGCACCTTCCTTGTGGGAGAAGCAGCCGTAAGTTTGCCTTTTCAGAAAAAAAGCTTCTGCCGAGAACGAGCACCGTGACATGCTGAGTCTCTGGGAAAGCAGAGATCCCCAATGCTCTTGCGGCTAAAGATAGGCTGCAGAGGGATAGTGAAAACCAGCAAGATCTTTCAGGGCTGGCACCTTCCTTGTGGGAGAAGCAGCCGTAAGTTTGCCTTTTCAGAAAAAAGCTTCTGCCGAGAACGAGCACCGTGACATGCTGAGTCTCTGGGAAAGCAGAGATCCCCAATCCTGTTGTGCCTGTGGATAGGCTGCAGAGGGATAGTGAAGACCAGCAAGATCTTTCAGGGCTGGCACCTTCCTTATGGGAGAAGGAGCCGTAAGTTTGCCTTTTCAGAAAAAAAGCTTCTGCCGAGAACGAGCACCGTGACATGCTGAGTCTCTGGGAAAGCAGAGATCCCCAATGCTGTTGTGCCTGTGGATAGGCTGCAGAGGGATAGTGAAGACCAGCAAGATCTTTCAGGGCTGGCACCTTCCTTGTGGGAGAAGGAGCCGTAAGTTTGCCTTTTCAGAAAAAAGCTTCTGCCGAGAACGAGCACCGTGACATGCTGAGTCTCTGGGAAAGCAGAGATCCCCAATGCTGTTGTGCCTGTGGATAGGCTGCAGAGGGATAGTGAAAACCAGCAAGATCTTTCAGGGCTGGCACCTTCCTTGTGGGAGAAGCAGCCGTAAGTTTGCCTTTTCAGAAAAAAAGCTTCTGCCGAGAACGAGCACCGTGACATGCTGAGTCTCTGGGAAAGCAGAGATCCCCAATGCTGTTGTGCCTGTGGATAGGCTGCAGAGGGATAGTGAAGACCAGCAAGATCTTTCAGGGCTGGCACCTTCCTTGTGGGAGAAGCAGCCGTAAGTTTGCCTTTTCAGAAAAAAAGCTTCTGCCGAGAACGAGCACCGTGACATGCTGAGTCTCTGGGAAAGCAGAGATCCCCAATGCTCTTGCGGATAAAGATAGGCTGCAGAGGGATAGTGAAAACCAGCAAGATCTTTCAGGGCTGGCACCTTCTTTTTGGGAGAAGCAGCCTTAAGTTTGCCTTTTCACAAAAAAGCTTCTGCCGAGAACGAGCACCGTGACATGCTGAGTCTCTGGGAAAGCAGAGATCCCCAATCCTGTTGTGCCTGTGGATAGGCTGCAGAGGCATAGTGAAAACCAGCAAGATCTTTCAGGGCTGGCACCTTCCTTGTGGGAGAAGCAGCCGTAAGTTTGCCTTTTCAGAAAAAAGCTTCTGCCGAGAACGAGCACCGTGACATGCTGAGTCTCTGGGAAAGCAGAGATCCCCAATCCTGTTGTGCCTGTGGATAGGCTGCAGAGGGATAGTGAAAACCAGCAAGATCTTTCAGGGCTGGCACCTTCCTTGTGGGAGAAGGAGCCGTAAGTTTGCCTTTTCAGAAAAAAGCTTCTGCCGAGAACGAGCACCGTGACATGCTGAGTCTCTGGGAAAGCAGAGATCCCCAATCCTGTTGTGCCTGTGGATAGGCTGCAGAGGGATAGTGAAGACCAGCAAGATCTTTCAGGGCTGGCACCTTCCTTGTGGGAGAAGCAGCCGTAAGTTTGCCTTTTCAGAAAAAAAGCTTCTGCCGAGAACGAGCACCGTGACATGCTGAGTCTCTGGGAAAGCAGAGATCCCCAATCCTGTTGTGCCTGTGGATAGGCTGCAGAGGGATAGTGAAGACCAGCAAGATCTTTCAGGGCTGGCACCTTCCTTGTGGGAGAAGCAGCCGTAAGTTTGCCTTTTCAGAAAAAAGCTTCTGCCGAGAACGAGCACCGTGACATGCTGAGTCTCTGGGAAAGCAGAGATCCCCAATCCTGTTGTGCCTGTGGATAGGCTGCAGAGGGATAGTGAAAACCAGCAAGATCTTTCAGGGCTGGCACCTTCCTTGTGGGAGAAGGAGCCGTAAGTTTGCCTTTTCAGAAAAAAGCTTCTGCCAAGAACGAGCACCGTGACATGCTGAGTCTCTGGGAAAGCAGAGATCCCCAATCCTGTTGTGCCTGTGGATAGGCTGCAGAGGGATAGTGAAGACCAGCAAGATCTTTCAGGGCTGGCACCTTCCTTGTGGGAGAAGCAGCCGTAAGTTTGCCTTTTCAGAAAAAAAGCTTCTGCCGAGAACGAGCACCGTGACATGCTGAGTCTCTGGGAAAGCAGAGATCCCCAATGCTCTTGCGGCTAAAGATAGGCTGCAGAGGGATAGTGAAAACCAGCAAGATCTTTCAGGGCTGGCACCTTCCTTGTGGGAGGAGCAGCCGTAAGTTTGCCTTTTCAGAAAAAAGCTTCTGCCGAGAACGAGCACCGTGACATGCTGAGTCTCTGGGAAAGCAGAGATCCCCAATCCTGTTGTGCCTGTGGATAGGCTGCAGAGGGATAGTGAAGACCAGCAAGATCTTTCAGGGCTGGCACCTTCCTTGTGGGAGAAGCAGCCGTAAGTTTGCCTTTTCAGAAAAAAGTTTGCCGAGAACGAGCACCGTGACATGCTGAGTCTCTGGGAAAGCAGAGATCCCCAATCCTGTTGTGCCTGTGGATAGGCTGCAGAGGGATAGTGAAAACCAGCAAGATCTTTCAGGGCTGGCACCTTCCTTGTGGGAGAAGGAGCCGTAAGTTTGCCTTTTCAGAAAAAAGCTTCTGCCGAGAACGAGCACCGTGACATGCTGAGTCTCTGGGAAAGCAGAGATCCCCAATCCTGTTGTGCCTGTGGATAGGCTGCAGAGGGATAGTGAAGACTAGCAAGATCTTTCAGGGCTGGCACCTTCCTTGTGGGAGAAGTAGCCGTAAGTTTGCCTTTTCAGAAAAAAAGCTTCTGCCGAGAACGAGCACCGTGACATGCTGAGTCTCTGGGAAAGCAGAGATCCCCAATGCTCTTGCGGCTAAAGATAGGCTGCAGAGGGATAGTGAATACCAGCAAGATCTTTCAGGGCTGGCACCTTCCTTGTGGGAGAAGCAGCCGTAAGTTTGCCTTTTCAGAAAAAAGCTTCTGCCGAGAACGAGCACCGTGACATGCTGAGTCTCTGGGAAAGCAGAGATCCCCAATCCTGTTGTGCCTGTGGATAGGCTGCAGAGGGATAGTGAAAACCAGCAAGATCTTTCAGGGCTGGCACCTTCCTTGTGGGAGAAGGAGCCGTAAGTTTGCCTTTTCAGAAAAAAAGCTTCTGCTGAGAACGAGCACCGTGACATGCTGAGTCTCTGGGAAAGCAGAGATCCCCAATGCTGTTGTGCCTGTGGATAGGCTGCAGAGGGATAGTGAAGACCAGCAAGATCTTTCAGGGCTGGCACCTTCCTTGTGGGAGAAGGAGCCGTAAGTTTGCCTTTTCAGAAAAAAAGCTTCTGCCGAGAACGAGCACCGTGACATGCTGAGTCTCTGGGAAAGCAGAGATCCCCAATCCTGTTGTGCCTGTGGATAGGCTGCAGAGGGATAGTGAAAACCAGCAAGATCTTTCAGGGCTGGCACCTTCCTTGTGGGAGAAGGAGCCGTAAGTTTGCCTTTTCAGAAAAAAGCTTCTGCCGAGAACGAGCACCGTGACATGCTGAGTCTCTGGGAAAGCAGAGATCCCCAATGCTGTTGTGCCTGTGGATAGGCTGCAGAGGGATAGTGAAGACCAGCAAGATCTTTCAGGGCTGGCACCTTCCTTGTGGGAGAAGCAGCCGTAAGTTTGCCTTTTCAGAAAAAAAGCTTCTGCCGAGAACGAGCACCGTGACATGCTGAGTCTCTGGGAAAGCAGAGATCCCCAATGCTCTTGCGGCTAAAGATAGGCTGCAGAGGGATAGTGAAAACCAGCAAGATCTTTCAGGGCTGGCACCTTCCTTGTGGGAGGAGCAGCCGTAAGTTTGCCTTTTCAGAAAAAAGCTTCTGCCGAGAACGAGCACCGTGACATGCTGAGTCTCTGGGAAAGCAGAGATCCCCAATCCTGTTGTGCCTGTGGATAGGCTGCAGAGGGATAGTGAAAACCAGCAAGATCTTTCAGGGCTGGCACCTTCCTTGTGGGAGAAGCAGCCGTAAGTTTGCCTTTTCAGAAAAAAAGCTTCTGCCGAGAACGAGCACCGTGACATGCTGAGTCTCTGGGAAAGCAGAGATCCCCAATCCTGTTGTGCCTGTGGATAGGCTGCAGAGGGATAGTGAAGACCAGCAAGATCTTTCAGGGCTGGCACCTTCCTTGTGGGAGAAGCAGCCGTAAGTTTGCCTTTTCAGAAAAAAAGCTTCTGCCGAGAACGAGCACCGTGACATGCTGAGTCTCTGGGAAAGCAGATATCCCCAATGCTCTTGCGGCTAAAGATAGGCTGCAGAGGGATAGTGAAAACCAGCAAGATCTTTCAGGGCTGGCACCTTCCTTGTGGGAGAAGCAGCCGTAAGTTTGCCTTTTCAGAAAAAAGCTTCTGCCGAGAACGAGCACCGTGACATGCTGAGTCTCTGGGAAAGCAGAGATCCCCAATCCTGTTGTGCCTGTGGATAGGCTGCAGAGGGATAGTGAAAACCAGCAAGATCTTTCAGGGCTGGCACCTTCCTTGTGGGAGAAGGAGCCGTAAGTTTGCCTTTTCAGAAAAAAAGCTTCTGCCGAGAACGAGCACCGTGACATGCTGAGTCTCTGGGAAAGCAGAGATCCCCAATGCTGTTGTGCCTGTGGATAGGCTGCAGAGGGATAGTGAAAACCAGCAAGATCTTTCAGGGCTGGCACCTTCCTTGTGGGAGAAGCAGCCGTAAGTTTGCCTTTTCAGAAAAAAGCTTCTGCCGAGAACGAGCACTGTGACATGCTGAGTCTCTGGGAAAGCAGAGATCCCCAATCCTGTTGTGCCTGTGGATAGGCTGCAGAGGGATAGTGAAGACCAGCAAGATCTTTCAGGGCTGGCACCTTCCTTGTGGGAGAAGCAGCCGTAAGTTTGCCTTTTCAGAAAAAAAGCTTCTGCCGAGAACGAGCACCGTGACATGCTGAGTCTCTGGGAAAGCAGAGATCCCCAATCCTGTTGTGCCTGTGGATAGGCTGCAGAGGCATAGTGAAAACCAGCAAGATCTTTCAGGGCTGGCACCTTCCTTGTGGGAGAAGCAGCCGTAAGTTTGCCTTTTCAGAAAAAAAGCTTCTGCCGAGAACGAGCACCGTGACATGCTGAGTCTCTGGGAAAGCAGAGATCCCCAATGCTCTTGCGGCTAAAGATAGGCTGCAGAGGGATAGTGAAAACCAGCAAGATCTTTCAGGGCTGGCACCTTCCTTGTGGGAGGAGCAGCCGTATGTTTGCCTTTTCAGAAAAAAGCTTCTGCCGAGAACGAGCACCGTGACATGCTGAGTCTCTGGGAAAGCAGAGATCCCCAATCCTGTTGTGCCTGTGGATAGGCTGCAGAGGGATAGTGAAGACCAGCAAGATCTTTCAGGGCTGGCACCTTCCTTGTGGGAGAAGCAGCCGTAAGTTTGCCTTTTCAGAAAAAAGTTTGCCGAGAACGAGCACCGTGACATGCTGAGTCTCTGGGAAAGCAGAGATCCCCAATCCTGTTGTGCCTGTGGATAGGCTGCAGAGGGATAGTGAAGACCAGCAAGATCTTTCAGGGCTGGCACCTTCCTTGTGGGAGAAGCAGCCTTAAGTTTGCCTTTTCAGAAAAAAAGCTTCTGCCGAGAACGAGCACCGTGACATGCTGAGTCTCTGGGAAAGCAGAGATCCCCAATCCTGTTGTGCCTGTGGATAGGCTGCAGAGGGATAGTGAAGACCAGCAAGATCTTTCAGGGCTGGCACCTTCCTTGTGGGAGAAGCAGCCTTAAGTTTGCCTTTTCAGAAAAAAAGCTTCTGCCGAGAACGAGCACCGTGACATGCTGAGTCTCTGGGAAAGCAGAGATCCCCAATCCTGTTGTGCCTGTGGATAGGCTGCAGAGGGATAGTGAAAACCAGCAAGATCTTTCAGGGCTGGCACCTTCCTTGTGGGAGAAGGAGCCGTAAGTTTGCCTTTTCAGAAAAAAGCTTCTGCCGAGAACGAGCACCGTGACATGCTGAGTCTCTGGGAAAGCAGAGATCCCCAATCCTGTTGTGCCTGTGGATAGGCTGCAGAGGGATAGTGAAGACCAGCAAGATCTTTCAGGGCTGGCACCTTCCTTGTGGGAGAAGCAGCCGTAAGTTTGCCTTTTCAGAAAAAAAGCTTCTGCCGAGAACGAGCACCGTGACATGCTGAGTCTCTGGGAAAGCAGAGATCCCCAATCCTGTTGTGCCTGTGGATAGGCTGCAGAGGGATAGTGAAAACCAGCAAGATCTTTCAGGGCTGGCACCTTCCTTGTGGGAGAAGCAGCCGTAAGTTTGCCTTTTCAGAAAAAAGCTTCTGCCGAGAACGAGCACCGTGACATGCTGAGTCTCTGGGAAAGCAGAGATCCCCAATCCTGTTGTGCCTGTGGATAGGCTGCAGAGGGATAGTGAAGACCAGCAAGATCTTTCAGGGCTGGCACCTTCCTTGTGGGAGAAGCAGCCGTAAGTTTGCCTTTTCAGAAAAAAGCTTCTGCCGAGAACGAGCACCGTGACATGCTGAGTCTCTGGGAAAGCAGAGATCCCCAATGCTGTTGTGCCTGTGGATAGGCTGCAGAGGGATAGTGAAGACCAGCAAGATCTTTCAGGGCTGGCACCTTCCTTGTGGGAGAAGCAGCCGTAAGTTTGCCTTTTCAGAAAAAAGCTTCTGCCGAGAACGAGCACCGTGACATGCTGAGTCTCTGGGAAAGCAGAGATCCCCAATGCTGTTGTGCCTGTGGATAGGCTGCAGAGGGATAGTGAAGACCAGCAAGATCTTTCAGGGCTGGCACCTTCCTTGTGGGAGAAGCAGCCGTAAGTTTGCCTTTTCAGAAAAAAGCTTCTGCCGAGAACGAGCACCGTGACATGCTGAGTCTCTGGGAAAGCAGAGATCCCCAATCCTGTTGTGCCTGTGGATAGGCTGCAGAGGGATAGTGAAGACCAGCAAGATCTTTCAGGGCTGGCACCTTCCTTGTGGGAGAAGGAGCCGTAAGTTTGCCTTTTCAGAAAAAAGCTTCTGCCGAGAACGAGCACCGTGACATGCTGAGTCTCTGGGAAAGCAGAGATCCCCAATCCTATTGTGCCTGTGGATAGGCTGCAGAGGGATAGTGAAGACCAGCAAGATCTTTCAGGGCTGGCACCTTCCTTGTGGGAGAAGCAGCCGTAAGTTTGCCTTTTCAGAAAAAAGCTTCTGCCGAGAACGAGCACCGTGACATGCTGAGTCTCTGGGAAAGCAGAGATCCCCAATGCTCTTGCGGCTAAAGATAGGCTGCAGAGGGATAGTGAAAACCAGCAAGATCTTTCAGGGCTGGCACCTTCCTTGTGGGAGAAGCAGCCGTAAGTTTGCCTTTTCAGAAAAAAGCTTCTGCCGAGAACGAGCACCGTGACATGCTGAGTCTCTGGGAAAGCAGAGATCCCCAATCCTGTTGTGCCTGTGGATAGGCTGCAGAGGGATAGTGAAGACCAGCAAGATCTTTCAGGGCTGGCACCTTCCTTGTGGGAGAAGCAGCCGTAAGTTTGCCTTTTCAGAAAAAAGTTTGCCGAGAACGAGCACCGTGACATGCTGAGTCTCTGGGAAAGCAGAGATCCCCAATCCTGTTGTGCCTGTGGATAGGCTGCAGAGGGATAGTGAAAACCAGCAAGATCTTTCAGGGCTGGCACCTTCCTTGTGGGAGAAGGAGCCGTAAGTTTGCCTTTTCAGAAAAAAGCTTCTGCCGAGAACGAGCACCGTGACATGCTGAGTCTCTGGGAAAGCAGAGATCCCCAATCCTGTTGTGCCTGTGGATAGGCTGCAGAGGGATAGTGAAGACTAGCAAGATCTTTCAGGGCTGGCACCTTCCTTGTGGGAGAAGTAGCCGTAAGTTTGCCTTTTCAGAAAAAAAGCTTCTGCCGAGAACGAGCACCGTGACATGCTGAGTCTCTGGGAAAGCAGAGATCCCCAATGCTCTTGCGGCTAAAGATAGGCTGCAGAGGGATAGTGAAAACCAGCAAGATCTTTCAGGGCTGGCACCTTCCTTGTGGGAGAAGCAGCCGTAAGTTTGCCTTTTCAGAAAAAAGCTTCTGCCGAGAACGAGCACCGTGACATGCTGAGTCTCTGGGAAAGCAGAGATCCCCAATCCTGTTGTGCCTGTGGATAGGCTGCAGAGGGATAGTGAAAACCAGCAAGATCTTTCAGGGCTGGCACCTTCCTTGTGGGAGAAGGAGCCGTAAGTTTGCCTTTTCAGAAAAAAAGCTTCTGCTGAGAACGAGCACCGTGACATGCTGAGTCTCTGGGAAAGCAGAGATCCCCAATGCTGTTGTGCCTGTGGATAGGCTGCAGAGGGATAGTGAAGACCAGCAAGATCTTTCAGGGCTGGCACCTTCCTTGTGGGAGAAGGAGCCGTAAGTTTGCCTTTTCAGAAAAAAAGCTTCTGCCGAGAACGAGCACCGTGACATGCTGAGTCTCTGGGAAAGCAGAGATCCCCAATCCTGTTGTGCCTGTGGATAGGCTGCAGAGGGATAGTGAAAACCAGCAAGATCTTTCAGGGCTGGCACCTTCCTTGTGGGAGAAGGAGCCGTAAGTTTGCCTTTTCAGAAAAAAGCTTCTGCCGAGAACGAGCACCGTGACATGCTGAGTCTCTGGGAAAGCAGAGATCCCCAATGCTGTTGTGCCTGTGGATAGGCTGCAGAGGGATAGTGAAGACCAGCAAGATCTTTCAGGGCTGGCACCTTCCTTGTGGGAGAAGCAGCCGTAAGTTTGCCTTTTCAGAAAAAAAGCTTCTGCCGAGAACGAGCACCGTGACATGCTGAGTCTCTGGGAAAGCAGAGATCCCCAATGCTCTTGCGGCTAAAGATAGGCTGCAGAGGGATAGTGAAAACCAGCAAGATCTTTCAGGGCTGGCACCTTCCTTGTGGGAGGAGCAGCCGTAAGTTTGCCTTTTCAGAAAAAAGCTTCTGCCGAGAACGAGCACCGTGACATGCTGAGTCTCTGGGAAAGCAGAGATCCCCAATCCTGTTGTGCCTGTGGATAGGCTGCAGAGGGATAGTGAAAACCAGCAAGATCTTTCAGGGCTGGCACCTTCCTTGTGGGAGAAGCAGCCGTAAGTTTGCCTTTTCAGAAAAAAAGCTTCTGCCGAGAACGAGCACCGTGACATGCTGAGTCTCTGGGAAAGCAGAGATCCCCAATCCTGTTGTGCCTGTGGATAGGCTGCAGAGGGATAGTGAAGACCAGCAAGATCTTTCAGGGCTGGCACCTTCCTTGTGGGAGAAGCAGCCGTAAGTTTGCCTTTTCAGAAAAAAAGCTTCTGCCGAGAACGAGCACCGTGACATGCTGAGTCTCTGGGAAAGCAGAGATCCCCAATGCTCTTGCAGCTAAAGATAGGCTGCAGAGGGATAGTGAAAACCAGCAAGATCTTTCAGGGCTGGCACCTTCCTTGTGGGAGAAGCAGCCGTAAGTTTGCCTTTTCAGAAAAAAGCTTCTGCCGAGAACGAGCACCGTGACATGCTGAGTCTCTGGGAAAGCAGAGATCCCCAATCCTGTTGTGCCTGTGGATAGGCTGCAGAGGGATAGTGAAAACCAGCAAGATCTTTCAGGGCTGGCACCTTCCTTGTGGGAGAAGGAGCCGTAAGTTTGCCTTTTCAGAAAAAAAGCTTCTGCCGAGAACGAGCACCGTGACATGCTGAGTCTCTGGGAAAGCAGAGATCCCCAATCCTGTTGTGCCTGTGGATAGGCTGCAGAGGCATAGTGAAAACCAGCAAGATCTTTCAGGGCTGGCACCTTCCTTGTGGGAGGAGCAGCCGTATGTTTGCCTTTTCAGAAAAAAGCTTCTGCCGAGAACGAGCACCGTGACATGCTGAGTCTCTGGGAAAGCAGAGATCCCCAATCCTGTTGTGCCTGTGGATAGGCTGCAGAGGGATAGTGAAGACCAGCAAGATCTTTCAGGGCTGGCACCTTCCTTGTGGGAGAAGCAGCCGTAAGTTTGCCTTTTCAGAAAAAAGTTTGCCGAGAACGAGCACCGTGACATGCTGAGTCTCTGGGAAAGCAGAGATCCCCAATCCTGTTGTGCCTGTGGATAGGCTGCAGAGGGATAGTGAAGACCAGCAAGATCTTTCAGGGCTGGCACCTTCCTTGTGGGAGAAGCAGCCTTAAGTTTGCCTTTTCAGAAAAAAAGCTTCTGCCGAGAACGAGCACCGTGACATGCTGAGTCTCTGGGAAAGCAGAGATCCCCAATCCTGTTGTGCCTGTGGATAGGCTGCAGAGGGATAGTGAAGACCAGCAAGATCTTTCAGGGCTGGCACCTTCCTTGTGGGAGAAGCAGCCTTAAGTTTGCCTTTTCAGAAAAAAAGCTTCTGCCGAGAACGAGCACCGTGACATGCTGAGTCTCTGGGAAAGCAGAGATCCCCAATCCTGTTGTGCCTGTGGATAGGCTGCAGAGGGATAGTGAAAACCAGCAAGATCTTTCAGGGCTGGCACCTTCCTTGTGGGAGAAGGAGCCGTAAGTTTGCCTTTTCAGAAAAAAGCTTCTGCCGAGAACGAGCACCGTGACATGCTGAGTCTCTGGGAAAGCAGAGATCCCCAATCCTGTTGTGCCTGTGGATAGGCTGCAGAGGGATAGTGAAGACCAGCAAGATCTTTCAGGGCTGGCACCTTCCTTGTGGGAGAAGCAGCCGTAAGTTTGCCTTTTCAGAAAAAAAGCTTCTGCCGAGAACGAGCACCGTGACATGCTGAGTCTCTGGGAAAGCAGAGATCCCCAATCCTGTTGTGCCTGTGGATAGGCTGCAGAGGGATAGTGAAAACCAGCAAGATCTTTCAGGGCTGGCACCTTCCTTGTGGGAGAAGCAGCCGTAAGTTTGCCTTTTCAGAAAAAAGCTTCTGCCGAGAACGAGCACCGTGACATGCTGAGTCTCTGGGAAAGCAGAGATCCCCAATCCTGTTGTGCCTGTGGATAGGCTGCAGAGGGATAGTGAAGACCAGCAAGATCTTTCAGGGCTGGCACCTTCCTTGTGGGAGAAGCAGCCGTAAGTTTGCCTTTTCAGAAAAAAGCTTCTGCCGAGAACGAGCACCGTGACATGCTGAGTCTCTGGGAAAGCAGAGATCCCCAATCCTGTTGTGCCTGTGGATAGGCTGCAGAGGGATAGTGAAGACCAGCAAGATCTTTCAGGGCTGGCACCTTCCTTGTGGGAGAAGCAGCCGTAAGTTTGCCTTTTCAGAAAAAATCTTCTGCCGAGAACGAGCACTGTGACATGCTGAGTCTCTGGGAAAGCAGAGATCCCCAATCCTGTTGTGCCTGTGGATAGGCTGCAGAGGGATAGTGAAGACCAGCAAGATCTTTCAGGGCTGGCACCTTCCTTGTGGGAGAAGCAGCCGTAAGTTTGCCTTTTCAGAAAAAAGCTTCTGCCGAGAACGAGCACCGTGACATGCTGAGTCTCTGGGAAAGCAGAGATCCCCAATCCTGTTGTGCCTGTGGATAGGCTGCAGAGGGATAGTGAAGACCAGCAAGATCTTTCAGGGCTGGCACCTTCCTTGTGGGAGAAGGAGCCGTAAGTTTGCCTTTTCAGAAAAAAGCTTCTGCCGAGAACGAGCACCGTGACATGCTGAGTCTCTGGGAAAGCAGAGATCCCCAATCCTGTTGTGCCTGTGGATAGGCTGCAGAGGGATAGTGAAGACCAGCAAGATCTTTCAGGGCTGGCACCTTCCTTGTGGGAGAAGCAGCCGTAAGTTTGCCTTTTCAGAAAAAAGCTTCTGCCGAGAACGAGCACCGTGACATGCTGAGTCTCTGGGAAAGCAGAGATCCCCAATCGTGTTGTGCCTGTGGATAGGCTGCAGAGGGATAGTGAAGACCAGCAAGATCTTTCAGGGCTGGCACCTTCCTTGTGGGAGAAGCAGCCGTAAGTTTGCCTTTTCAGAAAAAAAGCTTCTGCCGAGAACAAGCACCGTGACATGCTGAGTCTCTGGGAAAGCAGAGATCCCCAATCCTGTTGTGCCTGTGGATAGGCTGCAGAGGGATAGTGAAAACCAGCAAGATCTTTCAGGGCTGGCACCTTCCTTGTGGGAGAAGGAGCCGTAAGTTTGCCTTTTCAGAAAAAAGCTTCTGCCGAGAACGAGCACCGTGACATGTTGAGTCTCTGGGAAAGCAGAGATCCCCAATGCTGTTGTGCCTGTGGATAGGCTGCAGAGGGATACTGAAGACCAGCAAGATCTTTCAGGGCTGGCACCTTCCTTGTGGGAGAAGGAGCCGTAAGTTTGCCTTTTCAGAAAAAAGCTTCTGCCGAGAACGAGCACCGTGACATGCTGAGTCTCTGGGAAAGCAGAGATCCCCAATCCTGTTGTGCCTGTGGATAGGCTGCAGAGGGATAGTGAAAACCAGCAAGATCTTTCAGGGCTGGCACCTTCCTTGTGGGAGAAGCAGCCGTAAGTTTGCCTTTTCAGAAAAAAGCTTCTGCCGAGAACGAGCACCGTGACATGCTGAGTCTCTGGGAAAGCAGAGATCCCCAATGCTCTTGCGGCTAAAGATAGGCTGCAGAGGGATAGTGAAAACCAGCAAGATCTTTCAGGGCTGGCACCTTCCTTGTGGGAGAAGCAGCCGTAAGTTTGCCTTTTCAGAAAAAAGCTTCTGCCGAGAACGAGCACCGTGACATGCTGAGTCTCTGGGAAAGCAGAGATCCCCAATCCTGTTGTGCCTGTGGAAAGGCTGCAGAGGGATAGTGAAGACCAGCAAGATCTTTCAGGGCTGGCACCTTCCTTGTGGGAGAAGCAGCCGTAAGTTTGCCTTTTCAGAAAAAAGTTTGCCGAGAACGAGCACCGTGACATGCTGAGTCTCTGGGAAAGCAGAGATCCCCAATGCTGTTGTGCCTGTGGATAGGCTGCAGAGGGATAGTGAAGACCAGCAAGATCTTTCAGGGCTGGCACCTTCCTTGTGGGAGAAGCAGCCGTAAGTTTGCCTTTTCAGAAAAAAAGCTTCTGCCGAGAACGAGCACCGTGACATGCTGAGTCTCTGGGAAAGCAGAGATCCCCAATCCTGTTGTGCCTGTGGATAGGCTGCAGAGGGATAGTGAAAACCAGCAAGATCTTTCAGGGCTGGCACCTTCCTTGTGGGAGAAGGAGCCGTAAGTTTGCCTTTTCAGAAAAAAGCTTCTGCCGAGAACGAGCACCGTGACATGCTGAGTCTCTGGGAAAGCAGAGATCCCCAATCCTGTTGTGCCTGTGGATAGGCTGCAGAGGGATAGTGAAGACCAGCAAGATCTTTCAGGGCTGGCACCTTCCTTGTGGGAGAAGGAGCCGTAAGTTTGCCTTTTCAGAAAAAAGCTTCTGCCGAGAACGAGCACCGTGACATGCTGAGTCTCTGGGAAAGCAGAGATCCCCAATCCTATTGTGCCTGTGGATAGGCTGCAGAGGGATAGTGAAGACCAGCAAGATCTTTCAGGGCTGGCACCTTCCTTGTGGGAGAAGCAGCCGTAAGTTTGCCTTTTCAGAAAAAAGCTTCTGCCGAGAACGAGCACCGTGACATGCTGAGTCTCTGGGAAAGCAGAGATCCCCAATCGTGTTGTGCCTGTGGATAGGCTGCAGAGGGATAGTGAAGACCAGCAAGATCTTTCAGGGCTGGCACCTTCCTTGTGGGAGAAGCAGCCGTAAGTTTGCCTTTTCAGAAAAAAAGCTTCTGCCGAGAACGAGCACCGTGACATGCTGAGTCTCTGGGAAAGCAGAGATCCCCAATGCTCTTGCGGCTAAAGATAGGCTGCAGAGGGATAGTGAAAACCAGCAAGATCTTTCAGGGCTGGCACCTTCCTTGTGGGAGAAGCAGCCGTAAGTTTGCCTTTTCAGAAAAAAAGCTTCTGCCGAGAACAAGCACCGTGACATGCTGAGTCTCTGGGAAAGCAGAGATCCCCAATCCTGTTGTGCCTGTGGATAGGCTGCAGAGGGATAGTGAAAACCAGCAAGATCTTTCAGGGCTGGCACCTTCCTTGTGGGAGAAGGAGCCGTAAGTTTGCCTTTTCAGAAAAAAGCTTCTGCCGAGAACGAGCACCGTGACATGCTGAGTCTCTGGGAAAGCAGAGATCCCCAATGCTGTTGTGCCTGTGGATAGGCTGCAGAGGGATAGTGAAGACCAGCAAGATCTTTCAGGGCTGGCACCTTCCTTGTGGGAGAAGGAGCCGTAAGTTTGCCTTTTCAGAAAAAAGCTTCTGCCGAGAACGAGCACCGTGACATGCTGAGTCTCTGGGAAAGCAGAGATCCCCAATCCTGTTGTGCCTGTGGATAGGCTGCAGAGGGATAGTGAAAACCAGCAAGATCTTTCAGGGCTGGCACCTTCCTTGTGGGAGAAGCAGCCTTAAGTTTGCCTTTTCAGAAAAAAAGCTTCTGCCGAGAACGAGCACCGTGACATGCTGAGTCTCTGGGAAAGCAGAGATCCCCAATCCTGTTGTGCCTGTGGATAGGCTGCAGAGGGATAGTGAAGACCAGCAAGATCTTTCAGGGCTGGCACCTTCCTTGTGGGAGAAGCAGCCGTAAGTTTGCCTTTTCAGAAAAAAGCTTCTGCCGAGAACGAGCACCGTGACATGCTGAGTCTCTGGGAAAGCAGAGATCCCCAATCCTGTTGTGCCTGTGGATAGGCTGCAGAGGGATAGTGAAAACCAGCAAGATCTTTCAGGGCTGGCACCTTCCTTGTGGGAGAAGGAGCCGTAAGTTTGCCTTTTCAGAAAAAAGCTTCTGCCGAGAACGAGCACCGTGACATGCTGAGTCTCTGGGAAAGCAGAGATCCCCAATCCTGTTGTGCCTGTGGATAGGCTGCAGAGGGATAGTGAAGACCAGCAAGATCTTTCAGGGCTGGCACCTTCCTTGTGGGAGAAGGAGCCGTAAGTTTGCCTTTTCAGAAAAAAGCTTCTGCCGAGAACGAGCACCGTGACATGCTGAGTCTCTGGGAAAGCAGAGATCCCCAATCCTATTGTGCCTGTGGATAGGCTGCAGAGGGATAGTGAAGACCAGCAAGATCTTTCAGGGCTGGCACCTTCCTTGTGGGAGAAGCAGCCGTAAGTTTGCCTTTTCAGAAAAAAGCTTCTGCCGAGAACGAGCACCGTGACATGCTGAGTCTCTGGGAAAGCAGAGATCCCCAATCGTGTTGTGCCTGTGGATAGGCTGCAGAGGGATAGTGAAGACCAGCAAGATCTTTCAGGGCTGGCACCTTCCTTGTGGGAGAAGCAGCCGTAAGTTTGCCTTTTCAGAAAAAAAGCTTCTGCCGAGAACAAGCACCGTGACATGCTGAGTCTCTGGGAAAGCAGAGATCCCCAATCCTGTTGTGCCTGTGGATAGGCTGCAGAGGGATAGTGAAAACCAGCAAGATCTTTCAGGGCTGGCACCTTCCTTGTGGGAGAAGGAGCCGTAAGTTTGCCTTTTCAGAAAAAAGCTTCTGCCGAGAACGAGCACCGTGACATGCTGAGTCTCTGGGAAAGCAGAGATCCCCAATGCTGTTGTGCCTGTGGATAGGCTGCAGAGGGATAGTGAAGACCAGCAAGATCTTTCAGGGCTGGCACCTTCCTTGTGGGAGAAGGAGCCGTAAGTTTGCCTTTTCAGAAAAAAGCTTCTGCCGAGAACGAGCACCGTGACATGCTGAGTCTCTGGGAAAGCAGAGATCCCCAATCCTGTTGTGCCTGTGGATAGGCTGCAGAGGGATAGTGAAAACCAGCAAGATCTTTCAGGGCTGGCACCTTCCTTGTGGGAGAAGCAGCCGTAAGTTTGCCTTTTCAGAAAAAAGCTTCTGCCGAGAACGAGCACCGTGACATGCTGAGTCTCTGGGAAAGCAGAGATCCCCAATGCTCTTGCGGCTAAAGATAGGCTGCAGAGGGATAGTGAAAACCAGCAAGATCTTTCAGGGCTGGCACCTTCCTTGTGGGAGAAGCAGCCGTAAGTTTGCCTTTTCAGAAAAAAGCTTCTGCCGAGAACGAGCACCGTGACATGCTGAGTCTCTGGGAAAGCAGAGATCCCCAATCCTGTTGTGCCTGTGGATAGGCTGCAGAGGGATAGTGAAGACCAGCAAGATCTTTCAGGGCTGGCACCTTCCTTGTGGGAGAAGCAGCCGTAAGTTTGCCTTTTCAGAAAAAAGTTTGCCGAGAACGAGCACCGTGACATGCTGAGTCTCTGGGAAAGCAGAGATCCCCAATGCTGTTGTGCCTGTGGATAGGCTGCAGAGGGATAGTGAAGACCAGCAAGATCTTTCAGGGCTGGCACCTTCCTTGTGGGAGAAGCAGCCGTAAGTTTGCCTTTTCAGAAAAAAAGCTTCTGCCGAGAACGAGCACCGTGACATGCTGAGTCTCTGGGAAAGCAGAGATCCCCAATGCTGTTGTGCCTGTGGATAGGCTGCAGAGGGATAGTGAAAACCAGCAAGATCTTTCAGGGCTGGCACCTTCCTTGTGGGAGAAGCAGCCTTAAGTTTGCCTTTTCAGAAAAAAAGCTTCTGCCGAGAACGAGCACCGTGACATGCTGAGTCTCTGGGAAAGCAGAGATCCCCAATCCTGTTGTGCCTGTGGATAGGCTGCAGAGGGATAGTGAAGACCAGCAAGATCTTTCAGGGCTGGCACCTTCCTTGTGGGAGAAGCAGCCGTAAGTTTGCCTTTTCAGAAAAAAGCTTCTGCCGAGAACGAGCACCGTGACATGCTGAGTCTCTGGGAAAGCAGAGATCCCCAATCCTGTTGTGCCTGTGGATAGGCTGCAGAGGGATAGTGAAAACCAGCAAGATCTTTCAGGGCTGGCACCTTCCTTGTGGGAGAAGGAGCCGTAAGTTTGCCTTTTCAGAAAAAAGCTTCTGCCGAGAACGAGCACCGTGACATGCTGAGTCTCTGGGAAAGCAGAGATCCCCAATCCTGTTGTGCCTGTGGATAGGCTGCAGAGGGATAGTGAAGACCAGCAAGATCTTTCAGGGCTGGCACCTTCCTTGTGGGAGAAGGAGCCGTAAGTTTGCCTTTTCAGAAAAAAGCTTCTGCCGAGAACGAGCACCGTGACATGCTGAGTCTCTGGGAAAGCAGAGATCCCCAATCCTATTGTGCCTGTGGATAGGCTGCAGAGGGATAGTGAAGACCAGCAAGATCTTTCAGGGCTGGCACCTTCCTTGTGGGAGAAGCAGCCGTAAGTTTGCCTTTTCAGAAAAAAGCTTCTGCCGAGAACGAGCACCGTGACATGCTGAGTCTCTGGGAAAGCAGAGATCCCCAATCGTGTTGTGCCTGTGGATAGGCTGCAGAGGGATAGTGAAGACCAGCAAGATCTTTCAGGGCTGGCACCTTCCTTGTGGGAGAAGCAGCCGTAAGTTTGCCTTTTCAGAAAAAAAGCTTCTGCCGAGAACGAGCACCGTGACATGCTGAGTCTCTGGGAAAGCAGAGATCCCCAATCCTGTTGTGCCTGTGGATAGGCTGCAGAGGGATAGTGAAGACCAGCAAGATCTTTCAGGGCTGGCACCTTCCTTGTGGGAGAAGCAGCCGTAAGTTTGCCTTTTCAGAAAAAAGCTTCTGCCGAGAACGAGCACCGTGACATGCTGAGTCTCTGGGAAAGCAGAGATCCCCAATCCTGTTGTGCCTGTGGATAGGCTGCAGAGGGATAGTGAAAACCAGCAAGATCTTTCAGGGCTGGCACCTTCCTTGTGGGAGAAGGAGCCGTAAGTTTGCCTTTTCAGAAAAAAGCTTCTGCCGAGAACGAGCACCGTGACATGCTGAGTCTCTGGGAAAGCAGAGATCCCCAATGCTGTTGTGCCTGTGGATAGGCTGCAGAGGGATAGTGAAGACCAGCAAGATCTTTCAGGCTGGCACCTTCCTTGTGGGAGAAGCAGCCTTAAGTTTGCCTTTTCAGAAAAAAGCTTCTGCCGAGAACGAGCACCGTGACATGCTGAGTCTCTGGGAAAGCAGAGATCCCCAATGCTGTTGTGCCTGTGGATAGGCTGCAGAGGGATAGTGAAGACCAGCAAGATCTTTCAGGGCTGGCACCTTCCTTGTGGGAGAAGGAGCCGTAAGTTTGCCTTTTCAGAAAAAAGCTTCTGCCGAGAACGAGCACCGTGACATGCTGAGTCTCTGGGAAAGCAGAGATCCCCAATCCTGTTGTGCCTGTGGATAGGCTGCAGAGGGATAGTGAAGACCAGCAAGATCTTTCAGGGCTGGCACCTTCCTTGTGGGAGAAGCAGCCGTAAGTTTGCCTTTTCAGAAAAAAGATTGCCGAGAACGAGCACCGTGACATGCTGAGTCTCTGGGAAAGCAGAGATCCCCAATGCTGTTGTGCCTGTGGATAGGCTGCAGAGGGATAGTGAAAACCAGCAAGATCTTTCAGGGCTGGCACCTTCCTTGTGGGAGAAGCAGCCGTAAGTTTGCCTTTTCAGAAAAAAAGCTTCTGCCGAGAACGAGCACCGTGACATGCTGAGTCTCTGGGAAAGCAGAGATCCCCAATCCTGTTGTGCCTGTGGATAGGCTGCAGAGGGATAGTGAAAACCAGCAAGATCTTTCAGGGCTGGCACCTTCCTTGTGGGAGAAGCAGCCTTAAGTTTGCCTTTTCAGAAAAAAAGCTTCTGCCGAGAACGAGCACCGTGACATGCTGAGTCTCTGGGAAAGCAGAGATCCCCAATCCTGTTGTGCCTGTGGATAGGCTGCAGAGGGATAGTGAAGACCAGCAAGATCTTTCAGGGCTGGCACCTTCCTTGTGGGAGAAGCAGCCGTAAGTTTGCCTTTTCAGAAAAAAGCTTCTGCCGAGAACGAGCACCGTGACATGCTGAGTCTCTGGGAAAGCAGAGATCCCCAATCCTGTTGTGCCTGTGGATAGGCTGCAGAGGGATAGTGAAGACCAGCAAGATCTTTCAGGGCTGGCACCTTCCTTGTGGGAGAAGCAGCCGTAAGTTTGCCTTTTCAGAAAAAAGCTTCTGCCGAGAACGAGCACCGTGACATGCTGAGTCTCTGGGAAAGCAGAGATCCCCAATCCTGTTGTGCCTGTGGATAGGCTGCAGAGGGATAGTGAAGACCAGCAAGATCTTTCAGGGCTGGCACCTTCCTTGTGGGAGAAGGAGCCGTAAGTTTGCCTTTTCAGAAAAAAGCTTCTGCCGAGAACGAGCACCGTGACATGCTGAGTCTCTGGGAAAGCAGAGATCCCCAATCCTGTTGTGCCTGTGGATAGGCTGCAGAGGGATAGTGAAAACCAGCAAGATCTTTCAGGGCTGGCACCTTCCTTGTGGGAGAAGGAGCCGTAAGTTTGCCTTTTCAGAAAAAAGCTTCTGCCGAGAACGAGCACCGTGACATGCTGAGTCTCTGGGAAAGCAGAGATCCCCAATCCTGTTGTGCCTGTGGATAGGCTGCAGAGGGATAGTGAAGACCAGCAAGATCTTTCAGGGCTGGCACCTTCCTTGTGGGAGAAGGAGCCGTAAGTTTGCCTTTTCAGAAAAAAGCTTCTGCCGAGAACGAGCACCGTGACATGCTGAGTCTCTGGGAAAGCAGAGATCCCCAATCCTGTTGTGCCTGTGGATAGGCTGCAGAGGGATAGTGAAGACCAGCAAGATCTTTCAGGGCTGGCACCTTCCTTGTGGGAGAAGCAGCCGTAAGTTTGCCTTTTCAGAAAAAAGCTTCTGCCGAGAACGAGCACCGTGACATGCTGAGTCTCTGGGAAAGCAGAGATCCCCAATGCTCTTGCGGCTAAAGATAGGCTGCAGAGGGATAGTGAAAACCAGCAAGATCTTTCAGGGCTGGCACCTTCCTTGTGGGAGAAGCAGCCGTAAGTTTGCCTTTTCAGAAAAAAGCTTCTGCCGAGAACGAGCACCGTGACATGCTGAGTCTCTGGGAAAGCAGAGATCCCCAATCGTGTTGTGCCTGTGGATAGGCTGCAGAGGGATAGTGAAGACCAGCAAGATCTTTCAGGGCTGGCACCTTCCTTGTGGGAGAAGCAGCCGTAAGTTTGCCTTTTCAGAAAAAAAGCTTCTGCCGAGAACAAGCACCGTGACATGCTGAGTCTCTGGGAAAGCAGAGATCCCCAATCCTGTTGTGCCTGTGGATAGGCTGCAGAGGGATAGTGAAAACCAGCAAGATCTTTCAGGGCTGGCACCTTCCTTGTGGGAGAAGGAGCCGTAAGTTTGCCTTTTCAGAAAAAAGCTTCTGCCGAGAACGAGCACCGTGACATGCTGAGTCTCTGGGAAAGCAGAGATCCCCAATGCTGTTGTGCCTGTGGATAGGCTGCAGAGGGATACTGAAGACCAGCAAGATCTTTCAGGGCTGGCACCTTCCTTGTGGGAGAAGGAGCCGTAAGTTTGCCTTTTCAGAAAAAAGCTTCTGCCGAGAACGAGCACCGTGACATGCTGAGTCTCTGGGAAAGCAGAGATCCCCAATCCTGTTGTGCCTGTGGATAGGCTGCAGAGGGATAGTGAAAACCAGCAAGATCTTTCAGGGCTGGCACCTTCCTTGTGGGAGAAGCAGCCGTAAGTTTGCCTTTTCAGAAAAAAGCTTCTGCCGAGAACGAGCACCGTGACATGCTGAGTCTCTGGGAAAGCAGAGATCCCCAATGCTCTTGCGGCTAAAGATAGGCTGCAGAGGGATAGTGAAAACCAGCAAGATCTTTCAGGGCTGGCACCTTCCTTGTGGGAGAAGCAGCCGTAAGTTTGCCTTTTCAGAAAAAAGCTTCTGCCGAGAACGAGCACCGTGACATGCTGAGTCTCTGGGAAAGCAGAGATCCCCAATCCTGTTGTGCCTGTGGAAAGGCTGCAGAGGGATAGTGAAGACCAGCAAGATCTTTCAGGGCTGGCACCTTCCTTGTGGGAGAAGCAGCCGTAAGTTTGCCTTTTCAGAAAAAAGTTTGCCGAGAACGAGCACCGTGACATGCTGAGTCTCTGGGAAAGCAGAGATCCCCAATGCTGTTGTGCCTGTGGATAGGCTGCAGAGGGATAGTGAAGACCAGCAAGATCTTTCAGGGCTGGCACCTTCCTTGTGGGAGAAGCAGCCGTAAGTTTGCCTTTTCAGAAAAAAAGCTTCTGCCGAGAACGAGCACCGTGACATGCTGAGTCTCTGGGAAAGCAGAGATCCCCAATCCTGTTGTGCCTGTGGATAGGCTGCAGAGGGATAGTGAAAACCAGCAAGATCTTTCAGGGCTGGCACCTTCCTTGTGGGAGAAGGAGCCGTAAGTTTGCCTTTTCAGAAAAAAGCTTCTGCCGAGAACGAGCACCGTGACATGCTGAGTCTCTGGGAAAGCAGAGATCCCCAATCCTGTTGTGCCTGTGGATAGGCTGCAGAGGGATAGTGAAGACCAGCAAGATCTTTCAGGGCTGGCACCTTCCTTGTGGGAGAAGGAGCCGTAAGTTTGCCTTTTCAGAAAAAAGCTTCTGCCGAGAACGAGCACCGTGACATGCTGAGTCTCTGGGAAAGCAGAGATCCCCAATCCTATTGTGCCTGTGGATAGGCTGCAGAGGGATAGTGAAGACCAGCAAGATCTTTCAGGGCTGGCACCTTCCTTGTGGGAGAAGCAGCCGTAAGTTTGCCTTTTCAGAAAAAAGCTTCTGCCGAGAACGAGCACCGTGACATGCTGAGTCTCTGGGAAAGCAGAGATCCCCAATCGTGTTGTGCCTGTGGATAGGCTGCAGAGGGATAGTGAAGACCAGCAAGATCTTTCAGGGCTGGCACCTTCCTTGTGGGAGAAGCAGCCGTAAGTTTGCCTTTTCAGAAAAAAAGCTTCTGCCGAGAACAAGCACCGTGACATGCTGAGTCTCTGGGAAAGCAGAGATCCCCAATCCTGTTGTGCCTGTGGATAGGCTGCAGAGGGATAGTGAAAACCAGCAAGATCTTTCAGGGCTGGCACCTTCCTTGTGGGAGAAGGAGCCGTAAGTTTGCCTTTTCAGAAAAAAGCTTCTGCCGAGAACGAGCACCGTGACATGCTGAGTCTCTGGGAAAGCAGAGATCCCCAATGCTGTTGTGCCTGTGGATAGGCTGCAGAGGGATAGTGAAGACCAGCAAGATCTTTCAGGGCTGGCACCTTCCTTGTGGGAGAAGGAGCCGTAAGTTTGCCTTTTCAGAAAAAAGCTTCTGCCGAGAACGAGCACCGTGACATGCTGAGTCTCTGGGAAAGCAGAGATCCCCAATCCTGTTGTGCCTGTGGATAGGCTGCAGAGGGATAGTGAAAACCAGCAAGATCTTTCAGGGCTGGCACCTTCCTTGTGGGAGAAGCAGCCTTAAGTTTGCCTTTTCAGAAAAAAAGCTTCTGCCGAGAACGAGCACCGTGACATGCTGAGTCTCTGGGAAAGCAGAGATCCCCAATCCTGTTGTGCCTGTGGATAGGCTGCAGAGGGATAGTGAAGACCAGCAAGATCTTTCAGGGCTGGCACCTTCCTTGTGGGAGAAGCAGCCGTAAGTTTGCCTTTTCAGAAAAAAGCTTCTGCCGAGAACGAGCACCGTGACATGCTGAGTCTCTGGGAAAGCAGAGATCCCCAATCCTGTTGTGCCTGTGGATAGGCTGCAGAGGGATAGTGAAAACCAGCAAGATCTTTCAGGGCTGGCACCTTCCTTGTGGGAGAAGGAGCCGTAAGTTTGCCTTTTCAGAAAAAAGCTTCTGCCGAGAACGAGCACCGTGACATGCTGAGTCTCTGGGAAAGCAGAGATCCCCAATCCTGTTGTGCCTGTGGATAGGCTGCAGAGGGATAGTGAAGACCAGCAAGATCTTTCAGGGCTGGCACCTTCCTTGTGGGAGAAGGAGCCGTAAGTTTGCCTTTTCAGAAAAAAGCTTCTGCCGAGAACGAGCACCGTGACATGCTGAGTCTCTGGGAAAGCAGAGATCCCCAATCCTATTGTGCCTGTGGATAGGCTGCAGAGGGATAGTGAAGACCAGCAAGATCTTTCAGGGCTGGCACCTTCCTTGTGGGAGAAGCAGCCGTAAGTTTGCCTTTTCAGAAAAAAGCTTCTGCCGAGAACGAGCACCGTGACATGCTGAGTCTCTGGGAAAGCAGAGATCCCCAATGCTCTTGCGGCTAAAGATAGGCTGCAGAGGGATAGTGAAAACCAGCAAGATCTTTCAGGGCTGGCACCTTCCTTGTGGGAGAAGCAGCCGTAAGTTTGCCTTTTCAGAAAAAAGCTTCTGCCGAGAACGAGCACCGTGACATGCTGAGTCTCTGGGAAAGCAGAGATCCCCAATCGTGTTGTGCCTGTGGATAGGCTGCAGAGGGATAGTGAAGACCAGCAAGATCTTTCAGGGCTGGCACCTTCCTTGTGGGAGAAGCAGCCGTAAGTTTGCCTTTTCAGAAAAAAAGCTTCTGCCGAGAACAAGCACCGTGACATGCTGAGTCTCTGGGAAAGCAGAGATCCCCAATCCTGTTGTGCCTGTGGATAGGCTGCAGAGGGATAGTGAAAACCAGCAAGATCTTTCAGGGCTGGCACCTTCCTTGTGGGAGAAGGAGCCGTAAGTTTGCCTTTTCAGAAAAAAGCTTCTGCCGAGAACGAGCACCGTGACATGCTGAGTCTCTGGGAAAGCAGAGATCCCCAATGCTGTTGTGCCTGTGGATAGGCTGCAGAGGGATAGTGAAGACCAGCAAGATCTTTCAGGGCTGGCACCTTCCTTGTGGGAGAAGGAGCCGTAAGTTTGCCTTTTCAGAAAAAAGCTTCTGCCGAGAACGAGCACCGTGACATGCTGAGTCTCTGGGAAAGCAGAGATCCCCAATCCTGTTGTGCCTGTGGATAGGCTGCAGAGGGATAGTGAAAACCAGCAAGATCTTTCAGGGCTGGCACCTTCCTTGTGGGAGAAGCAGCCGTAAGTTTGCCTTTTCAGAAAAAAGCTTCTGCCGAGAACGAGCACCGTGACATGCTGAGTCTCTGGGAAAGCAGAGATCCCCAATGCTGTTGTGCCTGTGGATAGGCTGCAGAGGGATAGTGAAGACCAGCAAGATCTTTCAGGGCTGGCACCTTCCTTGTGGGAGAAGCAGCCGTAAGTTTGCCTTTTCAGAAAAAAGCTTCTGCCGAGAACGAGCACCGTGACATGCTGAGTCTCTGGGAAAGCAGAGATCCCCAATCCTGTTGTGCCTGTGGATAGGCTGCAGAGGGATAGTGAAGACCAGCAAGATCTTTCAGGGCTGGCACCTTCCTTGTGGGAGAAGCAGCCGTAAGTTTGCCTTTTCAGAAAAAAGTTTGCCGAGAACGAGCACCGTGACATGCTGAGTCTCTGGGAAAGCAGAGATCCCCAATGCTGTTGTGCCTGTGGATAGGCTGCAGAGGGATAGTGAAGACCAGCAAGATCTTTCAGGGCTGGCACCTTCCTTGTGGGAGAAGCAGCCGTAAGTTTGCCTTTTCAGAAAAAAAGCTTCTGCCGAGAACGAGCACCGTGACATGCTGAGTCTCTGGGAAAGCAGAGATCCCCAATGCTGTTGTGCCTGTGGATAGGCTGCAGAGGGATAGTGAAAACCAGCAAGATCTTTCAGGGCTGGCACCTTCCTTGTGGGAGAAGCAGCCTTAAGTTTGCCTTTTCAGAAAAAAAGCTTCTGCCGAGAACGAGCACCGTGACATGCTGAGTCTCTGGGAAAGCAGAGATCCCCAATCCTGTTGTGCCTGTGGATAGGCTGCAGAGGGATAGTGAAGACCAGCAAGATCTTTCAGGGCTGGCACCTTCCTTGTGGGAGAAGCAGCCGTAAGTTTGCCTTTTCAGAAAAAAGCTTCTGCCGAGAACGAGCACCGTGACATGCTGAGTCTCTGGGAAAGCAGAGATCCCCAATCCTGTTGTGCCTGTGGATAGGCTGCAGAGGGATAGTGAAAACCAGCAAGATCTTTCAGGGCTGGCACCTTCCTTGTGGGAGAAGGAGCCGTAAGTTTGCCTTTTCAGAAAAAAGCTTCTGCCGAGAACGAGCACCGTGACATGCTGAGTCTCTGGGAAAGCAGAGATCCCCAATCCTGTTGTGCCTGTGGATAGGCTGCAGAGGGATAGTGAAGACCAGCAAGATCTTTCAGGGCTGGCACCTTCCTTGTGGGAGAAGGAGCCGTAAGTTTGCCTTTTCAGAAAAAAGCTTCTGCCGAGAACGAGCACCGTGACATGCTGAGTCTCTGGGAAAGCAGAGATCCCCAATCCTATTGTGCCTGTGGATAGGCTGCAGAGGGATAGTGAAGACCAGCAAGATCTTTCAGGGCTGGCACCTTCCTTGTGGGAGAAGCAGCCGTAAGTTTGCCTTTTCAGAAAAAAGCTTCTGCCGAGAACGAGCACCGTGACATGCTGAGTCTCTGGGAAAGCAGAGATCCCCAATCGTGTTGTGCCTGTGGATAGGCTGCAGAGGGTTAGTGAAGACCAGCAAGATCTTTCAGGGCTGGCACCTTCCTTGTGGGAGAAGCAGCCGTAAGTTTGCCTTTTCAGAAAAAAAGATTCTGCCGAGAACGAGCACCGTGACATGCTGAGTCTCTGGGAAAGCAGAGATCCCCAATCCTGTTGTGCCTGTGGATAGGCTGCAGAGGGATAGTGAAGACCAGCAAGATCTTTCAGGGCTGGCACCTTCCTTGTGGGAGAAGCAGCCGTAAGTTTGCCTTTTCAGAAAAAAGCTTCTGCCGAGAACAAGCACCGTGACATGCTGAGTCTCTGGGAAAGCAGAGATCCCCAATCCTGTTGTGCCTGTGGATAGGCTGCAGAGGGATAGTGAAGACCAGCAAGATCTTTCAGGGCTGGCACCTTCCTTGTGGGAGAAGGAGCCGTAAGTTTGCCTTTTCAGAAAAAAGCTTCTGCCGAGAACGAGCACCGTGACATGCTGAGTCTCTGGGAAAGCAGAGATCCCCAATGCTGTTGTGCCTGTGGATAGGCTGCAGAGGGATAGTGAAGACCAGCAAGATCTTTCAGGCTGGCACCTTCCTTGTGGGAGAAGCAGCCTTAAGTTTGCCTTTTCAGAAAAAAGCTTCTGCCGAGAACGAGCACCGTGACATGCTGAGTCTCTGGGAAAGCAGAGATCCCCAATGCTGTTGTGCCTGTGGATAGGCTGCAGAGGGATAGTGAAGACCAGCAAGATCTTTCAGGGCTGGCACCTTCCTTGTGGGAGAAGGAGCCGTAAGTTTGCCTTTTCAGAAAAAAGCTTCTGCCGAGAACGAGCACCGTGACATGCTGAGTCTCTGGGAAAGCAGAGATCCCCAATCCTGTTGTGCCTGTGGATAGGCTGCAGAGGGATAGTGAAGACCAGCAAGATCTTTCAGGGCTGGCACCTTCCTTGTGGGAGAAGCAGCCGTAAGTTTGCCTTTTCAGAAAAAAGTTTGCCGAGAACGAGCACCGTGACATGCTGAGTCTCTGGGAAAGCAGAGATCCCCAATGCTGTTGTGCCTGTGGATAGGCTGCAGAGGGATAGTGAAAACCAGCAAGATCTTTCAGGGCTGGCACCTTCCTTGTGGGAGAAGCAGCCGTAAGTTTGCCTTTTCAGAAAAAAAGCTTCTGCCGAGAACGAGCACCGTGACATGCTGAGTCTCTGGGAAAGCAGAGATCCCCAATCCTGTTGTGCCTGTGGATAGGCTGCAGAGGGATAGTGAAAACCAGCAAGATCTTTCAGGGCTGGCACCTTCCTTGTGGGAGAAGCAGCCTTAAGTTTGCCTTTTCAGAAAAAAAGCTTCTGCCGAGAACGAGCACCGTGACATGCTGAGTCTCTGGGAAAGCAGAGATCCCCAATCCTGTTGTGCCTGTGGATAGGCTGCAGAGGGATAGTGAAGACCAGCAAGATCTTTCAGGGCTGGCACCTTCCTTGTGGGAGAAGCAGCCGTAAGTTTGCCTTTTCAGAAAAAAGCTTCTGCCGAGAACGAGCACCGTGACATGCTGAGTCTCTGGGAAAGCAGAGATCCCCAATCCTGTTGTGCCTGTGGATAGGCTGCAGAGGGATAGTGAAGACCAGCAAGATCTTTCAGGGCTGGCACCTTCCTTGTGGGAGAAGGAGCCGTAAGTTTGCCTTTTCAGAAAAAAGCTTCTGCCGAGAACGAGCACCGTGACATGCTGAGTCTCTGGGAAAGCAGAGATCCCCAATCCTGTTGTGCCTGTGGATAGGCTGCAGAGGGATAGTGAAAACCAGCAAGATCTTTCAGGGCTGGCACCTTCCTTGTGGGAGAAGGAGCCGTAAGTTTGCCTTTTCAGAAAAAAGCTTCTGCCGAGAACGAGCACCGTGACATGCTGAGTCTCTGGGAAAGCAGAGATCCCCAATCCTGTTGTGCCTGTGGATAGGCTGCAGAGGGATAGTGAAGACCAGCAAGATCTTTCAGGGCTGGCACCTTCCTTGTGGGAGAAGGAGCCGTAAGTTTGCCTTTTCAGAAAAAAGCTTCTGCCGAGAACGAGCACCGTGACATGCTGAGTCTCTGGGAAAGCAGAGATCCCCAATCCTATTGTGCCTGTGGATAGGCTGCAGAGGGATAGTGAAGACCAGCAAGATCTTTCAGGGCTGGCACCTTCCTTGTGGGAGAAGCAGCCGTAAGTTTGCCTTTTCAGAAAAAAGCTTCTGCCGAGAACGAGCACCGTGACATGCTGAGTCTCTGGGAAAGCAGAGATCCCCAGTCGTGTTGTGCCTGTGGATAGGCTGCAGAGGGATAGTGAAGACCAGCAAGATCTTTCTGGGCTGGCACCTTCCTTGTGGGAGAAGCAGCCGTAAGTTTGCCTTTTCAGAAAAAAAGCTTCTGCCGAGAACAAGCACCGTGACATGCTGAGTCTCTGGGAAAGCAGAGATCCCCAATGCTGTTGTGCCTGTGGATAGGCTGCAGAGGGATAGTGAAAACCAGCAAGATCTTTCAGGGCTGGCACCTTCCTTGTGGGAGAAGGAGCCGTAAGTTTGCCTTTTCAGAAAAAAGCTTCTGCCGAGAACGAGCACCGTGACATGCTGAGTCTCTGGGAAAGCAGAGATCCCCAATGCTGTTGTGCCTGTGGATAGGCTGCAGAGGGATAGTGAAGACCAGCAAGATCTTTCAGGGCTGGCACCTTCCTTGTGGGAGAAGGAGCCGTAAGTTTGCCTTTTCAGAAAAAAGCTTCTGCCGAGAACGAGCACCGTGACATGCTGAGTCTCTGGGAAAGCAGAGATCCCCAATCCTGTTGTGCCTGTGGATAGGCTGCAGAGGGATAGTGAAAACCAGCAAGATCTTTCAGGGCTGGCACCTTCCTTGTGGGAGAAGGAGCCGTAAGTTTGCCTTTTCAGAAAAAAGCTTCTGCCGAGAACGAGCACCGTGACATGCTGAGTCTCTGGGAAAGCAGAGATCCCCAATCCTGTTGTGCCTGTGGATAGGCTGCAGAGGGATAGTGAAGACCAGCAAGATCTTTCAGGGCTGGCACCTTCCTTGTGGGAGAAGCAGCCGTAAGTTTGCCTTTTCAGAAAAAAGTTTGCCGAGAACGAGCACCGTGACATGCTGAGTCTCTGGGAAAGCAGAGATCCCCAATGCTGTTGTGCCTGTGGATAGGCTGCAGAGGGATAGTGAAAACCAGCAAGATCTTTCAGGGCTGGCACCTTCCTTGTGGGAGAAGCAGCCGTAAGTTTGCCTTTTCAGAAAAAAAGCTTCTGCCGAGAACGAGCACCGTGACATGCTGAGTCTCTGGGAAAGCAGAGATCCCCAATCCTGTTGTGCCTGTGGATAGGCTGCAGAGGGATAGTGAAAACCAGCAAGATCTTTCAGGGCTGGCACCTTCCTTGTGGGAGAAGCAGCCTTAAGTTTGCCTTTTCAGAAAAAAGCTTCTGCCGAGAACGAGCACCGTGACATGCTGAGTCTCTGGGAAAGCAGAGATCCCCAATCCTGTTGTGCCTGTGGATAGGCTGCAGAGGGATAGTGAAGACCAGCAAGATCTTTCAGGGCTGGCACCTTCCTTGTGGGAGAAGCAGCCGTAAGTTTGCCTTTTCAGAAAAAAGCTTCTGCCGAGAACGAGCACCGTGACATGCTGAGTCTCTGGGAAAGCAGAGATCCCCAATCCTGTTGTGCCTGTGGATAGGCTGCAGAGGGATAGTGAAGACCAGCAAGATCTTTCAGGGCTGGCACCTTCCTTGTGGGAGAAGGAGCCGTAAGTTTGCCTTTTCAGAAAAAAGCTTCTGCCGAGAACGAGCACCGTGACATGCTGAGTCTCTGGGAAAGCAGAGATCCCCAATCCTGTTGTGCCTGTGGATAGGCTGCAGAGGGATAGTGAAAACCAGCAAGATCTTTCAGGGCTGGCACCTTCCTTGTGGGAGAAGGAGCCGTAAGTTTGCCTTTTCAGAAAAAAGCTTCTGCCGAGAACGAGCACCGTGACATGCTGAGTCTCTGGGAAAGCAGAGATCCCCAATCCTGTTGTGCCTGTGGATAGGCTGCAGAGGGATAGTGAAGACCAGCAAGATCTTTCAGGGCTGGCACCTTCCTTGTGGGAGAAGGAGCCGTAAGTTTGCCTTTTCAGAAAAAAGCTTCTGCCGAGAACGAGCACCGTGACATGCTGAGTCTCTGGGAAAGCAGAGATCCCCAATCCTATTGTGCCTGTGGATAGGCTGCAGAGGGATAGTGAGGACCAGCAAGATCTTTCAGGGCTGGCACCTTCCTTGTGGGAGAAGCAGCCGTAAGTTTGCCTTTTCAGAAAAAAGCTTCTGCCGAGAACGAGCACCGTGACATGCTGAGTCTCTGGGAAAGCAGAGATCCCCAGTCGTGTTGTGCCTGTGGATAGGCTGCAGAGGGATAGTGAAGACCAGCAAGATCTTTCTGGGCTGGCACCTTCCTTGTGGGAGAAGCAGCCGTAAGTTTGCCTTTTCAGAAAAAAAGCTTCTGCCGAGAACGAGCACCGTGACATGCTGAGTCTCTGGGAAAGCAGAGATCCCCAATGCTGTTGTGCCTGTGGATAGGCTGCAGAGGGATAGTGAAGACCAGCAAGATCTTTCAGGGCTGGCACCTTCCTTGTGGGAGAAGGAGCCGTAAGTTTGCCTTTTCAGAAAAAAGCTTCTGCCGAGAACGAGCACCGTGACATGCTGAGTCTCTGGGAAAGCAGAGATCCCCAATCCTGTTGTGCCTGTGGATAGGCTGCAGAGGGATAGTGAAAACCAGCAAGATCTTTCAGGGCTGGCACCTTCCTTGTGGGAGAAGCAGCCTTAAGTTTGCCTTTTCAGAAAAAAAGCTTCTGCCGAGAACGAGCACCGTGACATGCTGAGTCTCTGGGAAAGCAGAGATCCCCAATCCTGTTGTGCCTGTGGATAGGCTGCAGAGGGATAGTGAAGACCAGCAAGATCTTTCAGGGCTGGCACCTTCCTTGTGGGAGAAGCAGCCGTAAGTTTGCCTTTTCAGAAAAAAGCTTCTGCCGAGAACGAGCACCGTGACATGCTGAGTCTCTGGGAAAGCAGAGATCCCCAATCCTGTTGTGCCTGTGGATAGGCTGCAGAGGGATAGTGAAAACCAGCAAGATCTTTCAGGGCTGGCACCTTCCTTGTGGGAGAAGGAGCCGTAAGTTTGCCTTTTCAGAAAAAAGCTTCTGCCGAGAACGAGCACCGTGACATGCTGAGTCTCTGGGAAAGCAGAGATCCCCAATCCTGTTGTGCCTGTGGATAGGCTGCAGAGGGATAGTGAAGACCAGCAAGATCTTTCAGGGCTGGCACCTTCCTTGTGGGAGAAGGAGCCGTAAGTTTGCCTTTTCAGAAAAAAGCTTCTGCCGAGAACGAGCACCGTGACATGCTGAGTCTCTGGGAAAGCAGAGATCCCCAATCCTGTTGTGCCTGTGGATAGGCTGCAGAGGGATAGTGAAGACCAGCAAGATCTTTCAGGGCTGGCACCTTCCTTGTGGGAGAAGCAGCCGTAAGTTTGCCTTTTCAGAAAAAAGCTTCTGCCGAGAACGAGCACCGTGACATGCTGAGTCTCTGGGAAAGCAGAGATCCCCAATGCTCTTGCGGCTAAAGATAGGCTGCAGAGGGATAGTGAAAACCAGCAAGATCTTTCAGGGCTGGCACCTTCCTTGTGGGAGAAGCAGCCGTAAGTTTGCCTTTTCAGAAAAAAGCTTCTGCCGAGAACGAGCACCGTGACATGCTGAGTCTCTGGGAAAGCAGAGATCCCCAATCGTGTTGTGCCTGTGGATAGGCTGCAGAGGGATAGTGAAGACCAGCAAGATCTTTCAGGGCTGGCACCTTCCTTGTGGGAGAAGCAGCCGTAAGTTTGCCTTTTCAGAAAAAAAGCTTCTGCCGAGAACAAGCACCGTGACATGCTGAGTCTCTGGGAAAGCAGAGATCCCCAATCCTGTTGTGCCTGTGGATAGGCTGCAGAGGGATAGTGAAAACCAGCAAGATCTTTCAGGGCTGGCACCTTCCTTGTGGGAGAAGGAGCCGTAAGTTTGCCTTTTCAGAAAAAAGCTTCTGCCGAGAACGAGCACCGTGACATGCTGAGTCTCTGGGAAAGCAGAGATCCCCAATGCTGTTGTGCCTGTGGATAGGCTGCAGAGGGATAGTGAAGACCAGCAAGATCTTTCAGGGCTGGCACCTTCCTTGTGGGAGAAGGAGCCGTAAGTTTGCCTTTTCAGAAAAAAGCTTCTGCCGAGAACGAGCACCGTGACATGCTGAGTCTCTGGTAAAGCAGAGATCCCCAATCCTGTTGTGCCTGTGGATAGGCTGCAGAGGGATAGTGAAAACCAGCAAGATCTTTCAGGGCTGGCACCTTCCTTGTGGGAGAAGGAGCCGTAAGTTTGCCTTTTCAGAAAAAAGCTTCTGCCGAGAACGAGCACCGTGACATGCTGAGTCTCTGGGAAAGCAGAGATCCCCAATGCTGTTGTGCCTGTGGATAGGCTGCAGAGGGATAGTGAAGACCAGCAAGATCTTTCAGGGCTGGCACCTTCCTTGTGGGAGAAGGAGCCGTAAGTTTGCCTTTTCAGAAAAAAGCTTCTGCCGAGAACGAGCACCGTGACATGCTGAGTCTCTGGGAAAGCAGAGATCCCCAATCCTGTTGTGCCTGTGGATAGGCTGCAGAGGGATAGTGAAAACCAGCAAGATCTTTCAGGGCTGGCACCTTCCTTGTGGGAGAAGCAGCCGTAAGTTTGCCTTTTCAGAAAAAAGCTTCTGCCGAGAACGAGCACCGTGACATGCTGAGTCTCTGGGAAAGCAGAGATCCCCAATGCTCTTGCGGCTAAAGATAGGCTGCAGAGGGATAGTGAAAACCAGCAAGATCTTTCAGGGCTGGCACCTTCCTTGTGGGAGAAGCAGCCGTAAGTTTGCCTTTTCAGAAAAAAGCTTCTGCCGAGAACGAGCACCGTGACATGCTGAGTCTCTGGGAAAGCAGAGATCCCCAATCCTGTTGTGCCTGTGGATAGGCTGCAGAGGGATAGTGAAGACCAGCAAGATCTTTCAGGGCTGGCACCTTCCTTGTGGGAGAAGCAGCCGTAAGTTTGCCTTTTCAGAAAAAAGTTTGCCGAGAACGAGCACCGTGACATGCTGAGTCTCTGGGAAAGCAGAGATCCCCAATGCTGTTGTGCCTGTGGATAGGCTGCAGAGGGATAGTGAAGACCAGCAAGATCTTTCAGGGCTGGCACCTTCCTTGTGGGAGAAGCAGCCGTAAGTTTGCCTTTTCAGAAAAAAAGCTTCTGCCGAGAACGAGCACCGTGACATGCTGAGTCTCTGGGAAAGCAGAGATCCCCAATGCTGTTGTGCCTGTGGATAGGCTGCAGAGGGATAGTGAAAACCAGCAAGATCTTTCAGGGCTGGCACCTTCCTTGTGGGAGAAGCAGCCTTAAGTTTGCCTTTTCAGAAAAAAAGCTTCTGCCGAGAACGAGCACCGTGACATGCTGAGTCTCTGGGAAAGCAGAGATCCCCAATCCTGTTGTGCCTGTGGATAGGCTGCAGAGGGATAGTGAAGACCAGCAAGATCTTTCAGGGCTGGCACCTTCCTTGTGGGAGAAGCAGCCGTAAGTTTGCCTTTTCAGAAAAAAGCTTCTGCCGAGAACGAGCACCGTGACATGCTGAGTCTCTGGGAAAGCAGAGATCCCCAATCCTGTTGTGCCTGTGGATAGGCTGCAGAGGGATAGTGAAAACCAGCAAGATCTTTCAGGGCTGGCACCTTCCTTGTGGGAGAAGGAGCCGTAAGTTTGCCTTTTCAGAAAAAAGCTTCTGCCGAGAACGAGCACCGTGACATGCTGAGTCTCTGGGAAAGCAGAGATCCCCAATCCTGTTGTGCCTGTGGATAGGCTGCAGAGGGATAGTGAAGACCAGCAAGATCTTTCAGGGCTGGCACCTTCCTTGTGGGAGAAGGAGCCGTAAGTTTGCCTTTTCAGAAAAAAGCTTCTGCCGAGAACGAGCACCGTGACATGCTGAGTCTCTGGGAAAGCAGAGATCCCCAATCCTATTGTGCCTGTGGATAGGCTGCAGAGGGATAGTGAAGACCAGCAAGATCTTTCAGGGCTGGCACCTTCCTTGTGGGAGAAGCAGCCGTAAGTTTGCCTTTTCAGAAAAAAGCTTCTGCCGAGAACGAGCACCGTGACATGCTGAGTCTCTGGGAAAGCAGAGATCCCCAATGCTCTTGCGGCTAAAGATAGGCTGCAGAGGGATAGTGAAAACCAGCAAGATCTTTCAGGGCTGGCACCTTCCTTGTGGGAGAAGCAGCCGTAAGTTTGCCTTTTCAGAAAAAAGCTTCTGCCGAGAACGAGCACCGTGACATGCTGAGTCTCTGGGAAAGCAGAGATCCCCAATCGTGTTGTGCCTGTGGATAGGCTGCAGAGGGATAGTGAAGACCAGCAAGATCTTTCAGGGCTGGCACCTTCCTTGTGGGAGAAGCAGCCGTAAGTTTGCCTTTTCAGAAAAAAAGCTTCTGCCGAGAACGAGCACCGTGACATGCTGAGTCTCTGGGAAAGCAGAGATCCCCAATCCTGTTGTGCCTGTGGATAGGCTGCAGAGGGATAGTGAAGACCAGCAAGATCTTTCAGGGCTGGCACCTTCCTTGTGGGAGAAGCAGCCGTAAGTTTGCCTTTTCAGAAAAAAGCTTCTGCCGAGAACGAGCACCGTGACATGCTGAGTCTCTGGGAAAGCAGAGATCCCCAATCCTGTTGTGCCTGTGGATAGGCTGCAGAGGGATAGTGAAAACCAGCAAGATCTTTCAGGGCTGGCACCTTCCTTGTGGGAGAAGGAGCCGTAAGTTTGCCTTTTCAGAAAAAAGCTTCTGCCGAGAACGAGCACCGTGACATGCTGAGTCTCTGGGAAAGCAGAGATCCCCAATCCTGTTGTGCCTGTGGATAGGCTGCAGAGGGATAGTGAAGACCAGCAAGATCTTTCAGGGCTGGCACCTTCCTTGTGGGAGAAGCAGCCTTAAGTTTGCCTTTTCAGAAAAAAGCTTCTGCCGAGAACGAGCACCGTGACATGCTGAGTCTCTGGGAAAGCAGAGATCCCCAATGCTGTTGTGCCTGTGGATAGGCTGCAGAGGGATAGTGAAGACCAGCAAGATCTTTCAGGGCTGGCACCTTCCTTGTGGGAGAAGGAGCCGTAAGTTTGCCTTTTCAGAAAAAAGCTTCTGCCGAGAACGAGCACCGTGACATGCTGAGTCTCTGGGAAAGCAGAGATCCCCAATGCTGTTGTGCCTGTGGATAGGCTGCAGAGGGATAGTGAAGACCAGCAAGATCTTTCAGGGCTGGCACCTTCCTTGTGGGAGAAGGAGCCGTAAGTTTGCCTTTTCAGAAAAAAGCTTCTGCCGAGAACGAGCACCGTGACATGCTGAGTCTCTGGGAAAGCAGAGATCCCCAATCCTATTGTGCCTGTGGATAGGCTGCAGAGGGATAGTGAAGACCAGCAAGATCTTTCAGGGCTGGCACCTTCCTTGTGGGAGAAGCAGCCGTAAGTTTGCCTTTTCAGAAAAAAGCTTCTGCCGAGAACGAGCACCGTGACATGCTGAGTCTCTGGGAAAGCAGAGATCCCCAATGCTCTTGCGGCTAAAGATAGGCTGCAGAGGGATAGTGAAAACCAGCAAGATCTTTCAGGGCTGGCACCTTCCTTGTGGGAGAAGCAGCCGTAAGTTTGCCTTTTCAGAAAAAAGCTTCTGCCGAGAACGAGCACCGTGACATGCTGAGTCTCTGGGAAAGCAGAGATCCCCAATCGTGTTGTGCCTGTGGATAGGCTGCAGAGGGATAGTGAAGACCAGCAAGATCTTTCAGGGCTGGCACCTTCCTTGTGGGAGAAGCAGCCGTAAGTTTGCCTTTTCAGAAAAAAAGCTTCTGCCGAGAACAAGCACCGTGACATGCTGAGTCTCTGGGAAAGCAGAGATCCCCAATCCTGTTGTGCCTGTGGATAGGCTGCAGAGGGATAGTGAAAACCAGCAAGATCTTTCAGGGCTGGCACCTTCCTTGTGGGAGAAGCAGCCGTAAGTTTGCCTTTTCAGAAAAAAGCTTCTGCCGAGAACGAGCACCGTGACATGCTGAGTCTCTGGGAAAGCAGAGATCCCCAATCCTGTTGTGCCTGTGGATAGGCTGCAGAGGGATAGTGAAGACCAGCAAGATCTTTCAGGGCTGGCACCTTCCTTGTGGGAGAAGCAGCCGTAAGTTTGCCTTTTCAGAAAGAAGTTTGCCGAGAACGAGCACCGTGACATGCTGAGTCTCTGGGAAAGCAGAGATCCCCAATCCTGTTGTGCCTGTGGATAGGCTGCAGAGGGATAGTGAAAACCAGCAAGATCTTTCAGGGCTGGCACCTTCCTTGTGGGAGAAGCAGCCGTAAGTTTGCCTTTTCAGAAAAAAGCTTCTGCCGAGAACGAGCACCGTGACATGCTGAGTCTCTGGGAAAGCAGAGATCCCCAATCCTGTTGTGCCTGTGGATAGGCTGCAGAGGGATAGTGAAAACCAGCATGATCTTTCAGGGCTGGCACCTTCCTTGTGGGAGAAGGAGCCGTAAGTTTGCCTTTTCAGAAAAAAGCTTCTGCCGAGAACGAGCACCGTGACATGCTGAGTCTCTGGGAAAGCAGAGATCCCCAATGCTGTTGTGCCTGTGGATAGGCTGCAGAGGGATAGTGAAGACCAGCAAGATCTTTCAGGGCTGGCACCTTCCTTGTGGGAGAAGCAGCCTTAAGTTTGCCTTTTCAGAAAAAAGCTTCTGCCGAGAACGAGCACCGTGACATGCTGAGTCTCTGGGAAAGCAGAGATCCCCAATGCTGTTGTGCCTGTGGATAGGCTGCAGAGGGATAGTGAAGACCAGCAAGATCTTTCAGGGCTGGCACCTTCCTTGTGGGAGAAGGAGCCGTAAGTTTGCCTTTTCAGAAAAAAGCTTCTGCCGAGAACGAGCACCGTGACATGCTGAGTCTCTGGGAAAGCAGAGATCCCCAATCCTGTTGTGCCTGTGGATAGGCTGCAGAGGGATAGTGAAGACCAGCAAGATCTTTCAGGGCTGGCACCTTCCTTGTGGGAGAAGCAGCCATAAGTTTGCCTTTTCAGAAAAAAAGCTTCTGCCGAGAACGAGCACCGTGACATGCTGAGTCTCTGGGAAAGCAGAGATCCCCAATCCTGTTGTGCCTGTGGATAGGCTGCAGAGGGATAGTGAAAACCAGCAAGATCTTTCAGGGCTGGCACCTTCCTTGTGGGAGAAGCAGCCGTAAGTTTGCCTTTTCAGAAAAAAGCTTCTGCCGAGAACGAGCACCGTGACATGCTGAGTCTCTGGGAAAGCAGAGATCCCCAATGCTCTTGCGGCTAAAGATAGGCTGCAGAGGGATAGTGAAAACCAGCAAGATCTTTCAGGGCTGGCACCTTCCTTGTGGGAGAAGGAGCCGTAAGTTTGCCTTTTCAGAAAAAAGCTTCTGCCGAGAACGAGCACCGTGACATGCTGAGTCTCTGGGAAAGCAGAGATCCCCAATCCTGTTGTGCCTGTGGATAGGCTGCAGAGGGATAGTGAAGACCAGCAAGATCTTTCAGGGCTGGCACCTTCCTTGTGGGAGAAGGAGCCGTAAGTTTGCCTTTTCAGAAAAAAGTTTGCCGAGAACGAGCACCGTGACATGCTGAGTCTCTGGGAAAGCAGAGATCCCCAATGCTGTTGTGCCTGTGGATAGGCTGCAGAAGGATAGTGAAGACCAGCAAGATCTTTCAGGGCTGGCACCTTCCTTGTGGGAGAAGGAGCCGTAAGTTTGCCTTTTCAGAAAAAAGCTTCTGCCGAGAACGAGCACCGTGACATGCTGAGTCTCTGGGAAAGCAGAGATCCCCAATCCTGTTGTGCCTGTGGATAGGCTGCAGAGGGATAGTGAAGACCAGCAAGATCTTTCAGGGCTGGCACCTTCCTTGTGGGAGAAGCAGCCGTACGTTTGCCTTTTCAGAAAAAAAGCTTCTGCCGAGAACGAGCACCGTGACATGCTGAGTCTCTGGGAAAGCAGAGATCCCCAATGCTCTTGCGGCTAAAGATAGGCTGCAGAGGGATAGTGAAAACCAGCAAGATCTTTCAGGGCTGGCACCTTCCTTGTGGGAGAAGCAGCCGTAAGTTTGCCTTTTCAGAAAAAAGCTTCTGCCGAGAACGAGCACCGTGACATGCTGAGTCTCTGGGAAAGCAGAGATCCCCAATGCTGTTGTGCCTGTGGATAGGCTGCAGAGGGATAGTGAAGACCAGCAAGATCTTTCAGGGCTGGAACCTTCCTTGTGGGAGAAGGAGCCGTAAGTTTGCCTTTTCAGAAAAAAAGCTTCTGCCGAGAACGAGCACCGTGACATGCTGAGTCTCTGGGAAAGCAGAGATCCCCAATCCTGTTGTGCCTGTGGATAGGCTGCAGAGGGATAGTGAAGACCAGCAAGATCTTTCAGGGCTGGCACCTTCCTTGTGGGAGAAGCAGCCTTAAGTTTGCCTTTTCAGAAAAAAGCTTCTGCCGAGAACGAGCACCGTGACATGCTGAGTCTCTGGGAAAGCAGAGATCCCCAATGCTGTTGTGCCTGTGGATAGGCTGCAGAGGGATAGTGAAAACCAGCAAGATCTTTCAGGGCTGGCACCTTCCTTGTGGGAGAAGCAGCCGTAAGTTTGCCTTTTCAGAAAAAAGCTTCTGCCGAGAACGAGCACCGTGACATGCTGAGTCTCTGGGAAAGCAGAGATCCCCAATGCTGTTGTGCCTGTGGATAGGCTGCAGAGGGATAGTGAAGACCAGCAAGATCTTTCAGGGCTGGCACCTTCCTTGTGGGAGAAGCAGCCGTAAGTTTGCCTTTTCAGAAAAAAAGCTTCTGCCGAGAACGAGCACCGTGACATGCTGAGTCTCTGGGAAAGCAGAGATCCCCAATCCTGTTGTGCCTGTGGATAGGCTGCAGAGGGATAGTGAAGACCAGCAAGATCTTTCAGGGCTGGCACCTTCCTTGTGGGAGAAGGAGCCGTAAGTTTGCCTTTTCAGAAAAAAGCTTCTGCCGAGAACGAGCACGGTGACATGCTGAGTCTCTGGGAAAGCAGAGATCCCCAATGCTCTTGCGGCTAAAGATAGGCTGCAGAGGGATAGTGAAAACCAGCAAGATCTTTCAGGGCTGGCACCTTCCTTGTGGGAGAAGCAGCCGTAAGTTTGCCTTTTCAGAAAAAAGCTTCTGCCGAGAACGAGCACCGTGACATGCTGAGTCTCTGGGAAAGCAGAGATCCCCAATGCTCTTGCGGCTAAAGATAGGCTGCAGAGGGATAGTGAAGACCAGCAAGATCTTTCAGGGCTGGCACCTTCCTTGTGGGAGAAGCAGCCGTAAGTTTGCCTTTTCAGAAAAAAGCTTCTGCCGAGAACGAGCACCGTGACATGCTGACTCTCTGGGAAAGCAGAGATCCCCAATCCTGTTGTGCCTGTGGATAGGCTGCAGAGGCATAGTGAAAACCAGCAAGATCTTTCAGGGCTGGCACCTTCCTTGTGGGAGAAGGAGCCGTAAGTTTGCCTTTTCAGAAAAAAGCTTCTGCCGAGAACGAGCACCGTGACATGCTGAGTCTCTGGGAAAGCAGAGATCCCCAATGCTGTTGTGCCTGTGGATAGGCTGCAGAGGGATAGTGAAGACCAGCAAGATCTTTCAGGGCTGGCACCTTCCTTGTGGGAGAAGGAGCCGTAAGTTTGCCTTTTCAGAAAAAAGCTTCTGCCGAGAACGAGCACCGTGACATGCTGAGTCTCTGGGAAAGCAGAGATCCCCAATCCTGTTGTGCCTGTGGATAGGCTGCAAAGGGATAGTGAAGACCAGCAAGATCTTTCAGGGCTGGCACCTTCCTTGTGGGAGAAGCAGCCGTAAGTTTGCCTTTTCAGAAAAAAAGCTTCTGCCGAGAACGAGCACCGTGACATGCTGAGTCTCTGGGAAAGCAGAGATCCCCAATGCTCTTGCGGCTAAAGATAGGCTGCAGAGGGATAGTGAAGACCAGCAAGATCTTTCAGGGCTGGCACCTTCCTTGTGGGAGAAGGAGCCGTAAGTTTGCCTTTTCAGAAAAAAGCTTCTGCCGAGAACGAGCACCGTGACATGCTGAGTCTCTGGGAAAGCAGAGATCCCCAATCCTGTTGTGCCTGTGGATAGGCTGCAGAGGGATAGTGAAGACCAGCAAGATCTTTCAGGGCTGGCACCTTCCTTGTGGGAGAAGCAGCCGTAAGTTTGCCTTTTCAGAAAAAAAGCTTCTGCCGAGAACGAGCACCGTGACATGCTGAGTCTCTGGGAAAGCAGAGATCCCCAATCCTGTTGTGCCTGTGGATAGGCTGCAGAGGGATAGTGAAGACCAGCAAGATCTTTCAGGGCTGGCACCTTCCTTGTGGGAGAAGCAGCCGTAAGTTTGCCTTTTCAGAAAAAAAGCTTCTGCCGAGAACGAGCACCGTGACATGCTGAGTCTCTGGGAAAGCAGAGATCCCCAATCCTGTTGTGCCTGTGGATAGGCTGCAGAGGGATAGTGAAGACCAGCAAGATCTTTCAGGGCTGGCACCTTCCTTGTGGGAGAAGGAGCCGTAAGTTTGCCTTTTCAGAAAAAAGCTTCTGCCGAGAACGAGCACCGTGACATGCTGAGTCTCTGGGAAAGCAGAGATCCCCAATCCTGTTGTGCCTGTGGATAGGCTGCAGAGGGATAGTGAAAACCAGCAAGATCTTTCAGGGCTGGCACCTTCCTTGTGGGAGAAGCAGCCGTAAGTTTGCCTTTTCAGAAAAAAGCTTCTGCCGAGAACGAGCACCGTGACATGCTGAGTCTCTGGGAAAGCAGAGATCCCCAATGCTGTTGTGCCTGTGGATAGGCTGCAGAGGGATAGTGAAGACCAGCAAGATCTTTCAGGGCTGGCACCTTCCTTGTGGGAGAAGCAGCCGTAAGTTTGCCTTTTCAGAAAAAAGTTTGCCGAGAACGAGCACCGTGACATGCTGAGTCTCTGGGAAAGCAGAGATCCCCAATC
Source organism: Astur gentilis (assembly GCF_929443795.1). NCBI lineage: Eukaryota > Metazoa > Chordata > Aves > Accipitriformes > Accipitridae > Astur > Astur gentilis. The sequence goes on from NC_064892.1 coordinate 9,061,590, forward strand.
CTGTTGTGCCTGTGGATAGGCTGCAGAGGGATAGTGAAAACCAGCAAGATCTTTCAGGGCTGGCACCTTCCTTGTGGGAGAAGCAGCCGTAAGTTTGCCTTTTCAGAAAAAAAGCTTCTGCCGAGAACGAGCACCGTGACATGCTGAGTCTCTGGGAAAGCAGAGATCCCCAATGCTCTTGCGGCTAAAGATAGGCTGCAGAGGGATAGTGAAAACCAGCAAGATCTTTCAGGGCTGGCACCTTCCTTGTGGGAGAAGGAGCCGTAAGTTTGCCTTTTCAGAAAAAAAGCTTCTGCCGAGAACGAGCACCGTGACATGCTGAGTCTCTGGGAAAGCAGAGATCCCCAATGCTGTTGTGCCTGTGGATAGGCTGCAGAGGGATAGTGAAGACCAGCAAGATCTTTCAGGGCTGGCACCTTCCTTGTGGGAGAAGGAGCCGTAAGTTTGCCTTTTCAGAAAAAAGCTTCTGCCGAGAACGAGCACCGTGACATGCTGAGTCTCTGGGAAAGCAGAGATCCCCAATCCTGTTGTGCCTGTGGATAGGCTGCAGAGGGATAGTGAAAACCAGCAAGATCTTTCAGGGCTGGCACCTTCCTTGTGGGAGAAGCAGCCGTAAGTTTGCCTTTTCAGAAAAAAGCTTCTGCCGAGAACGAGCACCGTGACATGCTGAGTCTCTGGGAAAGCAGAGATCCCCAATGCTGTTGTGCCTGTGGATAGGCTGCAGAGGGATAGTGAAGACCAGCAAGATCTTTCAGGGCTGGCACCTTCCTTGTGGGAGAAGCAGCCGTAAGTTTGCCTTTTCAGAAAAAAGTTTGCCGAGAACGAGCACCGTGACATGCTGAGTCTCTGGGAAAGCAGAGATCCCCAATCCTGTTGTGCCTGTGGATAGGCTGCAGAGGGATAGTGAAGACCAGCAAGATCTTTCAGGGCTGGCACCTTCCTTGTGGGAGAAGCAGCCTTAAGTTTGCGTTTTCAGAAATAAAGCTTCTGCCGAGAACGAGCACCGTGACATGCTGAGTCTCTGGGAAAGCAGAGATCCCCAATCCTGTTGTGCCTGTGGACAGGCTGCAGAGGGATAGTGAAAACCAGCAAGATCTTTCAGGGCTGGCACCTTCCTTGTGGGAGAAGCAGCCGTAAGTTTGCCTTTTCAGAAAAAAGCTTCTGCCGAGAACGAGCACCGTGACATGCTGAGTCTCTGGGAAAGCAGAGATCCCCAATCCTGTTGTGCCTGTGGATAGGCTGCAGAGGGATAGTGAAAACCAGCAAGATCTTTCAGGGCTGGCACCTTCCTTGTGGGAGAAGGAGCCGTAAGTTTGCCTTTTCAGAAAAAAGCTTCTGCCGAGAACGAGCACCGTGACATGCTGAGTCTCTGGGAAAGCAGAGATCCCCAATCCTGTTGTGCCTGTGGATAGGCTGCAGAGGGATAGTGAAAACCAGCAAGATCTTTCAGGGCTGGCACCTTCCTTGTGGGAGAAGCAGCCGTAAGTTTGCCTTTTCAGAAAAAAAGCTTCTGCCGAGAACGAGCACCGTGACATGCTGAGTCTCTGGGAAAGCAGAGATCCCCAATCCTGTTGTGCCTGTGGATAGGCGGCAGAGGGATAGTGAAGACCAGCAAGATCTTTCAGGGCTGGCACCTTCCTTGTGGGAGAAGCAGCCGTAAGTTTGCCTTTTCAGAAAAAAGCTTCTGCCGAGAACGAGCACCGTGACATGCTGAGTCTCTGGGAAAGCAGAGATCCCCAATCCTGTTGTGCCTGTGGATAGGCTGCAGAGGGATAGTGAAGACCAGCAAGATCTTTCAGGGCTGGCACCTTCCTTGTGGGAGAAGCAGCCTTAAGTTTGCCTTTTCAGAAAAAAGCTTCTGCCGAGAACGAGCACCGTGACATGCTGAGTCTCTGGGAAAGCAGAGATCCCCAATGCTGTTGTGCCTGTGGATAGGCTGCAGAGGGATAGTGAAGACCAGCAAGATCTTTCAGGGCTGGCACCTTCCTTGTGGGAGAAGGAGCCGTAAGTTTGCCTTTTCAGAAAAAAGCTTCTGCCGAGAACGAGCACCGTGACATGCTGAGTCTCTGGGAAAGCAGAGATCCCCAATCCTGTTGTGCCTGTGGATAGGCTGCAGAGGGATAGTGAAAACCAGCAAGATCTTTCAGGGCTGGCACCTTCCTTGTGGGAGAAGGAGCCGTAAGTTTGCCTTTTCAGAAAAAAGCTTCTGCCGAGAACGAGCACCGTGACATGCTGAGTCTCTGGGAAAGCAGAGATCCCCAATCCTGTTGTGCCTGTGGATAGGCTGCAGAGGGATAGTGAAAACCAGCAAGATCTTTCAGGGCTGGCACCTTCCTTGTGGGAGAAGCAGCCGTAAGTTTGCCTTTTCAGAAAAAAAGCTTCTGCCGAGAACGAGCACCGTGACATGCTGAGTCTCTGGGAAAGCAGAGATCCCCAATCCTGTTGTGCCTGTGGATAGGCTGCAGAGGGATAGTGAAGACCAGCAAGATCTTTCAGGGCTGGCACCTTCCTTGTGGGAGAAGCAGCCGTAAGTTTGCCTTTTCAGAAAAAAGCTTCTGCCGAGAACGAGCACCGTGACATGCTGAGTCTCTGGGAAAGCAGAGATCCCCAATCCTGTTGTGCCTGTGGATAGGCTGCAGAGGGATAGTGAAGACCAGCAAGATCTTTCAGGGCTGGCACCTTCCTTGTGGGAGAAGCAGCCGTAAGTTTGCCTTTTCAGAAAAAAAGCTTCTGCCGAGAACGAGCACCGTGACATGCTGAGTCTCTGGGAAAGCAGAGATCCCCAATGCTCTTGCGGCTAAAGATAGGCTGCAGAGGGATAGTGAAAACCAGCAAGATCTTTCAGGGCTGGCACCTTCCTTGTGGGAGAAGGAGCCGTAAGTTTGCCTTTTCAGAAAAAAGCTTCTGCCGAGAACGAGCACCGTGACATGCTGAGTCTCTGGGAAAGCAGAGATCCCCAATCCTGTTGTGCCTGTGGATAGGCTGCAGAGGGATAGTGAAGACCAGCAAGATCTTTCAGGGCTGGCACCTTCCTTGTGGGAGAAGCAGCCGTAAGTTTGCCTTTTCAGAAAAAAGCTTCTGCCGAGAACGAGCACCGTGACATGCTGAGTCTCTGGGAAAGCAGAGATCCCCAATCCTGTTGTGCCTGTGGATAGGCTGCAGAGGGATAGTGAAAACCAGCAAGATCTTTCAGGGCTGGCACCTTCCTTGTGGGAGAAGGAGCCGTAAGTTTGCCTTTTCAGAAAAAAGCTTCTGCCGAGAACGAGCACCGTGACATGCTGAGTCTCTGGGAAAGCAGAGATCCCCAATGCTGTTGTGCCTGTGGATAGGCTGCAGAGGGATAGTGAAGACCAGCAAGATCTTTCAGGGCTGGCACCTTCCTTGTGGGAGAAGCAGCCGTAAGTTTGCCTTTTCAGAAAAAAAGCTTCTGCCGAGAACGAGCACCGTGACATGCTGAGTCTCTGGGAAAGCAGAGATCCCCAATCCTGTTGTGCCTGTGGATAGGCTGCAGAGGGATAGTGAAAACCAGCAAGATCTTTCAGGGCTGGCACCTTCCTTGTGGGAGAAGCAGCCGTAAGTTTGCCTTTTCAGAAAAAAAGCTTCTGCCGAGAACGAGCACCGTGACATGCTGAGTCTCTGGGAAAGCAGAGATCCCCAATGCTCTTGCGGCTAAAGATAGGCTGCAGAGGGATAGTGAAAACCAGCAAGATCTTTCAGGGCTGGCACCTTCCTTGTGGGAGAAGCAGCCGTAAGTTTGCCTTTTCAGAAAAAAGCTTCTGCCGAGAACGAGCACCGTGACATGCTGAGTCTCTGGGAAAGCAGAGATCCCCAATCCTGTTGTGCCTGTGGATAGGCTGCAGAGGGATAGTGAAGACCAGCAAGATCTTTCAGGGCTGGCACCTTCCTTGTGGGAGAAGCAGCCGTAAGTTTGCCTTTTCAGAAAAAAGTTTGCCGAGAACGAGCACCGTGACATGCTGAGTCTCTGGGAAAGCAGAGATCCCCAATCCTGTTGTGCCTGTGGATAGGCTGCAGAGGGATAGTGAAGACCAGCAAGATCTTTCAGGGCTGGCACCTTCCTTGTGGGAGAAGCAGCCGTAAGTTTGCCTTTTCAGAAAAAAAGCTTCTGCCGAGAACGAGCACCGTGACATGCTGAGTCTCTGGGAAAGCAGAGATCCCCAATCCTGTTGTGCCTGTGGATAGGCTGCAGAGGGATAGTGAAGACCAGCAAGATCTTTCAGGGCTGGCACCTTCCTTGTGGGAGAAGCAGCCGTAAGTTTGCCTTTTCAGAAAAAAGCTTCTGCCGAGAACGAGCACCGTGACATGCTGAGTCTCTGGGAAAGCAGAGATCCCCAATCCTGTTGTGCCTGTGGATAGGCTGCAGAGGGATAGTGAAGACCAGCAAGATCTTTCAGGGCTGGCACCTTCCTTGTGGGAGAAGGAGCCGTAAGTTTGCCTTTTCAGAAAAAAGCTTCTGCCGAGAACGAGCACCGTGACATGCTGAGTCTCTGGGAAAGCAGAGATCCCCAATGCTGTTGTGCCTGTGGATAGGCTGCAGAGGGATAGTGAAGACCAGCAAGATCTTTCAGGGCTGGAACCTTCCTTGTGGGAGAAGCAGCCGTAAGTTTGCCTTTTCAGAAAAAAGCTTCTGCCGAGAACGAGCACCGTGACATGCTGAGTCTCTGGGAAAGCAGAGATCCCCAATCCTGTTGTGCCTGTGGATAGGCTGCAGAGGTATAGTGAAGACCAGCAAGATCTTTCAGGGCTGGCACCTTCCTTGTGGGAGAAGCAGCCGTAAGTTTGCCTTTTCAGAAAAAAGCTTCTGCCGAGAACGAGCACCGTGACATGCTGAGTCTCTGGGAAAGCAGAGATCCCCAATCCTGTTGTGCCTGTGGATAGGCTGCAGAGGGATAGTGAAGACCAGCAAGATCTTTCAGGGCTGGCACCTTCCTTGTGGGAGAAGCAGCCGTAAGTTTGCCTTTTCAGAAAAAAAGCTTCTGCCGAGAACGAGCACCGTGACATGCTGAGTCTCTGGGAAAGCAGAGATCCCCAATCCTGTTGTGCCTGTGGATAGGCTGAAGAGGGATAGTGAAGACCAGCAAGATCTTTCAGGGCTGGCACCTTCCTTGTGGGAGAAGCAGCCGTAAGTTTGCCTTTTCAGAAAAAAAGCTTCTGCCGAGAACGAGCACCGTGACATGCTGAGTCTCTGGGAAAGCAGAGATCCCCAATCCTGTTGTGCCTGTGGATAGGCTGCAGAGGGATAGTGAAGACCAGCAAGATCTTTCAGGGCTGGCACCTTCCTTGTGGGAGAAGGAGCCGTAAGTTTGCCTTTTCAGAAAAAAAGCTTCTGCCGAGAACGAGCACCGTGACATGCTGAGTCTCTGGGAAAGCAGAGATCCCCAATGCTCTTGCGGCTAAAGATAGGCTGCAGAGGGATAGTGAAAACCAGCAAGATCTTTCAGGGCTGGCACCTTCCTTGTGGGAGAAGCAGCCGTAAGTTTGCCTTTTCAGAAAAAAGCTTCTGCCGAGAACGAGCACCGTGACATGCTGAGTCTCTGGGAAAGCAGAGATCCCCAATCCTGTTGTGCCTGTGGATAGGCTGCAGAGGGATAGTGAAAACCAGCAAGATCTTTCAGGGCTGGCACCTTCCTTGTGGGAGAAGCAGCCGTAAGTTTGCCTTTTCAGAAAAAAGCTTCTGCCGAGAACGAGCACCGTGACATGCTGAGTCTCTGGGAAAGCAGAGATCCCCAATCCTGTTGTGCCTGTGGATAGGCTGCAGAGGGATAGTGAAGACCAGCAAGATCTTTCAGGGCTGGCACCTTCCTTGTGGGAGAAGGAGCCGTAAGTTTGCCTTTTCAGAATAAATCTTCTGCCGAGAACGAGCACCGTGACATGCTGAGTCTCTGGGAAAGCAGAGATCCCCAATCCTGTTGTGCCTGTGGATAGGCTGCAGAGGGATAGTGAAAACCAGCAAGATCTTTCAGGGCTGGCACCTTCCTTGTGGGAGAAGCAGCCCTAAGTTTGCCTTTTCAGAAAAAGCTTCTGCCGAGAACGAGCACCGTGACATGCTGAGTCTCTGGGAAAGCAGAGATCCCCAATCCTGTTGTGCCTGTGGATAGGCTGCAGAGGGATAGAGAAGAACAGCAAGACCTTTCAGGGCTGGCAGCTTCGTTGTGGGAGAAGGAGCCAGACGTTTGCCTTTTCAGAAAAAGCTTCTGCCGAGAACGAGCACCGTGACATGCTGAGTCTCTGGGAAAGCAGAGATCCCCAATGCTCTTGCGGCTAAAGATAGGCTGCAGAGGGATAGTGAAGACCAGCAATATCTTTCAGGGCTGGCACCTTCCTTGTGGGAGAAGGAGCCGTAAGTTTGCCTTTTCAGAAAAAAGCTTCTGCCGAGAACGAGCACCGTGACATGCTGAGTCTCTGGGAAAGCAGAGATCCCCAATGCTGTTGTGCCTGTGGATAGGCTGCAGAGGGATAGTGAAGACCAGCAAGATCTTTCAGGGCTGGCACCTTCCTTGTGGGAGAAGCAGCCGTAAGTTTGCCTTTTCAGAAAAAAGCTTCTGCCGAGAACGAGCACCGTGACATGCTGAGTCTCTGGGAAAGCAGAGATCCCCAATCCTGTTGTGCCTGTGGATAGGCTGCAGAGGGATAGTGAAAACCAGCAAGATCTTTCAGGGCTGGCACCTTCCTTGTGGGAGAAGGAGCCGTAAGTTTGCCTTTTCAGAAAAAAGCTTCTGCCAAGAACGAGCACCGTGACATGCTGAGTCTCTGGGAAAGCAGATATCCCCAATCCTGTTGTGCCTGTGGATAGGCTGCAGAGGGATAGTGAAAACCAGCAAGATCTTTCAGGGCTGGCACCTTCCTTGTGGGAGAAGCAGCCGTAAGTTTGCCTTTTCAGAAAAAAAGCTTCTGCCGAGAACGAGCACCGTGACATGCTGAGTCTCTGGGAAAGCAGAGATCCCCAATCCTGTTGTGCCTGTGGATAGGCTGCAGAGGGATAGTGAAGACCAGCAAGATCTTTATGGGCTGGCACCTTCCTTGTGGGAGAAGCAGCCGTAAGTTTGCCTTTTCAGAAAAAAAGCTTCTGCCGAGAACGAGCACCGTGACATGCTGAGTCTCTGGGAAAGCAGAGATCCCCAATGCTCTTGCGGCTAAAGATAGGCTGCAGAGGGATAGTGAAAACCAGCAAGATCTTTCAGGGCTGGCACCTTCCTTGTGGGAGAAGCAGCCGTAAGTTTGCCTTTTCAGAAAAAAGCTTCTGCCGAGAACGAGCACCGTGACATGCTGAGTCTCTGGGAAAGCAGAGATCCCCAATCCTGTTGTGCCTGTGGATAGGCTGCAGAGGGATAGTGAAAACCAGCAAGATCTTTCAGGGCTGGCACCTTCCTTGTGGGAGAAGGAGCCGTAAGTTTGCCTTTTCAGAAAAAAGCTTCTGCCGAGAACGAGCACCGTGACATGCTGAGTCTCTGGGAAAGCAGAGATCCCCAATGCTGTTGTGCCTGTGGATAGGCTGCAGAGGGATAGTGAAGACCAGCAAGATCTTTCAGGGCTGGCACCTTCCTTGTGGGAGAAGGAGCCGTAAGTTTGCCTTTTCAGAAAAAAGCTTCTGCCGAGAACGAGCACCGTGACATGCTGAGTCTCTGGGAAAGCAGAGATCCCCAATCCTGTTGTGCCTGTGGATAGGCTGCAGAGGGATAGTGAAGACCAGCAAGATGTTTCAGGGCTGGCACCTTCCTTGTGGGAGAAGGAGCCGTAAGTTTGCCTTTTCAGAAAAAGTCTCTGCCCAGAACGAGCAGCGTGACATGCTGAGTCTCTGGGAAAGCAGAGATGCCCAGTGCTGTTGTGTCTCTGGGTTGGCCACATCGGGATGAGGAAGAGCAGCAAGAGCTTTCAGGTCTGGTATCTTCCTTGTGGGATTAAGGAGCCGGCCGTTTGCCTTTTCGTAAAGGCTCTGCTGAGAACCTACACCATGAAATGCTGAGTCTCTGGGAAAGCAGAGGTGCACTCTGCAGTTGTGCCTTAAGATAGGCTGCAGTGGGACGGTGAAGGTCAAGAAGAGCTTACATGGCTGACAGCTTCCTTGTGGGAGAAGGAGCCGGACGTTTGCCTTTTCAGAAAAAGTGTCTGCCGAGAACGAGCACCGTGAGGTGCTGAGTCTCTGGGAAAGCAGAGATCCCCAGTGCTGTTGTGCCTGTGTATAGGCCGCATCGGGATGTGGAAGAGCAGCATGAGCTTTCAGGGCTGACAGCTTCCTTGTGGGAGAAGGAGCCGGCCGTTTGCCTTTTCGAAAGAGGCTCTGCTGAGAACGACCACGGTGAAATGCTGAGTCTCTGGGAAAGCAGAAGTGCCCTGTTCACTTGTGCCTGAAGATACGGTGCAGGGGGATGGTGAAGACCAGTAAGAGCTTTCAGGGTTGACAGCTTCCTTGTGGGAGAAGAAGCCAGATGTTTGTTTTTCCGAAAAAGGCTCTGCCCAGAACGTACCTCGTGAGATGCTGAGTCTCTGGGAAAGCAGAGATGCCCAGTGCTGTTGTGGGTAAAGATAGCCTGCAGCGGTACGGTGAAGACCAGCAAGAGCTTTCAGGTCTGGTAGCTTCCTTGTGGTAGAAGAAGCCGGACGTTTGCCTTTTCAGAAAAAGGCTCTGCCGAGAACGAACACCGTGAGGTGCTGAGTCTCGGGTAAAGCAGAGATCCCCAGTGCTGTTGTGTCTCTGGATAGGCCGCATCGGGATGAGGAAGAGCAGCAAGACCTTTCAGGGCTGGTAGCTTCCTTGTGGGATCAGGAATCTCACGTTTACTTTTTAGAAAAAGGCTCTGCCGATAACTTTAACCGTGAGATGCTGAGTCTCTGGGAAAGCAGAGATGCTCAGTGCTGTTCTGGGTAAAGATAGGCTGCAGGGGGACGGTGAAGACCAGCAAGGTGTTTCAGGGCTGCCAACTTCCTTGTGGGAGGAGGAGCCGTACATTTGCCTTTTCAGAAAAAGCCTCTGCTGAGAACGAACACCTTGAGATGCTGAGTCTCTGGGAAAGCACAGATCCCCAGTGCTGTTGTGCCTGAAGGTAGGCTGCAGGGGGACGGTGAATAGCAGCAAGGTCTTTCATGTTTGGCACCTTCCTTGTGGGAAATGGAGCCAGACGTTTAATTAAAAAGAGCTTATCATCCCAGTTTCTATAGATTTCCCTTTTCACCATGCCTTCTTTCCATCCAAATTACAGATGATTCCATTTGGTCTGATTCTTGATAACAGTTAATATTAGTTGAATGCCTTTGTTCATCAATTACCAATATTTTGCAATGCCAGGTAGAAAGTAATAGCAATTTTTGTGATCATAAAATCTGTGATTTTTATGCCTTATTCCCATTACAGGGTCATTTGAACTCTGGAATCTCAATCTAATTATGATCCTTTAGCTAATGAACAAATAAGCAAATCTCTTGTTTGTCCCTCATAAGAAAAAATGGAATAACTGAATCAGTTTTTTTTTGTTTTCTGTTTTTCTTACAGGCAATTATTTGTATTATCATAGAATCTAAGAATCACAGTCCCAGTATACCCATTATGCATGGTAGTGTAAAGACAAAACAAAAATCATTGTCATAGCCTACAATCAGTATATAAAATAAGGAACAAGAAGTGAATTTCTATAAAGAAAAATAGGGGTTACATTTTGAATGTCAAATTATCTTTGTGTCCTGTAAAGGCTGAATTAGGGATTTATAGCTTCAAAAGCATATTTTCAATTTAATACAAGAAGGCATTCATCCACAGAATGGAAAAAAAATAAAACTACACAGTGGAAATGATATCTATAATAATGCTAAACCTTCCTTCATGAGCCACTTGGGCTGAGAGGTTGCCTCTCACGTCTGTTTCTTGGCACCTCTGCCAACTATTTACTGTGGTTTAAACATTTTCATGAACAATAGTGGAATAGCTGGATCCTTTCTTGTAAACAATAAAATGTCCTTGATAAGAAAATAAAATAATAACTGTAGTATAGATTTCCATCTCAGCATCTTTTATGAGACTTGTAAGAAGGTGGCCTTAGATTTGTCTTAAGAAAGTGTAGGACTAGCACCTTATTTCTTTTAGAATTATCATTTCTAGGTTTCATTGAAACTCAAATATAATCCAGTCTCTTACTAAGCTTACAGTATGTAGTCTTCAGCCATTAGCACTTTTCAGTAATGATGAATCACAGTATGGGCCAAAAAATTTAATGACATTTTAAAAAAATGTCTGCTTATTTTAGTTGCCTCCCAGACAGGGAAAATTTCTGGCGATCAACCAGATCAAACGCAAATGCATTAACGCTTGCCCCCAAAGAGAAAAGATTTGATCTAGTTCTTGGACTGCATTTTTTTTTCTTGTTTAAATACATATTAATATTGTGGCGCATTATTTAAATCTGCATTGTGTTTCTTTTGCTTTGGATTACTGTGCAATTGTTTCTCATTTTTTATTTGCCTGGTGCCATTTAGGCCCTGTTTAACTGTGTCTCCATTTGTATTCATATATTAAAATGCTACTGCCAGCGCTAATTTGAGATTGTGAAAATAAATTGGAATTATGCAATTTACTTCAAATTAAACACTGAGATTCCTGTAGATCTAGTCCATCTGCTTTGACTCTGCACAGTCATGCTAATTTAATTCTGCTCACTGTATTAAAATTCTTGAACGTATTTTCGTTCATAGTCATCCCTCAAGCAAGAAGATAATTATCTGGTGAAGCTGAAAATATCCTGGGCTATTATTCTGAATTAGGTCTTTGAAAGTGCTTAAGATGTTTACATAGGGTTTTTTGATTTTGGTTTTTTTTTTTTTTTTTTTTTTTTTCTTAAGACATATTATGCATTGCTGTTCTGCTGGGCAGGACAGTTACACTAAGTGATGTCTAGTTAGTATAGTCAATTCAGCAGACTGTGTGTATGTGTCTAAATTGCAGCTAGAAATAGTCTTTGACTTACATTTAAGGGCAGGGTGAACCCAACCTGCCCAGCTCCTTGCTTCCTCTGCAGTTCACACTGGACTGTGGGCCTGCCCTTACATGTTGAAATGAATTCAATATTAGACATGACCTGAAAGTCTCATATAATCCAAGTCCCAGGACCTCACCGTGAGCCTGAATAATACTTGTTGGTCGTGTATTTTCAGAAAGACATGTTATTTTTTTAAATCATAAAGAAACCAAAATATACTCATCCAAAAGTTGTTTAAAAAAATGGAAGACAGTTACACTAACAAGAAGGAAAAAAAAAAGGATCTACTTCAAAGATAACTCTTTCCAATGCTGTGTGAACAATAAAACTGCTTCACCCTGTGTGTGTATAGGAGGTGGGGAAAGATGGGGATAGGATGGGGAAGACTTTCAGAATCACCAAGAGAAAAAATGCTGTTCTAAAAATTCAGTAGTGGATGCAGAGACTGGTAAGCTTCTGACATTCTTCAGGCTGTCGTAGAAAATATAAGGTACTGCAGGGATGAGAGGAGCATATTTCTTCCCTGTCCTGATGGAAGCTATTCCAGTAACAGAAATAAAAATATTGGGCCATGGACCACTGAGAGGTAAAACAAGAAGTGCTGTGGTCTTGTAGTCAGACCTTTCTGCTGGGAAAGGTGAGACAAAGCTCCAGCCCTGGTATTGCTCTGGGACCATTCTGTATGTTTTGAATTAAAGAGTTAAGAGGATACAGTGCAGGAACAGAAACAGGAGTGCAGAATCTGGGCTAGAAAGAGGATATATCACCAGTTGCCATTGACTGGCCTGGGTTTCTGATTGTTTTCACTCTCTTCAGAAATATGGCCTTAATTATCAAAATGATGCTTAAGATTCACAAAGGATTCAGGGGTATATTTTTATTTAAATTTTTTTGGGTTTACTTGTCTGTATGTGAATTTGTTATTCTAAATACCTATTTTTTAAAAGTAGGTATACTAAAGCTTCAAGTCAGTAAACTATGTTCACAATAAACAATACTCAGCCCTGGTTTCAGGTGTTCAATCCACTAAGATAAGAAAAGTCTGAGAAGGGAAAGAAGGGAAGCCAATTTTTTTACATAGTGCTTTTAGCTGATGCATTCATACTAAGCTCATCATTACTACGAGAAGCAGCAGTCTCTCTTAGGAACTGATAGTCTTTCTGGGCTTTTGGCAGGTATACAAAAACTAGAATTTAAATATATTCATTCTAAATTCTGGGCTTTATTCAAGAAGAAAGGAACACACTTAAGTGAAATCCCAATATTGGAGAGAAGCTGCCTTCACTTTTTGGCACAAGATGTAATTGGTTGCAAAATAAAAGTCAGAAGAGCTACATATACATGCCTGCAGAGTATTCTTCAGTTTGGAAGCTGTAATGGTGCTCTATAAGGGTTTTCAGGTGACAGCTTATTTCCCTCAACTGCCATGTGAATTATGATAATAGCAGTTAGGGGAGCCTTAAATTCTTGATATTTCCATCCATTAAATTTTAAACAGCTGCTGCAGACTTTAGGGCACACAAGTCTTCTTAGGCATCAAGTCCAACTATTTGGAGTTTAAAAAGAGTTTTATTTTATGTCTCAGCAAACGAGAATTCATCTTGGAAAAAAGATTTTCTTTAAGTGTGGCACCTTTTTGGTTACTATTACTGTTAGATGTTGTTGTTAATATTATTATTAATTATCATTATCATTCTTATAGATTACGAGACTAGGTTGTAATGCTTTGCTGAGTTCTTTTTATGATCCCACTGGCATAAAGTATTGTCTGTTATTATTGTCATCAATGATTATGATCAACGATATGTTGAAAAACATTTCAAGAATATTTGGAGTCCCCAGCTGAGCTCACAGTCTCATTTTGCCAGGCTCTGCAAAAACCACACAGCAACAGACTATGCCTTCCTCTCAGCGTAAACAAACATAAAACGTATAAAGCTGCAGGCCTGCCCTCACTAGGAGAGGGAGACTTTTAGGTAGTACAAAATTAATTACTTTAGTTGACTGAGGCCATGATTTAAAAAATGCAAGTCACTCAGGCTTTAGTTCTGTCTTTTCTGCATTGTTCTGCAATATAGGGGAAAACTATTCACTTGTTTTCTATTTCACTCACTTTAAAATACAGTAATTCAGTAGCATGATTTTAATTTGACTAGTTTTAAAGGTCCACTGGTACCAGATCTAACAGTTTTCAGCAGTCAAACTATTGATCAGATGATAGAGAAAACCAAGAAATATTGGAAAAAACACCCACCTTGAAACATTCTGATCGTATCCTCAAGTGATACAGTATGAATTAATTGGAACTGAGTGACTCTGTGGAAGATCTAGCCTAGTCTGGTTATTTGGCACATTAGTGACTTGTTGGATCTTTTGTGTTTGCAAAGAACCTGGAAAAATTATTTAATCAGTAATACTAATACCTATAGGATAACTTATATTCGGAAGCACAGTATGAAACAGTACTAACTTAGGATTTTAGATATAAACTGTGCCTAAAGAAAACAAGATCCCTCATCCCAGACTGATTACAGAAGATATAAGTAAGGTGTTTTTTTCTTCTGACTCCTCATAATATAAGAGGAGAAATGGAACCACATCCTATTAAACATAAATCAAGAAATGTTTCCTTTCGCTGTTCCTCAGAAAGTTCTCTCTGAAGATTTAAAGGAAACTCAAGTTGCTCTTCTGTTTATTTGCTTCTTTTGCAATACTCATCTCCCTTTGTTTCCCTTTTCATTTCCACCAGGCCCCTGAAAATGAGCAAATGCAGTTTTTGGTGATTATTTTTACACCAGGTTAAAAATAATCTATTATTCCTGTGATTAAATTCAAATCATTTTCTGGACTATGGCAAAGTATGGTTTTCTTTAATTTTACTTCTTTATTTGACAGCATGGTCTGGGAAAGAGAGTTTGACAGACACCTTACTTTTCAACTGCATAATGCTGCAGTCTATATCAGATGGATAAAGCTTGTACAGTGACCTCCTGCAAGATATATGTCTAAGCTCAGCACTGAAAATGTTTCATTTGCATAGACATTTGCCTTATTGATTGCAGCAGCAAAGACAAGAGATAATAAATGTGATAAAAGTCAGTGCTGCTCAAATGAATACTTATTTTTACTCTGCATGAAAGCTCAGTAGGAGCTTCTGTGATAGGCTAGACTCAGAAAACATTTATGTCTCACAAGCATTTTGTAGAAAATCTGCATGAAGTGAGATAGAAAAAACAAAGGAAGCCACAGCTTCATATTCTTGACAGTGAGACAACACTGTAATTTGAAAATGCTTCCAATAAAATGGGAATGTACTTTCTTTGATCTGACATCTTCAAAACACTTTGGCTACTGTACTTTACAGATATCCTGTGGCATGCCACATGCATTTTTTGGCATGTATCACAGTCTCAACAACTTCACATTTCCTGCAGGTTTTACAGCATTCAGGCAGATATGCTTTACCCTATGCCTTGCTGTCTTTTATTACCTTATCTGGCAGTTAAAAACGATGTCGTATGTCTGCACATAGAACAGGCTTTGAATCTCAGTTTCACATAAGAAACCTTGGAGGATATTGGATAAAATATTTTTCTTTAATGGATGTTATCAGCCTTTTCTCTATGATTCTTAATGGCAGGAAAGTAATATTTCTTAGAAACACACTTCTTAGGTGTTTCTGTTGTAGCAATTCATAGTGCCAATTAAAGCCATAGAGGAATGGGATCGGCTTCATCTGTCTTCATTTAAGCATCTGAAAGTCAGATACTTAAATATGAGCTAGTAAGCCTGACTCCCCTGTCAGACAAGTAAGAAAAATATGTACCTCCTAAGTGTGATTCATTCCGAAGGAGTGTTTAAGGTAGATCCCTTGAATTGCCTGGATGCGTCTGGCATCAGATGTGAATGCAATTTTTTCAAGTCTGAAGTTAGTTCTGCTGAACCTGTCCTTGAACGCTTCTAGACTTAGATATCTGAAGACACCAGAAACTTCAAGGGGTCTTGTGAACACTCCTTGCCTACTTCATGTCAAATACAGTGGAGTTTAAGCAGCTGATAAAGGTGACTTTATGCTGTGGTTAATTTTTTTTCTGAAGGGGATAAGGAGCTGTCACAGAGGGCTCTCACCACTGCTCTTGTAGGGCTGGTAGCTGCAAATGGGTGTCTGCAAGTGGCAGTGGCTCAAGTGCTTGTCACTTAATGGGGATCTCAAAAGAGTATTTTGTGGTAGGTGTATTTGTGTGCGTGCATGCTTACATATAAGACACTGGAAGTTTAGGAGAACAATGCCGTAGAAAACAAGAACAGTATAAATTACATAAGTCATCATGACAATACTAACTCAAGGAGGCTATTTAATGGTTCTATGTTGGAACCCCCCAAAATGACCTTGATCAATGTTAAAGGACATAGCTGCTGTCTTCTGTTTGCCCATACTGCCCCATGCCCATTTCTATGAACTCGGGGACAGCCAGCACTCAGCTGCACTGAGGTCTACGGCACAGCTGCACGAAAGCACGGCAGCTCCATAGTGCTGGCACTGAATTTGTTTCTTCAGCATCAAACATCTGTCATTCAATTTAATCATAAAAAGGAGGGTCAAAAGCACACAGCTACAGAATAAAAATCTCAAAAATCACCTCATGCATGAAATCACAGGATAAATGGGGTAGCAGGACCAAGCAACTCATTGTTTTTCATGTCGTTGCATACACACCTCTGTGACTTTGGGGATCACCAGGCTGAGGTGCAGGCTCCCTGTGCTGCTGTGTTCTCAGTCTCATGATGTGCTGTGGTACTGGCATTGGTCCTAGCATGTGCCCTCTGCCCTTAGCTCCCGAGGGAAATGAAACTCAACAAGATTTTACTGAAGGCCATCAATTTCTGATGCGGATGAATCCCACAACACCCAAGGTAAGAGGTACACCTGAGGTGCAAATTGTTCGCTAATAGCAGCTTTTTTGAGTGCTGCACCTGTTTGCAATGGACTGATTTAAGTGCAGCTTTATCCTGGACAAAACCGTGGAATATGCATTACCAGTGAAAAATGCCAAACAGAAGATTTGCAAGTCTAAAGGGGCAAGGGAAGCACAGTTCTCTCAGCTGGAATATGAAGGACCTGATCCACGGCTAATTCCTGGGACACTTGGGAAGAATCCACTAGAGACCAGATCATGATCAAATTAACGAGTATATGAGTAGAGAGAAAGGAGTGCTGAATTCAGAAAATAAATCCAGGTTTTCTAAATTTCAGCCTAGTGTCTAAACTATCAGACTCATTCCTCCTTTCCAACTAAAAAACCTGGTTTCTGAAACTGAAAGTACAATTTATGAGAAAAGTTGGTAACTTTCCAATACTTTTCCACTAAAAAAAATTTATCTGTGAATAAAATTGATATTTCATGCTTATTTTCTCAAGTTTTATCCTTGAATATATGGCTGCTTTATGGTAAAGTAAGATATTAAATAACATGAGATCAAAGTCTTCACTGTTTGTTCTGCTTCAAGGGAGAATGCTATGCTGACATAAAAAGTAATCTTTATTTTTATACATCTGTCTATCTTACTGTTCTGCTTATACAACCGACTGTTGAAATGGAAATAGCACCAAGTCTAATGTTCAAAAGCAAAAATAAAGAAAAGGCAAAATATTTTTTTATTCTTATCAAGACCTGATAGCCTCCAAAGAGATACTGCTTTTCTTTGTGTTTTACAGGTTTCTCATTATTTTTTTCCTAGTTTGGGTTTTAGAAACTCAAGAGTTGATGCCCGTGAAAATCTTCAGTTTTGTTTATATGTTTCCTTTAAAATTACTGTTAAAAAATCCTGGGTTTAGATGTCACAATAATGAATAAATTAATTGTGGATTGCTATATAAATATGAGAGCCATCACAACTATTTAGAATGTGATAAAAATCTTTGTTCTCTTCTTTGCAAACAGAAGATGCAACATGTATTATAGGTTCTGTAGTGAGTATATTTAATATTGAGCTTCCTTGAGATTAATGCAAAGTGTTATCTTTTTTGACATTAAGCACCATGATTAGTCCAAAAATAGTTTTCTTTAGAAGTAATCGGTTAGTATTTGTGTTAACATTAACAAGTTAAAGTGAAGGGCAGTTAGATTTATTATTAGTAAATTAAAATACTGCTAAATGCACATTAATATTTTTCTTGGAACCTTATCTATTTTAAATATTCTGTAACATAATTATATAAAAGCAAATTCAGTTTTAATATGTCAGATAGTGTTATCATCTTACAGGCAGCCCTCCAAGGTTAATAATGTCAGGAAATGTAAAGTGTTTTTGACTGTAAGATTAGAGTTCTTACTTGGAAAAGGGCTTTAAATTTCATTTCAAAAGGAGATTGCATGCCCCATGAAATTTAAACTGTGACATTTAGAAAACATTCACTTTATTATATAATGTAGTGAAAAATTATAGTGTACATGCTTCTTGCTCAATCCATCAAGACTGCTTCCAGAAAGACCAGGAATCTTTTTGCAGGTAAAAAAATGTGAAATTCATGGAATAATCGATGCCACCAATGTTCATCCTCAGGAGACAGATAGTTATGCAGAAATAATTACTTCCTTAACTGTGTTCACTGGAGTTTGAAAACAAAACCTTAAAATGTATTTGAAACTTGTTTATATTTAGGGACACTTTTTCCTGAAATGGTTTAACTTCCATATAGAAATTCAAAAAAATCTGATAAAAACTAAACAGGTAATGTTGGTAACTCTTTCTGTATTAATTGTTAAGATTGATTGAACTTGACTGGATAATGCTGTGATCCCATAAGATCTTTTCAGGAAGTGGGGGGTTGTCCTATGCAAGAAAGATATGTACTTAGACTTTTGCTTCGGGTTTATCTTTTGATCACAACTTTCAACAGAAAAAAAAAGAAAAATAGGTTTACCATTTGATATTTGTTATCACTCCCAAGATTATTTACCATAACCTTCAAAAAGGATGTGCTGAAACGTATTCCGATTTATTATCAGACTGACTCCACAACTATGAACTGGTTTACTTGCAAAATTCAGATTAGGGCGAAATTATTCTTCAATCCCTGTAGTTGGGAACCCAAGACTGCAGGGCATGCAGAGCTCACCTCTAATACAGTCTGGAAGTAGTCAGTCCAGATGTGAATAAGGTAACATTTGTAGGAGAGACAAATATACTTGGGCAAAATACTACCAATGGAATTGATGTATTCCTGATATTTTTGAGGAAGTGTAGAACACAGGATGTAACTGTATCTGTATGAGGCCGTCACAAGTCCTTAGGAAAGAAGAGTTACTGGAAAAGATGTAGGGCAGGATTGTTAGAATAGTCTAAGAGGATGGAAAGTCCATCTAAGAAGTAGTCATTCAAAGAACATATCTTGTTTAGCAGAGATTGAAAAGAAGACTGACTGCTATCTAAATATATGAGACATACTGGTGAGCAGGAAAACCTACTTAAACAATGGCTCAGAAACAGGGTTGAAAATTGCCATTTAATATGTTTAGAGTGGAGATTAGGAAGATTCTAATTATGAAAAGAGAACAGCCTTCCACTAACAGTACTAGGAGCCAGCAGCTTGACTACTTTTAGAAGGATCTTGGTAAAGTAGCAATTGGATTATGTGATTTCAATACCAGAAGCACAGGAAGTCACGTTCTTCGAGGCTGGCTTGAAGGGTAAAAGTGGTAAAAAAGTGCCTGCTTTTGAATAAAGTTAAGATTGGTAAAAAAGAAGTGGACCATATGAAACATGGCAATAATATTTTCCTATTAAAGATGGCAAGCATGAAATGTCTCATAAGGAAGCTAATGGGGGAAAGAAGCAAAAAGGACCGTCACCTACTCTTGAAAAATAAGCAAGTGAAGCCCTCTAGCCCACTCGTCAGAATCTCTCTAGGCATGTCTTGATGTTATTTGTTTCATAAGAAACAGACTTGAGCGTTGAAAATACTGAAGCAAAAGTGTTTTAGTTAGCTGCACTGCCATAGCCCGTCTCTGCAGAAGTAGAGAACTGTGCCCAGCAAAATTTTGGCCAGTCCTCTGTGCAAACGGTGACCAGTGGAGGAGATGAGAGAAGATGCAGACTCAGAAAATTAGTTCAGCGGTCTATCTTCAAGTACCTTTGCTAAAAAGAGATTTTTTTGGGAGGAGGAAAGAGACCACTGCTCTTCAGGTACCCTGGCTGTTCCTCATGTAGAGGTGGGTAGTAGAAGCAGCCAACCCTTACTTTCCCTGTTAACAATACATTTTTGTAAGCATGTAGAAGCAATGCAGCTGTGACCTGTGATTCATTAGTGTTGTAGTTGGATAGATGTATCTGAATCATACTGCTTCACTTAGCATCAGCCAGTGTCGTGGTTTAACCCCAGCCAGCAACTAAGCACCACACAGCCACTCACTCCCTCCCCCTCATCCAGTGGGATGGGGGAGGAAATCAGGAAAAGAAGTAAAACTCCTGGGTTGAGAAAAGAATGGTTTAATAGAACAGAAAAGAAGAAACTAATAATGATAATGATAACACTAATAAAATGACAATAGGAGTAATAAAAGGATTGGAATGTACAAATGATGCGCAGGGCAATTGCTTACCACCCGCCGACCGACACCCAGCTAGTCCCCGAGCGGCGATTCCCTGACCCCCCACTTCCCAGTTCCTAAAACTAGATGGGACGTCACATGGTATGGAATACACCGCTGGCCAGTTTGGGTCAGGTGCCCTGGCTGTGTCCTGTGCCAACTTCTTGTGCCCTGGCTGGGCATGAGAAGCTGAAAAATCCTTGACTTTAGTCTAAACACTACTGAGCAACAACTGAAAACATCAGTGTTATCAACATTCTTCACATGCTGAACTGAAAACATAGCACTGTACCAGCTACTAGGAAGACAGTTAACTCTATCCCAGCTGAAACCAGGACAGCCAGCAACTGTCCATTAATTTCATCAGTCAGTGACTGTGCCTCATGGACTGGTTACAATTAATGTTAAGTAAATGGTGTGTAACAGCATGTATAAGCGCTGACAGATGTGGTTCTCACTGGGCTTTGTGTTTTTTAAGGAAACTGCTTATGCCTCAGAGAACTTTTTGATATAATGAGGAAAAATAAAAAGTGGATGAACAGATCTCTTCATCTTAAAGAGAAAGTTCAAGACCCAGAGCCAGTAAAGAACACAGATATTCAGATGCACCCTTCCCAATCTTTTAGTACAAGTGTTATAAAAAGCAGATCGGTATGTCAGCCAATAAAAATGTGAAGATAAAGGCATGTTTGAAATCATCTTCCTCTCTTAGATACCTAACTACCACTGAGTTAAGAGCCATTTGAGACTGGATTCAGGTCTGGAACCGTTTGTTGTGCTCAAGATCGTATTTCTTCTAATCTGAGTAATAACTTCAGACTCCAGACTCCTCTTTTAATACAGATTTCTGATAGTGTTCTTACTTAGCTTTTTAATAAGAATCCAGATTACTTAATTTAGTCAGAAATTTGGAGAAGGTGAGAACTGGAGAGTTAAATTCAGTGGTCTCCTCAGGGTGAAAGTATTTGAAGACATGTCTTCCCTAATAGTGAGTTCAGTACCAGATTATAAATTAGTCTGGAAATAGCCACCTCTTCAGTTGAGCTGAAACATTGTGCAAAATTCAAGACTGGTAAGGCCCCAAAGGCAAAAGATGAGAGGACAAAGCAAGTGAGAATGAGGAAAAAAAGTCACAAGTTCATTGAATAAAATACAGAAACAGGAATGTAGTGGATTGTCTGGCCACAGAAACTGCAGATCAAATGGGGGAAAATTGCCATACTGGTTTCTCTTGGAGAAAGCTTTAGGATTGTTGAGGAGCCTACAACTTATTTACTCTCTGAAAACAACCCTGTGTAATTTTGGTAGAATCAATTCAATGGAGCAAGGTTGTCCTGCCTAACAACCTTCTGCAGTTTTCTTCAGATTATGAAGTCAGATGTTATCAAATGTAACAAAGAATCCAGAGAGTCTGAAAATAGGGATAATATTTACAGACATAAACCTTTAGTCAAGGAATAAGATCATATAAAATGAAAGTGACTATTAATTCCTAAGTACAGAAAAGCAGAAAAATTGCCAGTCTAATGTATGAAGTAGCAGGTAAACTGAAAGACTTTACTGGTAGGTGGAAAGATTGTCTATGTATTAACTGCCTGTTCCAGGTGAGGTGTCAAAGATTAAGGACCCAAATTTTCCATACAATTAGCAATTGATTATTTCCATTATTTATTTTTCATAATGGGTGGACAGTCATGATTAATAGTTTATCAAATCATTGCAAAATCTTCCATAAATGTAAAGGAAAGCTATTATAGGATCAAGAGAAAGTGCAAGAATGAATAGCCAGAGAAATCCAAGGAACACCACAACTACAGAGAGATTGAACAATCAAGACATAAGCATGCTTTATCAAAACAACTTTAATATCATTAGTTTTTTAATGTATCTTGGATTTGAATCAGAAGAGTGAGAAAACCACAGCTGCTTAACAAAATTGCTGAAGAAGAATGCAATCTTACACACTTGTTCTGACACAAGTTGTACCTGAGCCAGCACTGTAGGTTAAGACTATCAGTGATCTAGGGTGCTTATAAAGCTTTAGTGAGAATAATCCTGATGGTATTGATTAACTCATGGCAAGATAAGATTTAGAAGTGCTAAAACTTTTTGCCAATATCATCAGTTTATTCAAAAGGAAGTCTAGCTTCCAATTGTCTGGGTTCCATTTTCTTATACTGTATTATTCTCAAGTTATTGAACAAATGTTTTGTGAGGATGTATTTCTCTAGATATGAAATGTCATTACATACATTACATTACACTGCATAATGGCCATTACAGGAACTACCCTCAATATTTGATTTCTACATCCCAATTTTCCAGGTGATTTCAGAAAACTCACAAATTCAAAAATCTTTAAATATTAATATTATACCCTAACTACATAAAATTGTGATGCATTTACCATTCCTGTATAAATGTTTGATTTTTAATTTTTAATCACAATCAAATGTAATCCAGCATAATCTAATGTTATACCATTGTTCCATATGTTGCTGTTTGGAAAGTCACTAAACTGAAATGTTTTACCTCTCTTGTTTTTGTCTTGTCACCATTTCATATTTCTTAGTTGGTTTTATTTTTTTATTAGTGTTGTACATTCAGTTAGCATGATATAGAATATTCAGACTAGATATCTTATGCACAGAGGCAAAGAGATTAAATGTCTCTCTATTACTGTTATATGTTAATGATAACCTTGCTGTTATCTCTCTGAATATCTGTTATTTACTTGCTCTTGATAAATGCATTTTGTTTTTGTTAAGCATCAACATTTTAGTTGTACATTGTTTCCATGGCATGACCTTTATCTGGTATAATTTTCAACAGTTTTTTTCTAACATCCTAAAAATGTGTCTTCTGTGGACTTACTATGGACTTCTTATTGACTACAGAAGAAGCCAGCTAAAGCATAAAGCACAAGAACAATTTCAAGTCCTCAGTTGGAGAGTGATTTGTTTTATTTAAAATACAAAGAATTTTACCAAATATTAATTTAGGAGTGTGGAACAGCACAGACAGTTTCCACCTGTGTGTTCTGCATACTGCCTTGGAAAAAAAGGGCAGAGATGTGTCACAACAGATATAACATATCCAGCCCCTATCTCACAGATATCCTTAACTGAATTTTGTGTTCAAGCAAGCTGCTTTGCAGCCAACAAAATGATATATTTTTTTCAGCAATGTGTTCTCTGAGTACTAGCTGAGGTTTCTGTTGCTTTTCTGGTCTATGTATTTCTCATTTTATTACATTTTCACTCTTGACAGAAAAAAATCACTGTCATCACTTTGGGAAATTAATTCTTTTTAAGCATAGATTAATAAAATGTTGGCAAAAAGTCATTATTATGTACATATGAATGAAATGAACAAAAATAATTTTATGCCTCTAGACTTTTTAAAGCTTCAGCATTATTGGCTGTCTCAGTCTCATCGATTTTCCTCATGTAAGCATATGGGGGTTTTTGTAAGTAATGAAATGCTAGGGTTCAGTGTAGTGCATCTTTCATTAAATCTGCAGTGATGAAATCTGTTTAATAATGTGTATGACATTCTTTTCCCCTCCCCCAACTTTCATTTGGGATAGAGATGTAATTGAATTCTTTTTATTTCATATTTTCCATAGACAGTAAAATCCATCGTATTTTTAGGACACTGTGAAATTCCAGTCTTGTCAAGATAGAACCTTGCTTTTTTATATATATGTGTTTGCTACTAGCAAATATAAAAAAGATTAGCAAAGATACCTGCTAAAACATCAGATTAGTAGCCACACTTAACCAAAGAATAAAACAAACAAAAAAGGAAAATCATTGTAAAAACACCACAGGCTCAGTCCTCAATCCTAAAAATACTTAAGCTTATGCATATTTTTATATTAAAGAATAATCTCTTTGAAGTTCACGGGATCATTGTAAATAAAATGGAAGCTTTGGTTACAGTCTGCAGAGAAATGGTGAGCTGTGGCTACAGTTTCATTTACATCTCATGAAAAAGAAATAATTTTGCAAGCTCTTATCTTTGTAATAATGGGTAATAATTAATCTTTTTTTATTGAGTGCTTGGAATATAAACAGTATTATGTTAAAATATTCAAGTTGAATTTATAAAGCAAGATTCTGAATCTTGGTCAGTACTTTAGATCATTAATCATGTGTTATAGAGAACTGGAACTGAAAAGAGTGGAGACAATTGCCCTTTGCACTGCATACACAGAATGTATTTGTTCAGAGACAATATTTTGTTGGGTAAAATACTTAAGATCAAAATGTAGTTTTGCCTAGGATATTGATGAATTTGCAGGTAAAATTTGAAAAGCCTTTTTCTACGAATAACTAAAGCAAACTGTCTCTTTAAATACTGATCATATTGACTTATTAAGCCTGACACTCTCTTGACAGTATAGTTAACTTTATTACTTCAGGTGATGATGCTCTGCTTGTAGATTACTTCAGTGCTGTCCTATGTTAAAACTTTTCTGTCCATTTAAAATTCTGGATGAAGCTCATAAAAACAAAGCCAGTTTCTACACTTTCTTTCCTTCTATCAAATAGTGAAGAGTTTTATATTTCAGCTATTTATTGACACTTTAAATTTTCAAAGCCACTGTAATTCTATACCATAGCATGAGTTTCTACCCAGCTCTGATGGGGGCAGTGTAGGGATCCAGTTCTTCAGCTTCTTCTAGTTTGAAACAACTTATTTTTCAGTATCTTCAAATACAGATCCTGTGGTCTCCTTTTCTACTAGTTACAAATTCACTGAAATGATACAGGTCTGAAAAAACTGGACTTGTAAACTGGTGTACACTGAAAGGAAGGAAAAACACATGGCTTAATCCCAGAAAGAACAGCTGTTGTGGGACAGTGGTTTTAAAAGGAAAGAAAGGCACTGTGATACAGCACAGCTGAAACATTAAAGAGATTGTTTACAAGTGTTCTTCAGTTCCATGAACTGTTAATAAGGCAAATGGTTACCTTTCTGCTCTGCCCTCCACAGAGTATGTGTGTGTTACTAAAGAGTGGTCAGGGAGCCGACCCATGACTGCCCTTGCTGCTTAAATGTTAGCTTGCTCCCAGGCTCTAGGCTGGGCTGGCTCCCTCCAAGATAAAACTTGCCTACAGGGATCTAAAGCTAAACAACGTGGATACAAATCTGTTGATGCCACTTTGCTTGGGATCATCCCTTGCTCTTTCACTACTTATCACTGTAGATAGTATGTCCTCACATGCATGGAAAGCCCCTTCGTACAAATCTGATGACGCCGGAGGCTCTTCCAGATGAAAACTTGTGTCACTTGCTTCCCCAGCACTGATGGGATGATACAAGGACAGACCAGTAGACATTAGTAAGCAGAAGGCTCCACTGGGAAGCATGGACATACCTAAGTCTGTCTTCTTCAAATGGTAAGGTCTCAGTTACAAGGGGTGAGGGCAAGTATTGTCACCCACCCTCTCCCTTATTGCATGCTCGAGGCCTGAGATCAAATGAGTCTGCAAATGCATGTAATATTGTATGGACCTATTCTCTGTATCCTCTCTTTAAGATGTTATATCCCTGTTACCCACAAAATGGCAGCTGTACCTCTTAAAAGTGGACTCCTAGAAACGTAGCGCATCTGAAGGAAGGAGCATTTATGTTGCATGTATCTATACACTATAATCTTGGTTCATTCCTTTGTAATAGTCATGGCATATATGTTTGTTCAAAAATGAGTGTAAATACTTTGAAAACATTTTGTAATATTTAAGAAGTCTTCTCTGTAATGTTCTGGTGTTAGTACATAATAGCCCTGAGTAAGGTTCAGAGTAATTTCAACTGTTTTCAGAATTTTGCCACCACTAGAACAGGCCAATCCCACATTTTTTTCTGAACAGTTATTATAGCAGCCTCAGGTCTTATATTAGTATTCCCTACTGTTACTTTTCCTTTCCAGTAAGCTCTCTTCAGAGATAAGTAGATATATGAATAGCACTTACAATTCAGCCTCTTTTAGAAGAACATTTCATTAATTTCTCTTTATTGGTATCTACTTATGCCATTTGTGCACTCTACTATTGTGCACTCTACTCTTGTTTGCTTTATTACTCCTCTGAAATATCACTCTGCAGGCTTTGGAGATTTCGTCTTTCTCCTGTGTGATGCAAGGCCACTTGGTATGCATTCCTTTTCCTTGCCCTTGGGTTTTTTTTTAATCTTGCTTTTTTTTCCTACATATAAGCAAGACACTTATCTGAAAAGTCTGAATGTATTTTGTCTGAACACAATACATGCTCTAACAGTTATACCTTCCTTATACTCTGAAGAAACAATGAAAAGAAATAATCTGGTTAAAAAAGGAAGGAAAGAAAAACAGTCTATCTCTATGTATAGGAGAAACAGCATGGTTAAAATATTCTGAAAAAAAGTAAAATCACAATTCTGATATTTTAACCTGAAACTTTTACATTTTGTTGGACTCAAAATGAGAAGACCCATTACTAAGACATTTAAAGTTCAGCAGTTTTTACTGTTTTATTTTACAGACTTTGTAGGAATGGCATGGAAATTATCAGCATTTACATGTATCCCACATTATTTTTTGCTAGCAATGAATCTAACTTACACTTTATTTCCAGTTTAGGTAAAATTTGATTGGAGAGATAGAAGAGGAACCAGATGGAGGAAACACCTCTCATACAAATACTTTAACAAGTCCATGTTAGCTGTATTATATTGAGTATAATTTTGAACTCTTGCTCCTTTTCCACACCAGCATTGATTTAAATACCTTCTGCTGCGGTTTTCTCCTTAGAATGTACCACAGTTGAATGACATATTTTGGAAGCTTTGTGGGACATCTCACTGGTACTGATTGAACTGTATGGATACAAGTTCAAATTCCCATAAATCTTAGCAATAGGTTTTTAAAGAATCCAGTCACTTTCAGAAAGCTTTCCAATACAGAGGACACTTGTAATAGGCAGCTCATGTGCTGGCCAGAAAGCCCACTCAAAAAGTCCAGTAAAATTCTGTCTCACCAGTTATTTATTGTCAACAGAAGGAAAACTACGGGAAAATCCATCTCTGTTCCAGAAATTTATTCTGAAGTATTGTTTGCTTTGAAAGTCCAGACCCCCCCAATTTCTTGTCATCCAATGTCATCTAGAGCATTGTCTTTCACTGATTCTTCTTTAAGACAGCTTTTTTTATAGTCAAGCCACATAAACCCAGAGTCAAAAAACAGGTATATCACAGAATCACAATATGGTTGAAGTTGGAAGGGGCGTCTGGAGGTAATTTGATCCAAACCTCCTGCTCAAGCAGGACCACAATTCCATATACTTGGATTTCAACTTTTGCATGAAATGTGTGGAAATAAGGAACTTTGTTGGACCTTGGTCCAATACAGTGACTGCCTTTCAGATCCTGTGTTTACCTCTCTATATTGTGCTTCATTACTTTGCATTTAGGTGTCCTTTGGATCAGGAGAGGTTCTGAATTGATCCTAAGTTCTAAACATTGGAAAACTATGGAACAGAACAGTGGCAGTTCATGAGACACAAGAAACAACAAAATACTATTCCTAAATAGAAGGAAGGTTTTCACACTCTTACTGCCAAATGGAAACTGCTTTTCTTGGGAGGAATTTAGTTTCCCCATGCCATCGTAAGAAGGCACTGCTGTCAATGGGCAGGAAAGATGGTTAGAAGAAATGGGACCAGATCAGGCTTCAACATCTTCATAAAGAATCTGGAATGATAAAAGAGTGAAGAAGGTGAGGTGGAGGGATGTTTTGAAAGACAGTATGTATTCTGTGAAAAGCTATAGCTTATATCAGTATTTATTAAATAGAAGTGAATTTTTTGATTTTTGGGAGATGTGATGTACTTCTAAGCACTTGGTTATTGGTAGGCATAGTAGGATATCCTACCATAGGATGGTTTTCATCTTCTTTGAGCTTATATATAGCAGAGTAGGTGGAAGGCCAAATACCTTGCTCCAAAATGCTAGCATTTTGATTTAATACAAGCCATCTCAAGCAATAGTGCAGATGACCTGCTTGTGCAATACTGGTTGCCCTCATAGGCTATTGCTCTGGTTTAACCGAGCAATTCCTGTCCTTTGGCAAAGCAGCTTGACTGTTTATAATTAATTGTTGCTGTATGCTAGCACTTTAAATGCCAACACTAGGTGTGCTTAATGAAGTAGATGAAAATGAAAACGAAGTGGGTAGTTCTTTGTCAGAGGAGGAAAAAATACAAAGAAGACATTCAGCCTAGAGGAACTGTGTATGAATATAGACAAAAGAAAGCAAATGTTGTAATTTGTGAAAGCGGATAAAAGAAACATAAAGAATAAATCAAAAAAGGTGTGTTGTTTCTCAGCTGGAAAGGAAGCCATTCTAGTCAATATGGCCAAACTGTTATTGAAATATATGCTACTTGCTAATGTTGGAAAGCAAGCTGAGATAAAGCAGGGAGATGTTACAGGAAGATATTCTACAGAAGTCTGAGGTAAGAAGTTAATAATGAGAAGTCTTCTGGGAACACTAAGAGGAAAAAACATTGCATACTACTTTAAGCTGGGCTAATGCAAAGACTTAATTTTTCAAATCTCAAGGACGGTTACTGCAGAAGGAAAAGCATTTGGTGATAAAGACCGGAATAGTGATAAAGAATGCTTTTAGAGTCTGCAGAATCTGTACATTAAGATATGAAAAATAAGGACGCACTTTTAAGAGGGGTAAAATCTAGTAATGATACTATGTGTCATCAGATATCCCATCTCCCAAAAAAACCTAACAGAGCAACTAAACTCAAAGGCCATTTCTACCGCAGCTGTCAGCTTAGCATGTGATGAATCAACATATATTAGATCTGTAGATCAGCTCTTTTGGAATTCTTTGTGTAGGTCCTAATAGCTTTGAAAGCTCGAAAGATCTATTGTCTTTTCAAACACTGCATGTTAGAACCTGTATAGAAGATATATTAATTTCTGACCATTTGGTTTGTAGTGAAGGGAACATCCAGCCAATCCCCACAGTTACTTTAAATCCAGATGGACCTTACAGTCTCCCTGAAAAACTTTTTGCACCTTACTTTTGTTTCACTGCTGCATGGATTTATATGGGCTGAGTGTACCACACTTACAGAGGGTGGGTCTGAGTCTGTATCCAATCTGTCCTGGTTATGTCCCATGAATAGTACCAAGCCTTTGGTTTAGCCTGAAAACTTTACTAGATCAGCAAGAATTGTATTAGCTTTGGCATAAGAACTTTATCGTCTTTCTTAGTTGGAATAGGGCAGCTCTCACCAGCTTCTTTTTGTGACTTCAACCAAACCTTTGCTGACTATGTCTATGTTAAAAAAAAATAAAACAGGGCTAGAAGAAGGTCTTCAGCACTAACCTGTGATTGTTTTGACTACTTAATTCTTAGTGCCATCACTTGTACTGTTTTGGCTGTGCCTAAGAGGGTTCTCTCAAATTTTGTCTGAGCACAAATCGAAGAGAGTAGATGCCAAGGAACAATCCCAAAAGGCATTATGGACAGCACTGCTCCGTGTTTGGGTCCTCTGCTCTGTTTAGTTCTCTAGCACTATCTCAGCAGGCTTTGAATCCTCAAACTCCTCCATATATTTTTATGTTACACTACAGATCTTCAATGTATGCATCATGTAATCCTAGAGTTAGCTGTAGAATTTTTTCCAGAGATTTTGAACTGATAAAAAGAGATAATAAGTAGCAAGCGGGTCTCCTTGCCAGCAATGTACCACATAGGGCCTGGAGAAGATGTGTAGCCAAGTGCTATGCTATGCAGAGGTGGCCGTGCCATGCCACTTGGCCTCAGGGCCAGACAATTGTTCCTTGTTCTGCTTAGTTTACTAATATCGATGTGCCAATGTCTGCTGGGCACCTAAATGAGCATTTGTTGTGTGCCAGCTCTCTGAAGTGGAAAAAAGTGTTCAGCAAGATCCCAGGTAACTCCTTACTACAAAACAGATGCATTTTGTGTTGTCCCTTTCTGATTTTCCTTGCTGGCACCTATAAGATACCACTGTAGTTTCTGGCACTGTGTAGGATAATCTTTCCTGCCAAACCCCCCTACCTTCCCTCCTGATGTCATTTACTATCAACCATAAATAATTGGTGTTTTCAGTTTAAAAGTTTAAGATAAACTGTAACAGAACAGGTACACAGTCTGACATGTGCAATCAACCGTCCTCACGGAGGGCTCCATCTTTTCTGGAGGCTCTAAGGCCTTCGGTTACTATTCTGCTACCCATTTAGCAAGAAGCACCAGATTGAACTCTCCAGTCCTAAACACTTCACAGACTTCATCAACAGTCTTGGAAGAGGGGACAGAAATCTAGATGCAGTTTTCCACACAGATGCATAGCCCATATTCTTGGTGAAAGTAGCAGTCTTGTATTTCATTTCAGTCACCTTTTAGCTCAATAAATCATCACCTGTACACAAAGTCAATGTTGTGGTTTAACCCCAGCTGATAACTAAGCCCCACAGAGCTGTTCACTCACTCTCCACCAGTGGGACAGGGAAGAGAACTGGAAGGCTAAAAGTGCAAACACACAACACATGTGGGTTGAGATAAAGACAGTTTAAGAGGGAAAGCAAAAGCAGCACAAGCAAGCAAAACAAAACAAGGAATTCATTCACCACTTCCCATCTCAAGCAAGTGTCCAGCCATCTCCAGGAAAGCAGGGCTCCAGCATTTGTAACAATCATCTGGGAAGACAGATTCCCCCTTTCTCCTTCTTCCTACCCAGCTTTTATTGCTGAGCATGATGTCATATGGCACGGGATATCTTTCTGGTCAGTTGGGGTCAGCTGTCCCAGCTGTGTCCCCTCCCAACTCCTTGTGCCCCCCATCCTGCTCGATGGTGGGGTGTGGGGAGAAGCAGAAAAGCCCTTGGCTCCGTGTAAGCCCTGCTCAGCAGTAACGAAAACATCCCTGTGTTATCAACACTGTTTCCAGCACAAATCCAAAACATAGCCCAGTACTAGCTACTATGAACAAAATTAATTCTATTCCAGACAAAACCAGAACAGTGAAACAGCTATCCCACTAAATCTGAATGCCTGATAGCTGGGGCAACCTCCTAGGAAATGGGAGGCAGAAGCATCAATCCTTTGAAGTGGTAAAGCAATTTAAACACTGTCTACAGCATGCTGGATTCACTAAAATACCTTCCAGATTGAGCTTCTTGGGGAAATCAGAAGTAGAATCAATTTGTGGAGAACAACAGATCTTACAAAAGAAATATATGTGAAGACTGCGGGCTTGCAGAGAAAAAAAGACTGGGTTTTGGGCATCTTTAATATAGAATTAGGTGCCTGAAGGTTTAGCTAGGGGTCTGAGGATTTAAATCACACTACGATCACATTATAACCTTGCTTAAATTCTGGTTAAGGGGCTAAACCTAAAAAAACATTTAGATACCTAATTTCCTTTATGAGCATGAACAATAACATGACAGGCTGAAAGGGTATTCACAGATAAAGGCAAAGATAACCTCTATTGTTGTTTCACACTGAAGAATGCAAAGACGATGAAAATTAACCAGATAATATTTGTGGAGCATTTGGTTTAGGCTAAAATTCAGTAATGCACACTGAACTACAGTCTTATTTATAGGTAAAGTAGAATGAACTAGACTGGCAATGCATTTTCATGAAAAGAAAAAAAAAAGAATTCAGGAGCTATTAATGAGGGAGCTGGGATTTTAAATTTGTGTGTACTGCTAGAAGTAAGTTATGGAGCCATCACTATGTAATTAACATTTGCCAGTAGCAAAGTTGTTCAGGGCAATTAGTTAACAAGGAAATAAAAAGTGTATGGGATGAACAAATTAGTGGCCTAGCTTTTCTGAACCATACATCCAATCACTGCGGGAAATTTAAATGTCAAAGTGTTTTCCTTCTTGGCTTTAGCTCCTTTCTCATGTCTGTCTTATTGGTAAATGCTCCAATCCTTATCATCATTTTGCATCTTCAAAAGAAGTAGTGCTAATAGGAGAGATTAACCATATCTTAGAAAGTTAATACACATAAAAGAACTGTATAACTTTCTTCTGAGAATTCATTATTTGAGTTACCCATATCTTGAATGATAAATAGCATTTCTAGCAGAATAATATTTCTATAGTGTAATAGGAGATGCACCAGAGGACAAAAAAGTTAATAACTATTATCTTTTAATTCATAAATCTGAACTAAATAGAGATTTGTTCTTGTGAAGCCCACATTGGCTGTAGGTAATAGCTAGTCTAGATAGATCATAATTTTACACTTTATTTTCTTGTTCTTAGATTTTGAATTCGTTATTTATCCTTGTCTGTGTACTTACAAGACCATCGCATGCTCTTCTATTTTATTTACAGAACAATAATAGAAAACAACAACAAAAAACCCACTAGAGCTTTTAACTTACAGAATACCAAGGACAAGATTCTGACATCCTTACTCATAAGAAACTACATATAATTTTTGTGATTATTTCCCCTGATTTCAAAAGTGAGTGAGGGAAATTAGATTTCATACAATTATGAAAATATGAGTCCTGGATACCAGCATGCTATGAATACTATAATACCAAAGGCAGGCATAATAAACTTTCTTCCAAAGTCTCAGAAGACTATGGAAAAAATTCCCACAGGTTTCAGTGAAAGCTGGATTAAGTCCCCAAATAGGAAGCAAAACAAAGCATTTTTTTTTCCTCTTTCTCTTGTGTCAGTGTGTTATCTGTTAGATTCACAGGGATTTCCATTTACTACAGCTTACTTGCTTGCAGATCTATTTGACCGAGGTTTGTAAAGTGTAACAATGCGTGTGAACCAATGACAAAATTCAAGAACTGCATAATTCTACATTGTTCTTTTGAGTTCAATTCCCCAGCAGACAATTTAACATAGACCTCCAAAATTCTGAATATTAGATGATCTCTGAAAATCACTGGAGATTTAAATGGTATTGCAAAACTTCATACAGTTTCATAGGATCACCTCTCTTTAGACAAATACTAGGAAAAAAATCTTTAGTCCAATGCTACAAGGCAGAACAAATGCCCTTTGACCAATTTTTCAAAGCTACCAAGGAAAAAAACCCTGAAAATTTTTCTTATTCACAAGACCAAATTAAAATTTACAATAAAAAAGAAAAAAAGTTTTGAGCACAGTAAATCAGATTTTGAATTGTGCCTGGGAAAAGTTTCTCTCTAGATTGTATGGAAAGAACAGGGTAGGTTTTTCTGTTGTTTTTAAAGCATATGTCGGGAACTTAGAAATGATGAAATAGATTTTGTCTTTATCATAAAATAAGACACTACTTTACAGAGAATAAATACATAGGGCTTAAACACCACATTTTTTTTTCCCAAACTATGGTTTAATGCCATTTATTCCTAATGGCAATATAGAATGCTATGATTTATGTACACTATTCCAGGAAAAAAAAAAACGCTGAAGAAAAATTCTGTTTTGCTGAGAGGCAGTTAAGAAAAATTGCAATTTTGTCAGTTGTTCCAGTTGTTTACGTTACTCTCAGTTAATCTTGAATTATTTGTAAAGGGCTCAAAGCAAGATTTAAATAAAAAAATACGTTTACTAAGATCTATTGAATCCCTTTTGTGATCTGTTATTTCATGTCTTCTCTCTTCTGTTGTTACACAGTCTATATGTTTAGACTCCTAAGTGATTTTTTTAAACAATATTTTCATTACATATACCTTGTACAATATCTATGTCAGACAAAAAATTCATTGTTTCTGAGCATATTGTCAGCATGTTCCTGCATGTATATAAAAATCTTAACAACTTTGAACACCATACTACTTCTATTCTGCTTCATTCCTTACACACATGCTTTCATTTCATAGCTGGAATTTAACTGTTGCTTAGTCTGCTACCTGCGTCGTTGAGGACTGCAGTTATTCCTCAATGTCATAGAATCATAGAAGCATTTAGGTTGGAAAAGACCTTCAAGATCATCGAGTCCAACCATCAACCATGCCCACTAAACCATGTCCTGAAGTACCCCGTCCACTCGCTTTTTGAATACCTCCAGACATGGTGACTCAACCACTTCCCTGGGCAGCCTATTTCAATGTCTGACAACTCTCTCAGTAAAAATTTTTTTCCTAATATCTAACCTAAATCTCCCTTGCCTCAACTTGAGGCCATTTCCTCTCATCCTATCTCCAGCCACCTGACAGAAGACACCAGCACCCACCTCACTACAGCCCCCCTTCAGGTAGTCCACCCTGTGAATTTACAAAAAAAAAGATGATGCATGTTATATAAATGTTTAGAGGAGATCAGCATCATCCTTTAGGTCTTATTCTGATTGCCAATAAATATACATTTTTTCCTCCCAAATAAATGTGTGAAGATCATTTTGGAATTGTGTTGTGAATGTTCTCATAGCAATAGTCCCTAAAAGCTGTATCCATAATCTAGATAACATATTATGTTTATCAGTACACACCGTGGTAAGGGCTGCAGAGGATGCCTCTGATGACAGTGGGGGTTCTGTGCTCTCCCTCACTAGCACCCAGGCTGCACATGCCAGCCGGGGTGAGCTAAGGGCCCCCAGACCCCTCACTGTCCCTGGCACCCCAGCGTTAGGATGGTACCAGGGTCCTCTCCGGCCTGCCCGCACAGGTTTCCTCCTCCTGGTGAAAGCAAGGCGGATGCGCGTGGTTTCTCAACATCTGAAACATACGCGCGGGGATTTCGTGAGACAGTTTCTGTGGGCGGCTTGTGTTCACCTGCAGCAGTAGCCAGGAGTCAGGACGGGCAATCGATGGCACTCTAGATGATGCTAACGGCCTGTGCTTATGCAGCTCCCTTGGACCCTTTCTTTCAAGATGGTCACCTCTATCAGTTTCCATTTTATTGCTTTTAGGGTGGAATTCAGTTGCTTATGCATGGCACTTGGTGCCATTGGAGATGCATGAAGTACCTCACCTGGCCTCCAGCTGCCACCCAGAAGACTGGGAACCCCTGTAAACCGTCTGCTCTACCTGCCAGGTTTGTGCAGGCACCTCGGACACCCCAGTGCACCCCAGGTGGGACTAAGGGTCCGTGTCCAAACAACTGCATTGAACCATGGATCTCCACTGATTGCTGTGAGTGCCTACAGGTAGATATTCTTATCTAGGTATTTACATTTAGGTGTCTTAATCTCAAGCAAATTCCACCTGAGTTCTACACACACGTGAAGAAACAATAACCTAAAATAGTTGGCATAGTAAGGAGAAGATAGTCTATGCTAGGCTAAGGGAATATTGCTGAAATGAAACATATTTAATCTAATATAAATAATGCAAAACACAGAGAGAAAAAAAAGGCAAACTCCTGTGTGAACTGTGTGTTTCTCTTTATTATTACTTGCTAATACTGTGAAGCCACATTATGATCAGGCTTTGCCAGCATTGCAACTGCAAACACTGAACCTCGTACTGGAATAATTATATTGGGACATACTCAGGCTGCGTGTTACAAGTGCAATATGGAGTGAAGAGCCTGCAGAGTGATGCTGATAATCTTTTGTTACCCAGGTAGCACAGCTACAAGGGATCAAATTAAGGTTGATACTATTGCATGGTGTCTCCACTCCATGTTTCCTACAGCTATGAAATTTGGGTTTGCATTGCTGCAAATTTGCATCTATCAAGGGATTGCTAATGCTGAGTAGGTACATTCTGAATAATTGTCTGATAGGTCAACACACCTCTACTAAGTGACTTTTGTGAAGATTTATGTAACGAAAATGAAGGTACCCAAATCTGGTGTCATATGTATGTCTTGTAAGAGGACCATTACACTTCAGTATGTTTAATAAGTTATAAGATTAATTTGCAGTCTGTATGTCCCACTTTTTCTATGTAATCTTTTGGGTGGCTAAAAGCTTGATGTTCCTTGAATTTGATGAATGCCTAGCCAAGAATACTGCAACTACTATTACACTATGTATATGTTTCCTTTCATGTATTCCATATAGATAAACTACAGATGTCTTTTAACCCATGCTTTATTGTTTTTACTTCTGGTGAACTTCCAGAATGAATTTATGGCCAGTAAGAAATACAAAAATAAAATTCAAACCACATAGTAAATAAAATGTAATGACTTGAGATGTCCTAACTGCTCTTAGCCTGTAACAGATTACCACAATAAATCAGTGGCCTTATTCAAGCTGAGGATGCTCCATTCTGAAAGAGATACTGTTGCTGGCAAGTATTTTTAATAATGTTTTAGGACGGTGAGGTAGGATATTGGTGTGATGTAGTAAAGCTGCATGGAATCTTATGTTTCAGCAGTGCAAAGAACTTGTAGGTGTGGATGGGTAGCATTTCTGTAAGTATTCTGGTTCTGCTCTAATAATACTATCTTCTTAAATTACTTTGCTGGATTAAAACTATGTTGTAAATTCTGTATGTTGATGAAAAACCTTTTGAATGCTTTTCCAGATGTTAAAGGTACCAGATTAGGTTGTTTCCCTTCAGTTTCACCTTTAGTTTGCTGAGAGAATAGATTTGCAAAAATTTACATAAATTTGCAAAGCCAAAGCATAAATGTAAGCTTATATATGTGCTCATTGCACATTTTTGTACATATCAGCCCTTATCTTGGCAGACCCTGGGGGTTTGAGCTGAGGACTCCTAGAGACAGCAGTATGGGTTTCTGTGATACAAACCAAATCATTTACTAAATCAGATCTGTAGCCATACCCTATGAAAAGCTATACAGAAGGGTACAAATCAAAATTGTACACCTATAATCTAAACACCCCTCCCTCCCCCAAAAGCTGTGCTTGAGTGCAGACTCCCAGCATGGGGTTCAGCTACATCCTTTAAAAACCTGACTGTGGTGCTCTCAGTCTGGAGCTGAAATGCATCCCAGACTCCAGTTTCTGACAGAGATTAAAAACCTAAAATTTGCACCTATGTTCATGGTCCTATTTAGATATCAATGATGAGATTTTTTTCATTTAGATTTTACCATTTGTCAGTGTTATAGCTGTCTAACAATATCTTTCTATTATTTTTTATTTAAAAATTATCCACTAATCATCTGCTTTGAGTAAAATTAAAAATCATCAATACGTTTTTCTTATTTTCTTGGTTTTCTGATTGTTATGGAACATTTGTGGGAGCTTTTTTTAAGCCCTTTATTTTTTCTTCCTGTACACAATTAATTTATTTAATCTATTCCGTATGATTTATTTTTTTTTTAAATCATCTGTGCTTTAGCATATATGAAAGGAGTTGGAGCTTGCCATGAAAAGCATGTTTTCTTCAGGTTTCACAGAAAAGAAGTTCAGAGATAAGTTCATGATAGATCTAAAAGATTTGCTTTTAAGTCTAGTGTGAAGCTAGTGGCACTGTAATATAGACATTAATAGTTGCTTGCTTAGTGCAAGTACTACATCTGCCTCGAAACCTTAATTTATTTTTCTTCAAACCTTTTAAAAATGTGCCAATTGATTGGATGGGCTTCATTAAAGAGAAAAAATTACCTAACATAGAGAACTTTAATGGGGTATTGCTGTTGTTAAAGGCTTAGCAAACCCCTGTATTTGAAAAATGTTTGCTATAACATAGAGCAGTACTCTAAGATTACCTCCCACAGATGGCTGAATAATCCATTCCACTGACGATGATGATTTATCAGCATCTCTTTAGTCAATTGGCTAAATTGATTAAATTGACTAAATTGGTGTTTTGTACTTAAAATCTATAAAATCATAAAGCATTGCCTATCTGATCCATTAAGTACACCCAAATAATTTAATTAAACAAAAAGCCTGCAGACTGTTATGAATGTATATATATGTGCAATAGCACATTAAGTAATGATAATGTAAAAAAAACCAACCACATAGCTTCTAACAAACATCTTTTTGTAAAATTATTGTGTTTCCTTGAACTTGAACTTTGTCATGTTTTAAGGCATATGTTTATGTTGTGGCACGTCTATCCACAAATGTTCAAACAGGGGACTCCAAAGCCACTATCTCTATCATCAAACATATTACTAAGCTGAAAAATTTACAGCCACAGTACTCTCAGTGGCATAACTTCAGTTGCAGAGGCAGCATTTCAAGTTCTAATTACATGAGCTATTCAAGAAGTTTTGCTTGCAAGACTCCACAAAATATAATGAATATTATGGCATGTAGATATAAACGGATGGGAAAATTATTTTTGTGGATGCAGAAAAAAGGCAGACTACAACATGCGTAACCCTGCAGTGGTGATGATGTTTCTGAAAACACTAAAACCTAGTGGAGGCAGAAGATCATGGAGCAGCTTCAAAGAGAATTCGCTGACCCTGAAAATATTGTCAGCCATATTTATTGTGTTGCATAAAAAGGAACCTGTTAGCACAATTTAATTCACAACTGAACTAAGCAATTTGGTGTTAAGCTAGGATTTTGATGCTGACTGGGAAGTTGGGTTATGAGTCAAAAAAGAAACTGAAGGGAAATGTTGAAGGTGATGGCAAAATTTGAAACATTTATTATGCTCAGCAATTTTTGTCAACACTATACACTCACAGTTCTGTGGTGGTAAACCCAAAATAGTTATGTTAGAATGTAGTTTGGTCAGAGGGTTTACTGCTACAAGAAGAGGAAAAATTAAGTTAAAAAGAATGGTAGTGTTAAGTATAAGACAATTAAGCCATCTTAACTTCATATACTAGAATAAATTGCCAGAGCTGACAGTTTAAAAGGAAAGAAAGAAATCCCCAGAAATATTCTTTTTTTCTTTAAGAAAACAGTAAAAAATCTGGTTGCCTTTAATTTGGATTACGAATTCCCTGGGAAATCTTGATGTTTAGACATACTCTGCAGTGTCCAGCTACACGTTTAAAAACCTGTGTTTAAGATTTTTAAACCTGTGTTTAAGGCACTGGGAAACATCTCTAAGACCAGTGTGCTCCCTTGCTTCCGCACAAAATGGTCCATGGTGATTATTAAGAGAAGAAGAAAGCAGTGATTCTCAATGGTTGCTGTGGGGTACTGTACACTGAAAAGATGGTTTGCAACCTGGTTTAAGATTTTTTTTTCTACATTAAGGAAAGGAGGGTACCACTTTTTGCTATTTTGTACTGAAATTACTCTTTGCACCAGACAAACTTGAGTAGAAATAAAGCAATACTTTATTCTACATTTTATGCACAAACAGTTTAGAATCAAACTGTACCTTACATCAGCTTCAAGTTTCTTTTTTTGTATCATCCAACTAGCAACTAGTCAGAACAATGACAAAGACTTCTTGAGGCTGGTACCTCATCCCTATTTTTTTTAAAAAAAAAGAAGTATTTGTCTTATGTACTATTTCACTGAATAAGATCTGGATTTGAAAATTCATGTGTCATGGTATGCACAGATTAAAAACTTCTTCCTACAGATTCTCGTAATTAAACATGAATATTAGCTCTGGCAGCTTTCTTGAAAGATTATTCACTACTACTTCTTATCTTTCAAAAGTGACATTATCACTCCACTGTAAATGTGTAGTTAGGCATAAGTAAGTAGATCTATCTCCCATCCTGATTACAGATAAAAATTGTTGACAATAGTTCTGGTAATTGACTGGGCTACAACAAATTTCTACTACATTGTGAATAGTATGTGTTATCAAGGTGGGGTAGAGAAGACTCGTTTGTCAGTTTATCATGTTTTTACACTTTATCTACAGAAATCTGTATATGAATTGTACTACGTAGTTACAAGATATAAAAGATATTAGTTTAAATGTCTTTATTAACTGTTGATCAACATTAGAGACAATCACGAAACTATTTCTGTGACAGTGAGTTTCAGGTCTACAACTCTAGTCTGGCTTTTGAGAGACCTTCAAATCCTTAAAATGTCATCAGTGAAGAAAAATCTCATCTGGAAATATGATACATGGTAAACATGGAATTTGAAAAAGCGCTGGAAGAAATATACTTTAAATCCTGTAAAACCTGGGGAAAACCCCCCTAATGCATTAATTATTCCTATTAGCTTACTAAAGAGAAGCCAAATCATAGCAAGACCTATGTTAAGCTCCACTCAGATTTTGAAAATCAGTTCCAGAGATCAGATTTGAGATAACACTGTAATAGCTATCCATATTCCTGGGGGGGTGGATGGGGGGCGGGGGGGGAGTGTTACATGTTTTTACATCTCAAAGAATTTCAGATTTATTTGTTTCTGTGCTAGCATCCTGTATCTACACCCCAAACCACCCACCCCACTCTCAATTATTCATCTGTCCTGACTGAAAATGCTGGACACTGCAGAGTATGTCTAAACATCAAGATTTCCCAGGGAATTTGTAATCCAAATTAAAGGCAACCAGATTTTTTACTGTTTTCTTAAAGAAAAAAAGAATATTTCTGGGGATTTCTTTCTTTCCTTTTAAACTAGAAATGACATACTGTACTGGCTAGCTGAATGATTTCAGTGTAAGGTTTCACCCATGAAATCTTTGGGGCTCAAGTTGATGAGAAATCTCATACTCAAAGTAGTCATACTCAAATCTCATACTCATAAGTATGTCTAAGTATAAAAGAAATTCCATTCTGTTCTGTAATATCTTTTCACATGCCATTACCAGCAATTAGACTGTAAATGATAGTCAGGTAAAATACTTATTGACATGCTAATCAATACTAGTGCCACAAGAGTATTTATAGGCAGTCAGAAGTGAGAGAGAAATCATTTCAGTGAAATGGGTTTTTTGGTTTGCAGATATTAACCTCAGGACAGAGACTTGGAGGAGTGACTTTAAGTAGATCAAGGAAGGCTTTATCAAAGAGATAACAGACCCTGAATTTCTGCTCCCTGTTAAACTTCATGCTGTTTCTAAGAAGAAATTTTCTGGGGTATAAAAATCTATCACTTGGTAATCTGATAAAATCAGAAGACACTATACTCAGGTTGATGAATGAGACAGGAGAAAGGTAAGTAAAAATACTGACAATATGAAAACTCCATGGTACAGCCAAGGTCTGGAAAACTAAGTTGTTACTTCCTTTATTTTCCCTTTTTAAAATGAATGTGAGATTTAAGAGTTTAACATTAATTATAGGAAAAATATAGGTTATGTTTGATGAATTTCATTAAAATTAAAAGAGTTAATACATGAAAGGGCAGATTCTGATAGAGACTAATAACCAAGAGCTGGAGTTTAGAGTAATTCATTGAAACAACTTCCAACTCACTGAATAAGGCTTGAAGAAAGCACTATAGCTGTATTTTACAAAGGTTCATTCCTGCAAGCACAAGTAATCTTACATATTTAAGAACCTGTGCAGTTTTAACAGAAAGGATGGACAGAAGAGCAAGCAATACTAAGGCAAACTGCAGTTGCCCTCCCCTGCTAGCCCTGAGAAGAGACTGTGTTGTTGCTGACACAATAACAGAAATACACAGTGCTTTTGTGCACACAGTGTACCTGAATATGATTCTGCTAAAATAACTTTTTTTTTTTCCTCCAATTTGACAGCATTACTTATCATAAGAAAATAAGTTCTACCAGGTCTGTTGTCTGAGTTTTTGAGAGGTCAGAATGACTTCAGGTAACATGAAAGAGTATTACTGAATGAAAAGAAAATATGTATAACACATACAATCTTATATCCACTTCAGGTGTACCAGAATTAGTGGAAAACATGCATTATGAAATTAAATAGACAATGTATGAACCCAACCAGAAAGAGGCACAGAAACTGTTCAGTTTTAAAATTTACACTAATATTTTCAGAAATAAAGGGTCCTTATAAAAGTCATGATGTTGTAGCTAGAAATAAGCTAGAATAATCACAGCTGCCAAAAAAATTCATATGGAAGTCAATATCTTTAAACTCCCAATTTATAAAGTAAGGTTTCTCAGTATTCATTTTGTCTAGCTAGCAACTAACCCAATACTGCCATGAATAAGTCTTGGCATAGTAAGAGCCATAATTTTTACTGGTATCTTTTTTGGATTGTGCTAAACACTTCTACCTGTACACATTGAAAAGAAATGGTAAGTCATAAATGGACGAAGAATAAAAAAAATTGCTTTATCTCTGACAGTCAGCATCTGTATATGTTACACAAACTGTTAAGCCATATGCTAGCAGTTAAGTGTTGGATCTAGAATTAAGTGAATCCCTTCAAGTGTGTTTTAGAAATTGCTTCCAGATCCTTTCAAATTCATGTGATGTATTCTCTGAACCATAAATTTTCTCCAGATATGTACAGTGAGTAT
Organism: Astur gentilis; assembly: GCF_929443795.1. NCBI lineage: Eukaryota > Metazoa > Chordata > Aves > Accipitriformes > Accipitridae > Astur > Astur gentilis. Next base: position 9,103,415 of record NC_064892.1, read on the forward strand.
TTCTGTAAAATTTGCAATTCATTGCCTCTTGCTTAACTCTGTCATGTCTGCGGGTGCCTGAACAAGCTTTATATTTTTGGCTGTCACAGAATAACTCATTCAACACCTCAAGAATGTGTTTAGAATTTGAATAATGTGTTAATGCAAAACTGGTAACACTGTGGGTCTGTCATTGAGTAAGATACTTATTCATATAAGGGAGCTTCCAGGTAGATTTGTCTGAAACTTACTTTTTTGGTCCCTCTGAAATTTTTAGTGATTGTAATGTTTTTGAAAAATAAATGTGTAGGAAATCTTGGCTACACACATCTTAAAATTTTATCATCTGAGTCTAGGCCCATGCAAATCCCTTTGACTTTCCATTGAACAGTCTATGTGAAAATCTATTATATTAATATGGGGATCACATAACTGTTTCCTAGATTATTTTTTATTAATATTCTTAATTCTACTGACTGAAATGCATACACCTTACAGCTATTTTAGACCAAGACTTCAGTGATTTATATGTGGTCAAATATCAGGACTTCTGTGCTTTGGCATTTTTTGTTCAGACTTAGCTGTCTGAAGTCTTGTTCCCCTGGTTTGTCTTCCTTAGCCATGTCAGTCTTTCTTGAACGAGATGTTCTGATTCCTTTCTCTTGTTTTTGATGGGAATCTCATAGTATTAGAAACTTGAGCTATTATCTCTTTTCGCTCTGTTCTTTTTTCCATTAGACCTGCTTTTAAATGGATTTCTTATTTACATTTGGACAAAATGTAAATAAGTAAATTCAAATGTGTATAAATGTCACATCCAAAATTTACATTTAGGAAGTTCTCATCAATGACTGTTACCTAACTGGAAACATGGTATTCAATTCATCATCACTTGGTGACTAAGAATCAGTTTGTCAGGACTTTGAGGGCACCACCAGTCCTCACTGTTCCAGCCCAGATTCCACTGGGGCTCTCCCACCCTGCCCATGGCCCAGGACCCCATATCACCCCCTCATGGGTGGTGATGCCATAGCAGGGCCAGTCTCCAACTCCCCACAGCCCTCCCCTGCCCAACCATGGGCCCTACTGAGCTGGGCCCACCTGCAGGCATAGGTTCCCTGTAGGTGCCATCTTATGTCTGTCAGCCCCAGGCAGATGTTTTGGATATCTTCAAGTATTTCATACAGTGTTAGACTCGCATATTTAGGAAATGGTAATAAGCCCCTAATCAATACAGTCATGAGTCCAGAGGGATATTCAGGTAACGAAAAATTCAGATAACAAAAAGCTATCTTAGGGTATGATAAATATTGCTGAATTCCACCTACAGTACTTATTAGATTTCCACTGAGTATAATAGAAACACAGTCACCTACATTTAAGTGAGCTGAAATCCACTCCTGAACTTAAGAAGGGCTGGATTCAATTACTAAACAGCTCTATCTGGTATGGCATTAAGGCACACAGGCTGTCTGCAGGCACAAAACTTTTTGGAGTAGCGTTGGAGAGCTATTGAGGGTAGAGGGAATCAGAACTGGACCAGTCTTCTCCAAGGTACCCTTTTTGAAGCAACTTGAATGAACATTCTCCTGAATGTGCTCTACATGGAGGCTGGAGAGTCACTGGAGCACCTCACAACAGAGCAAGGGACTGATCCAGTTTGTAAATGCTGTATGGATCAGCATTCCAGGTTTGAGCATATTTTATTTGGCAGAAGAGACAGACCCTTGGATTACCCCAAACTGAAGTTATCAGCCTAAACCGTTTAAAGCTATGAAGGATGTGGGAAGAGCAGAAAACCAGCATGCCTCCATTCAGTCACAAAGAAACTTTACACACTTGCAGAACTTATCTTTTTCAAAACTGTGTAACACAGCTTAACCTGTAAGACTGATTAATAAAATTTAGTTAAACTGACACATGGCTCATTCCTCCCAATTATATGTTTAGCTTCAAAAAGTTCATCAAATGAACAGGACTCTTTGCTATGCACAGGTCTAAATCTCTGATTTGCTTTCATTTTTAAATAGAGAGGACAGCCTGGAATCTGAGCACATAAACAAGCCTCTGGGGCTGCCACACTGAATGGACTAGTATCAGCAAAATTTTCAAGGAAAGCTTACAAAACAGCCACCTACCTTAGCAAATCTCAAGGCAGTATTACCCAATTGCAAAGCTACTAAATTCGCATAGGTTTTAAAACTAACAGAAATTATTCACTAGATAACGTTGGTAGTGACAAAAAAGGGGCTAACTCCTGTAAGCATATGGGTGCTGTTTTTAAAAAAGTTGATGCACCACATTTTATAAATGGTTATATACACATTGTTTACATACAATCCATGAGAATTCATTGTCTTTTCTGTAGAAAAAGTTGTAAGATAATGAAGGAAATAGCTAAGTAAAGTGGTCATATTTAGCTTAGCTAAAAGAATTGATTCCCATTAGAATTTAAAAAATTTTATGTTGAAAAATGAGAAGGGTATGTTCTTAAATAATATTATATTAAATGTCCATTTGGCTTTTAGGGAACTTTATTTATGTGAAGTCCATGAGGTACACAGCACAGACAATTTATTCTGACAAACAAAAAACCGCAAGTGTTTGAACATGGTGAGAAAGTTCCTGTAATAAAGCCCCTCTGCAAAATATTCAGCTTGCAGTTTTGAAGCCAAGAGAATGGCTGTTACTGCATTACCATCTAGCAGCTACTGTAGTTTATGGTAGAAACTGTTCACTTTAATGACTTGGATTAGTAAGTCTTATTTCATTAAATTTTCCACGTTGAAAATACTTAAATGAAAAAAAAGAGTATTTCTCAAAAGGCCTCACAGTTCATATAGCAGTCATATAACATTAAACATATATTCTTGAAAAGCTATTTTAGTATTGGAAAATGAAACTGCTACATTATTGTGATTTAAATAAACCTGAATTTTCTCAGCATCTGGCCTAGTAGCATGGAATACTGAGCTGGGAACCATAATCATGACACTGAGTACTGCTTGTAAAGGAATAGTAAAAGAAAAAGCAGTTCTTGTAGGCAAAATGCTTACAATCCTATTATCTATTTTCCAGAATTTACCCTTCCAGGATGTTCTTCACTTACTGTTCCTCTAGTATGTCCTAGCTTCTGGCACCTTATGCCAAATCATGTAATATGAAAATTCGTTATGTTCACAAAGTTTGACTGAAAGAGAACAGCATGATTTCCTTCAGAAATGGAGGATAGATAGTAGAGAAGAAAGATCTTGCAAATAATTTCTACCAAAATTTAATTCTAATGTAGGAGATCTTCATATTCCCTGCAGCATCTGAAATCTCTGATCTGGATTCCATAGGCTCCTATGAAAAATCAGACTTTCACAGGTGTTTGAACAAACTCAAGAAGTATAGCTCTCAAATATGTCAAATTTCATCACTTACTAGGACAGTGGCTCTGCTGTGAAATTACTTCTGCCTAGAGTACACAAGTTAGAAATTAAGACCACTTTCTTTGAATTTTTCTTCCTGTGTTTTTCTTTTTTTTTTTGTGGTATGTGGAAAGGCTCAGGATTCTGCATGAGACCATAACATAGCACAGTCAGGTCAATGGTGCCTCTAGTTCTTGAGAAGTAAAAACAATGAACAGACACTCATTGTTCACCTTCTTTGTGCCATTCATGACTTCACAGATTTCATCACCATCATCACCATCATCATCATCATCTCTCTCTCTCTCTCTGCTTTTCACTTTTCCATTCTAAAGATTCTTAGTTCCAAGTTCCCCCAAATTCTTCTTTGATGTTGCCTTTGCTCCTCTCAGAACATTTCTCTATTTTATTACATCCTTTTTAAATGGACAGATGAGAGCTATACAAAGCATTAAAGAGCCATGCAGCATGAGTTTGCAGGGCCATTTTTTTCTTTGTCATTTATTTGTCATCTTTCATAGAAACTCCTAAAATTCAGTTGAATTTCTGATTGCTACTGAACACTAGACTGATCTTTCCAGGGAACCATGCATTGTACTTTTGGGATCTTGTCCCTGAATAGCAGTAGTCAGTTCAGAGCCCATCATTGTATAAGTTTTTGGTTGGGGTTTGGTTTTTTTTTTGGTGTATAGCTATCATCACTAAAAAATTATCTACACTGAATTTCAGAGCTAATATGTGATTTCAATCAGGCTGTTACATGAAATGAAAATTAAGCAAATATGCAAACGTTCTGAACTGGAACAAAGTTCTCAGTGGCATCCTGTTCCCATAAGGGCAAAAAAGAACACTAAAGACTTATCTCTGTAGATGCAGTATATACTATCTAAATCATAAAAAAAAAGGGGGGATGGGGGGAACAAAACAACCAAAACCCAGAAATGGTAACATACTGCAAAACAAAAAGAGTCTGAGAGCTGCAAAACCACTTTCACCATGGAATTGATTCATATCTTTTTCATTATTCAGTTAATTATATTGAAAAAATAAAATGTTTTCTTAAAACTGAATCATAATCAAGTATAAGATGACTTCCTAATTTTTCAGAGCCAAGTCACAGGGAATTCTAATCTTCAAAATACATGAATGGCACTCAGTGTAAGCTAAGCTCCCCCCCCCCCCCCCCCCCCTTCTAGTTTTCCTAATTAAATCTGGGTGACATGACAAAGCAATTTCCCCAAGGGCTATCTGATGTCACTTTTTTATCAGCATAATTTCATTGTAGAGTGCAACTCATCTTCAGAGAGAAAACAAGGCAATGTTAGGTAACGACCTCAAATCTATCAAAACCACCAATCCATTCCAGGGAAGGAAGAAAAAAACAAACTAAAATTCTTAGCTGGTATAAATCCAACAATCTATACAGAGTTATCTGTACTGAGGTTAATGGACCATGATGACTTATACTGGCTAAAAAGCTAAGTTTCTTTTCCATAATGGTGCTTAGCTTGAACTGCAGATAATTAGTGTGAAATGCTATTCCAAACTCAAGTATTTACACAAACAACTTGTAAGGGAATTTCCCCTAAACAGTGTTGCTCATTTAAATTTTTAAGAACTTGCCAATTGTTGGGAATTGGCTTGATGAGAAAGGACATGGGTCTATGGAAAAGTTGTGCGAGCAGAGTTCTGTGTGAAAGAATGTCAGCCTGAGCAGCAAGATTAGGCCTTGGCCGAAAATAGCTGGCTTTACTGATAGCAGGAGAAAAACAGCAGCTGGTCTTGGCGTTATCAGGAGAAAAATAAAAATGGTGTGACCTTGGCATAACTTCATAAGTAACTTTTGAAGAAGTTCCCATGAGAAAGTTACGGAACACGCATAGCTGCAAATCACAAGTGGGTGTGTTTTAGTAATGAATAAACATTAGCAATGTACCAATCATATTAGGACTAGTAGGCATAATTATCGCAAACTGTATAAATATGAGCTATCCGTGCAAATGAAGTTGAATCACTTCTATCACTCATATTGGGTCGACTTATGTGCATTCCTCCGCCACTCCAACAGCCAATAACAGGGTTTTGTCCTCCTGGCTTTTTAAAACCTTTGGTATCCTAGACTGACTTTAATTTCAGTCATTCTGATGTAAATCAAGAATAATTGCATCAAGTGACTGCAGCTATAGGACCACTGTACAATTCTAAGTAATATTTAATAGTGTACCTGGAGGAATCTGTTTGATATTTAATATGTATTAACAAATAGATTAACCAAAAGTGGTAGCAGGAAGCATTTCAAAGTGTGTGTTCGTATTCTTCAGTGAGATATATGTAAATTCTGTGATACGGTGTCTAGACTGTATGGGTCTGGCTGGGGCAGCGGAGGGTTGCCAGTGATGTCTTTGACTGCAAAGATGAACACCAGTCCCTCCTTATAGTCCACGTGCAACGACTCCCTTGAGTGAGGAAGGAAGGGATCAAGGCAGGGAGAACGTGGAGCGGCTCCAACAATCCCTTTTGGGCTGAAGCAGAGTACGGCACTGAACCAGGAACTCAACCAGTTCCTTCAAGTGTTTGCTATGTGAGCTGTAGTTCCCAATCAACTTTTCCCTGCTGACATGACTTGGTACTCATGTTGGTAATTTCCTGGGTGTCTAGGTGGAGGCTTGAGTTGTTTAAATGTTTTTAGAAACAGTGCTCAGAAGCTGACCCTGGCCAGCTTGGCTGTCAGGCAACATTTGGCAGAATGGTTACTGTGCTTGTCTTCAAAAGGATTTAGTCCTTCTGTGGAGTATTTTAGATGGAATTGGATAAACTGCTAGGCAATACAGTCCAAAGCCAATTGCCTCTATGTGTTAAATACTAAAAAAGGCCTACTGGCTAGATCCACACAGGGACTTGAATGAGATTTAAGTATCTATCTCTACACGTTTTCCTAATTCAAAACTGCTAACTCCTGCATCCCAACCCCAATTAGCTCCTGATTGACTCTGAAAATGTTTATTGTCACAGACCACAGAGATCTTTAATATCAGAATCTCAGTGTGCCAGGAACATTTTACTTCTAGTACTGCAGAGTAGGTCTGCCTCTATTGTAATATCTACAGCCCGCTCCTTTGCATATCTTGTCTGCCAAGTCAGATCTGTCCTGTGTTCTCAGATGCTAATAAAACAGGCTTTTGATGAAAGAGAGAGAGTGAAAAGAGACAAGTGGAGACGCCAGTGATAGGAACAACTACAGAAGCATCCACCACAGTCTTTTTCACATTCAGATTTGTGCTTTGTTCTGGGCCACTGGCCTGTTTGGTACAAAATGTGCCACAGCTAAAGGAATACTTGGACTTAAAATTGCAGAGCCTCGAGTCCAGTTTCCTGTTTGGGCTATGGTTGGTTGAACTTACTTTATCCAGTAGAACACCCTGTTAAGTCATAATATATTCTTTTATATAACTATTGTGATTCATCTTGGCAAGGTTATTTTACTTTTCATGAAGCATTTTCATAAAGCAATTAGAGGGTGATTTCCAGGTTCAAGTCCTTGTTTTTATGGTAGATTATATATTTAATCAAAGATCACTATATATGTGTGCTTGTGTGTGTACAAAAATGAAAAGACAAGAATAAGGAATAGAATTAAAATCTGAGTTCTAGCTGCTCCTGCAATATTTTGGAAGAAATAAGTCACCTTTAGAAGAAAGGATTGAGATATCAATTACTGTCCTGCTCTTAAAGCTGAGAGACAGAGCATACTGAAAGATGCATTCTTAAGCCCAAGAGTCCTCTGTTCTGATTCACTATCTAAAAGTTAGCTGCTCATTTCAGTCAACCTTTAGATTCAAAAGAGAGAAATTGTCATCTTTAGGGGGTGATTCATCTCCTCATAAGACAAAAAACTGAGACAGGACAGGTGAATTAGTCTCTGAACATATCTATTTCTGTCCAGTGATTATAATGGGTGGATAGCTTGGGCATAAGGCAGATAAATTCCATCCCTATGCTCCCATCTAGGTGAGTGTCTCAGCATGCAGGGTCTTGCTGCTGTCTTAACTAATTAGCTCTTTTTCTGTACTGGATACGGAGCCTGAATGTTTAGCCTGGATGTACCAAATAAACTCCACTAGACAACTAGATGTCTAAGAGTGAGGCATGTAGTAATACAGGCAAAGAAGTCTTAAAAAGAAGGGCATAAGTTACATCCAGAGAAGGTAGAATGGGAAAACTTTTGCAGAAAGATAGAAAACCTACTGGAAAGGCACTTTTGGTTTGTTGATTTTAGGCTGGTCATCAAGTCCACTGAAGATTTGAAGCACTAGAAAAGGGAATTACAGAGCACAGTTTGGTTTTATGCAATTAGCACTGTTATCTCCAAAGTAGGATACATTTGTACTGAAAAAATACTGTAGAGTGCAATATAATTTTGGAGTGCTGTGGATTTGTTTCTGGAGCAGAGATGCTTTAGTAAGCACCTTCACAGAACAGTGCTTAGTAGATACAGAGAGGAAGCACAAGTCTGAAAAGTTTCATGTATAGGCAGCTGTTATGTCTGCTTTTAATTTCTAAGATTTATAACTCAATTATAAAAGTGTACCTGGTTTATAGCTGAGTTTATATGGAAAACATGCCTGGTTAAAAAGAACTCTGTAATGACTGCTTATGTTTGAACGCTAAAGGCTTGCTTTGGTATTTGGTATGAAAACTGGCTGGTCATTACTGCCTTTGATATGTTTGATGCAGGGAAGGGTAGAGGAGATAAGAATTGTAGTTACTTTGCTTAAAACCAGTTTTTCTTAGCAGAGGAAAGGGCACAAGCAAAGATACTCTCCATGGGAGAGGGCATACAACATGAAATAGACAGGGCAAAAGCTGTTCCCTGCTTTCTCTATAGACACAGAAATTTAATTTGTAGGATAATATTTCCCTTCACCTTCCCTACAGTTCAAACTACTGTGACTGGATAAAGGGCCAAAGGTGTTTTTTTGGAGATGACTGTATGTACTGGGTCTGGGTGGCAAGGAGTTAACTGTCATTGGAGCAGCCAGTGTGGTGCTGTGTTTTGGATTTCTGACTAAAACATTGTTATAACACATCAGTGTTTTGGCTGTTGCTGAACAGGTAGGTTCTTTTCCCTCTCCAGTCCCACTGGAGGTGTGGGGGGGAGTGAGTGAGCAGCTGTGTGGGTGCTTAGCTGCTGGCTGTGGTCAACCTATCACACAGTGGAAAAGTTTCCAGCAGCTAAATACCATTGTAGAATTAGCCAAGCAGAATACGTTCAAGTAATTCAAGTAACATGTATTGTCCCTTTGTATTGAATGGGAGAAATAGAATATGAGTCATCTAACCTGCTCCAGATTTCTATACTAATATGAGATTAATCACCCTCTCAAAATGTGTTTCTTGCTATTTAGTCAGATGAATTCCATGCTTCATGTCAGTAAGTGAGGACTGGTCTCAGTGCAGGTTCAGCTAAGCAAGAAGCTTAAATATAAGAAATTTGTCATGGCAAGAAGAACAAAGTAGGTAACTGTGGGATGACTTGGATTGACTTGGAGAACTGGAAAGCTGACAACATTATTACACACCAGAAGAAGGTTCCATTTTGGGAATACATATTTAGTAATTAGCAGTAAGCCCACATAATTCTTAGTTTCCTGCTATGTGACAGCCAGACTGATGCAAAAAGGGATTATAGTATCCCCCTGTAGGTGGGATATAAAATTATATTAAAAAAAGTTGAGAATGAATTCATGGGCTCATTCAAACCAACATTCACAAAACTAGAATGGGAAAAAAACATATACGTAGAGGCAGATGACTCTGAAGGACAGGAGCTGTGAATGACAGCTGAGATGATATAAAATAAAACAGATTGGAACTAAAGACTCCTGTAAGAAGTAAGAACTGTTACCTAATGCAGCAGAACAGAATATTCAGCAGATAAACTTTCTGGACAGTTATGGGATGCAGTCTTAATAACAAACATTTGAAAAATTCTGGGAAAAAGGTAAGTGTCAAGAAGGCTACAAGGGAAAAAGAAAGAACAATAAGACATTATAAAGGATTAGACAAGAACCCAATGTATTTAACAAATGTTTAAAAGGAGAATCTATTGAATATCGTTTTGTTATGTAGGAATTTTAATTAAAATTGTATTTCATTTAATTCCTTAAATGATTGATGTTTCATGGTAAGCCACAACTGTAATATATTAATGACAAAATCTGTTGTTCAAATTAAAAGTTAATTTAAGTTCATTAAGATTGTACTTTTTAAAAGATGTCTATAATTATTTTAATATGATGATATGGGGGAAAATCTATTTCAGTACCTTGGCTATATTCAAACTGAAATGAAGTCAACAGCTGCAGGCTTAGCATGAAATATTATATACTTCAGCATGCTAATTTAATTATAATTGCTATTGCTAAACAAAAGGTTAATTATAGAGCAGGAGAATAATGTTGTGAAAAAGTACACCAAAGCTCTGTAAACAGATCCATACTTAAATATTGCAAAATGTAAGGAACAGGTAGATGAAATGTCAGAGTCATACAGAAATTAAAGCACATTTTAATCCTATCTGGTTTGTATAGTCTGTGTCTGGGTGTAATAGAATTCCATGCCATAGCAGAATTCATCTATTTTCAGCAGAAGTAATACATAGCAGACAACTTTTTCATCTGAGCCATTCTGGCCAGCTTCACAGACAATGTTCTATGCTCTTTGCCTTCTAAATGCAATTGAATGGTCCTTACTTTTCTCCTGAATTCCCTCATCAATCCTGTATAATAACAGCTGCCAATGTACTCTTCCATTTCAACTGCTCTCATATGAAGTTGGTGGCACAATAAATAGACTGCACTTCTTGACTTCTGAGTACTTAGCCATAAGAACAATAGAATTACTGTACTGTTTCAGACCAAATGTTTTGGTTGTCTAGTTCTTTAGCACTGACCAGCAACAGATGTTTAGGGAAGCATATAATGATACAGTATTTACTGTGAAATGCTAATTTCATCACACTTCTGCACTCTTACTTAGAATATTACCTTAATGAGTGGAATATGGAAAAGGACTGAGAGATTCTGCTTTACATTTTATTGTCCATGCAAATTCATAAAGTCGGCAGGTTTTTTTCAGTGAGCCAGATCTGCTCTCAGATATGCATACATGACTTCTTTTTTCTGCAATGGACATTGTCCATCTGTATCTTCCAGTTGATTTTTTTCCCATTAATTTTTCTTGACATTTGGTTTTAGCCTACAGAAAAAACGAATAAATATAAACTTAAATGTGAGAAAACTTGTGAATTTATTGACAGTATGAAGCTTAGAACTATTGAAAGCAATTTTCCATGTTAGCAATTATTTTTCAGAGAGAGTGCTCTTTGAATCTTATTTGACTAGCTGCTTTTATTTTGGGGAAATGGAAGCCATGGAAACCTGCTTTTAAGATGACTGTTAAAGAAGTTGTCTCAGAGCAAGATACAACATTCTAGCAATAACTTTGTCAGTTACAGTAAAATATTTCGAAGATGATTACTGAAAAGTAAATTTCCTTTTGAGAGCAGCAGTAAGTTCAAATCAAGTTGTTTTAAATAATAAATAAGCCTAAAACTTGTCAGTGTGTTTTAAACACAAAGATATGAAGGGTTTTTTTTAAATACTTGGTGTTATTCATGGCTCCATGGCACTGCAAGTTTTATTTTCTACTCCTTAAGACTTTCTTCTATACTGATTAATTTATTTGCAAATATATATGCTTAAATTAGAATACATAATGTACGTGAGATTCTTAATGAAAGGAGTTACATAATCAAGTATTAGTTGTGCTTAATTTTTCCTCAGACATTTTGCAGTGGTGAGATTATTTTTTTCTGTATAGACTGAGGCCACAGAGAGGACGACTAGATCAAGTTACATGAGACTGTTGCATTTTTTTTAATGTGAACTTCCTATTGTTTCCTCCTATTATGACTGCTTGTTCCGTATGGCAATATTATCTCTACAGAGATCAACAAAAGGAGAAGAAATCCATGGAAATAAATCTGGATATTGGAGCAAAACCCTTAAGAGCTTGTGTGGTATGGAGTGGACAGAAAGCCTGGGCAGAATGAGTGCAGAACAAAACCTAAGAGAGGAGAAACAACTTGTATAAGCATTAGAGAGGAAAAAAATGGAAGTAAACAGACTAACAAGGGAGAGACAATTCTGCAGAGAAGGAATGCAACGGTGAAAAATGGATGGATGTAGACAACCATCAAGTTAAGAGTTCACGTCTTTTTACCCCTTGTTGGTTTTCGCTGTACTGTGGTATATTTATTTGTGTGGTTTTGGTGCTCTGTATTAACTTCTCCACAGTATTTTGTAGGCTTCTGAAACCCAAGGGATTACAAGGGAAAGAATTTCTTACTGTCATTTGAGTAGTCAGGGAATACTTCAATTTCTTGCAGTAATGCTTCTATCTCACTTTGTCCTTACTCTTACAGCCTTACATAGTCTGAAACCTCACAAGGAGGTGAGGATTTCTAATTATGCACATTTATCCCTCACCCTCATTATTTTCTATCGATTTTGACAACATCTTATTTTTGCCTAGATAATGTCATCAGCACTCTTCCATTTGTATTAAATATTGCTGAACTTCAAATTTTATAACTTAAATTAAATTTGAATTTTTAAAATGATTCTTTGCTATTATTGAAAAGTTTTGCTACCTGTTATTATTGGAAGTTATAGCAGAAGCTGGGAAAGAGCATAACACTTTAATTCAGAAGTGGTATAGCCTGGACCTTTGTTGCAAATGGAATTTACACTGGTTTCTTGTAGATGATTTTGAAACCAGTTTTTAAATTTTTCTAGTTTTCTCCATTGGTTCCCATTTTAATTTTTTCCAAATATTTCAAATACATTAATTATGTTTCACAGCATCCCTTTGAGATACATAAAGACTATGTAGAAATAATGTAGCTGATTACTGAAATTCAACCTATAGTAATGTAATATCTGCAGCTGAGTACATAAGGTATGTAAGATAATTATTTAATAATTCAGGGAAGGAACTGAAAAACAGTTGTATTGAATAGAATGCCCGGAGGGGTTTTAGGCATGTAAGTTGCAATTTAGTGAATTAGAATTCAATTAGCACAATACCATTGCTGTAAAAAATGTTACAGAATCTATGACAGTTGCCTGGTATAATATTCATTTACTGAACTTAAGCTGCCCAATCCTTAGGTGAATCCTGACAGGTGTTATTAGGAATGTTCTTATGGCACTTTTTATAAGATCTCATTCTGCCAAATGGATGTAATCATGTGTCTGGTGCCATTTCGTTCATCCTTGTTTATCTGCTTGCCCAGAAAGACTTCGCGCTCCCTTAGGTCAGGCATTATACCTGCCAGTCTTGTGTGGATGTCTTGGACACATTAGATGTCTGAAATTAATCTAGATGCCTATGTTCATGCAAATGGAACAAGCACTAAGGGTTTCAGATCAACTTCAGACTGTAGATGCCCAGAGTGGCATTCAGCTCCAAATTAGGATACTAAATTAAGAGGACTGTACACAAATATTTATATCACAGTTACGTGTCTAGGGTCTTATAGTCATTGGAAGTCACAGGTGTAATTCACTTGCCCAAACATAGGCATCCAATACCCTTTGAGGTACCCCAGGGTATCCTCCTAAATGTTCTCTAACCATACCTTCAGAACAGATCTTCTGTTGGTCCTGTGTTCCATCTGCCAGCCGTATGCATGTGTCTTTCATTCCCCAGAGTACATGAACAGGCACTAAATGCCCACATGAATGGAAATAAATCAAGTCCCTACTCAACCTAGTGAATGAAATCTAAAGATGTATTTAGCTAACTATATATGGGTACTCGATTTTAGATGTCTACAATCTGGAGCTGAATTGTATCCACAAAGTCTGAAGGAAATAAATATACTAATATTAAGAATTTTGCTTTTGCATCTCACCTGGAAGAGTGCATATCCTCTCTCCTACTCATTACTCTTTGTAAGTATTTTTTAACTTTTGTGAAAGTCATTGTTGCCCCATTCAATGTAATAATAACAGAAGGGAATACTTGGTTACCTTGTTAGTCGTTTAGTCTTAAATTAATTGGATTTCCTAAGGGAAGAAGGAACTTGGATATGACCTGAGGCAACTCTAACTACCAGAAACTGACTGGTTCAGTGTGTCCCACCCAGTTGCTTTACAGGGCTAATGCAGTCTAGAAGAGATTCATCATATGTGTGTTACACAGCGTTTGGTCCTGGGTCTTGCTTAGGCCCTGTGTTGTGCCCTTCTGGCCTTAGGTCATAATTATTAATGTGTGTGCGTGTGTGTGTGTGTGTTTTCATGATTTTTCTCTATTTAAAGTGCTTGAAATAATGTAAAATTATCTTTTGGCCTATACAGAATTGTGTTTGTACAATATCTAACTGAAGGTATGCATTGTATCTACAGAAGTGTGGCATGAGGGATAGATACAGATATTTCAGGATACAAAATCTGCTATACTGTTGTAGGATGCTGTGAGATGAAGGGATACAGATCTGCTGTAGTTTCTGTCCACATCCATTCCTATTCTTGAGAATGGTCTCTGGAGTATGTTGTCCTTTGAACTGTGCTTTGTTTTCACCCTAAAAGGAACTACTTATGTCACTCTGGAAGAGATGGTGACAGTGAGTCACTCCTTAGCATAGAAAATAGTGGGAGGATCCAAGGAAGTAGAATTTTAAATTAACCAGAAAGTGAAGTTATTTGATAGTCTAGACATGATGGAAGAGAATCTTTGTTTTATGCATAGGAGTGATTTTTTTTAAAAAAAAAAAAAGTTGGGATGAAATGTGGGATCTTTCTTGCTGAGATCAGTGTTTGTCTATTTGTGAAATATAATGAATAATTAAATACTGAAATCACCATTGGCTTTAAGGAGTCAATGATTAATTAAATAAAAAAAAAGGACATGTCTTCCCCACCCCAATATCCTATGAATTAGAAAGGCTTTTATGTCGTCATGTCTTGTTTCTGTTCTCATTTCTACAGGTGTTACCCAGCCTTAACGTCACTGATGTTATGGAAGTTTGTATAGCATAAAGGTATCAGACACCGGATATGGTAAGACAGTAACCAATCTAAAAAGAAAGAAAGGAAGTTGGCTACTTTGCACTGATTACAAAGGGGAAAAAAAAAAAAAAAAGAGAGAGATCTTGCCTGTGGCAATAAAGCTGACTGGTGCTCTCTCTTATGTTTACAATTGTAACTGTGGATAAATCCTCTCTACATGGTCTATAATGTCTGGAACAATACCTGGGCATAGTAATGTAATATGTGTACATTTCACTATAAATACTACATCTAATGGCATTTAAGAATTTTTTATTCCAGAAGATCAAAGAAAATTTTAATGATAAGTTAGATGAATGTTAAGTATCACTTCTTTCAGGTAATGAGAATCATGATTCTAATAGAATATTTTGATAAAAATGATTGAAAAGTGAATTTCTATGCAAGGACAATAACTTTTGTCTTCCATGCAATTTAGGAGTAAGTACCAACATTCTTTAGTTTTGCCACTAACAATTCTAGTAGCGCAATTTTCACTTAAAAGTAATTGTGTTGACCAACCTTTAGCCAATCTAAACTCAGGCATTTAAATGATGTACCTAAATTAACATTCTAGTTAAGCTGTATGTTTTTCCTACCTAGTGTATTGGGTTTGCATGACAAGGGTTTTTTATTTGGGGGTGGGGGGATGGGTAAAGGAGTGGCTTCTGTGAGAAGCTGCTAGAAGTTTCCCCCATATGCATGCCAGCTGGCTCCAAGACAGACCTGCCACTGGCCAAGGCTGAGCCCATCAGCAATGGTGGTAGTGCCTCTGGGAGAACAGATTTAAGAAAGGGTAAAAACTGCTGCACAACAGCAGTTGGAAGAGAGATAGGAGTGAGAAGATGTGAGAGGAACAGCCCTGCAGACCCCCAGGTCAGTGCAGAAGGAGGGGAGGAGATGCTCCAGGCGCTGGAGTAGAGATTCCCCTGCAGCCTGTGGGGAAGACCATGGTGAGGCAGGCTGTATCTCTGCAGCCCAGGATGCTCCATGGGGGAGCAGATCTCCACCTGCAGCCCGGGAAGGACCCCACGCCGGAGCAGGGGGATGCCCCCGAAGATGGCCATGACTCCATGGGAAAGCCCAGGCTGGAGCAGGTTTGCTGGCAGGACTTGTGACCCTGTGGGGGACCCACGCTGGAGCAGTCCATGCCTGAAGGACTGCAACCCATGTGAAGGACCCATGCTGGAGAAGTTCATGGAGGACTGCCCCATGCCAGAGCAGAGGAAGACTAAGGAGTCCTCCCCCTGAGGAGGAAGGAGCGGCAGAGACAAGGTATGACAGACTGACCCCAACCCCCATTCCCCATCCCCCTGTGCCGCCGGGGAGAGGAGGGAGAGAGAACCGGGAGTGGGGGTGAGGTGGAATGGAGGGAGGGCTGGGGTTGTTTTAAGATTTGATTTTATTTCTCATTAGCCTACTCTGATTTGATTGGCAATAAATTAAATTAATTTCCCTGAGTTGAGTCTGTTTTGCCTGTGATGGTAACTGGTGAGTGATCTCCCTCTCCTTATCTCAACTCATGAGCCTTTTGTCCTATTTTTCTCCCCCTGTCCAGTTGAGGAGGGGAGTGACAGAGTGGCTTTGGTGGGCACCTGGCATCCAGCCAAGGTCAACTCAGCGCACACAGTCAGCAGAAAGACACAGACATACGTAGGCTATTCAGTTTTAAATGAACAGGACTGATCTTAGTTCTCCTTCCCTGTCTGCCCCCCTACTGGCTATAAAGGTAGCCCTAAACTCAGTAATTTATGGCCTTAATCTAGGGAACCCCCTAGGTCCCTGAAGTTTTGTGGGATTCATGTGGATCAAAAGCTGAATAGTAAGAAAGCCTACTGATAACAATAAAGAATTTAATAATAGGAAGAATCATCTTGTGGTATTCATGAAGCAGAGCAATCCTAAAAAAATGACAGTGAGAATTTAGTGAAGACAAACAATGGAATTATATACTGATTAACATGGATCATGACAGGGAGACTCATTCATTTTAAATCAATACAGCAAAAATACATCTGTGTATCAATGGAAAAAAACAGAATGGATATGTAAAGGTTAACTTAAGTTTTTATTTTTTCTTTTGCATTTACTAATCACTTCCAGCCAGGAAATGGTAATTCTGAAATTCTGCCACCCCCCCCCCCCCTAAAAAAAAAAAAAAAAAAAAGAAGTGAATCTATAGCTTCAGAGGAAGGAAAAAAAAGATAGGATCTTGAAAGTAAACATGTTACTTGGTAATAAAAAAAGAAAAAAAAAGTTTGCAGGGAAAAGTGACATAAAATACATGTAAAAAATACTCATCAGAAAATGAGGGAGATAATGTATACAATAGGGGGATAATGCAGAATGCTTTAGCAAAAAGTGTGAAAAGAGCAGAATAGCCCTCCTGAGGAAAAAAAAAAGGCAAAAGTTAGTACTAAAATCAGCTATATGCATGTACTGATTATTACACTAGAAAAGATGTCTTGTACATTACTGTCATATAATCAAAACTGGACAAGCAAGACAGAAGAACTAATACTTAAGTGCACTAAGCTTTGATATTGATTTCAAACTTGGAGAACATTTAAGGCTACAATTGTTTTGGGAGATGATAAGAGTAGAATCAATCTGAAAGTACACCTTACTTTTTTACTGAAGAGTGCGGCTGATTTGATTGTTGCTTCCCTCATTATACTGTACAGAAGGAAAGAGAATAGGAAACCTATGAAACACAGACTTTGACTCTTTAGGGACCTGGGGAGTAGCTGCATCTCTAAAGCATCAACTGATTATGGCTCCTGCTAACTTTAACCTTTTAGGTTCTGATACTGAAATCTACTGAAGGTAGTAGGCTTCCACATGTGGTCAACTGAAGGACTGAGGTTATCAGAATTTTAATCCTGCATTACACATAGACGATAATCTCGGTTTTATAACCTCAGTACTGACATCTTTGCTAAAGTGATCTTTGGAACAGTATTTATTAATATCCCCTGTAGAAGCCACGTATCATATTTGAATTATTTCATACAGCAGGAAATGTACTACTTCTTGCTATACACTTAGAGAGATACTTTTACTTCCATCATAGCGTATCCTAAGTCCCTGTGACTCCTCTGTTGTCTTCACTCAGAGGTTTAGAGGAAAGCTGGAAGCATTATGTTTACCTAATCCAACCTTCTAAAGATGAGATTTAACACAGAAATTGACCTACATTTTCTAAGATCCAGACTAAGTATGATGATGATCACATTTGCAAAATAGAAGCCTGTCTGTTGGATTGCTAACATTGTCAATAAACATTTCAAAAAGGGTCCTTATTCAGGTGCTCTAAGTAACATATAAATGTACAAACAGATAATACTGGAGAAAAAGCACTAGGAAGGTGTCATATCACTGTTTCTAGTCCTGGTGAATGTATTCAGGTGACACATGTGAAAAATACTGAAAATACATGTGGATTCAGAGAAAGCTATAAGAAGTTCTAGACACCAGAGAACCTGCTTTGTATAGACAGACAGTAAAACAATCTGCTTAATTTATCCAAATGACGATAAAAAAGTAATTTGATGACAAATACTTGTGAAGCAGCCAAAGCCAAAGAGCAAAAGACAATCTATGGTGTTACATACTTATTTGAATCAGAAAATTTGATATACATTTTTTAACAGGCTGAAGAAAATAGTGTAACCAAAATGGTCATAACTTCTTTCATTGAATGACCTGGGGAGACAGCACGAGATTGTCTAACTCATTTATGGTTGATAAAATAGTTCAATAACTTTCTGAAAAGATTTCTTATTTTTAAATGGTAAAGGAAGGTGACATTCTAGTTTTTCATGAGTGCATTCTGTTATTTTGGCTTGTATATTCATATCCAAACTCCTAATTTTCATAGTGCTGCAACATAACTAGAACCTCTAGTGACTTTGGAAAGTGGGCAGTTTACCTAGAGGCCCTAAATAACTTTTTAAAAGCTTAAATGCAATCATCCAATTTAGAATCATAGTGAGAAATTATTATGTATGCTGTGTATTACTCTTTCAACCTATTGAACCTCTACCTCTTGAAAATGAATTCAGTAACTTATTTGTTTATTGAGCTACTGCTCCACAGAAGCCAAACATGCTCAAATAATGAGCATTAATTAAAACACAGCACTTCTAGGGATGCACAGGAAGATGCAGAAGTGTGACTGTGCATATCCGAAGAGTAAGTTTTGCTGTGTATCAACTTTCTGTTGGCCTCGGGAAGAAGGTGAGTCACTTGCATGGATGGATCTGAGGTTTGGCTTAGAGTGAGTTAAGGGATTAGGGATATAGATGAAAACTATACATTTGTAGCTTCTGGTAAACATGGCATGTTCTTATTCTTTGCATGAAAATACTTTTAAATTTGACAGTTACTGTCAGTATTCATGCGGCTTTTCTATAGTAGCATATCTAGTTATATTAGCAAAAAGCATGTTCTGGGGAAGTTGTGATATGATGCCTTTCTAGGCATTTATCCTTTCTAAATACAAACACAAAAATTCTGCATGTATTTAGCTCTGTTTTGCAGGCTTATGAATCCTGTAGTTAAAATCCATAGTCTAAAACACAGATTACCTTCTGTCAGGATAATTATTATTCTGTCAGGTGCCTTGTGTGCTGGTTGCTTGCTGGGGTGCTGGGAGCAGTGGGGGGTCCCCATGGCTCCGTCAGGGCTGGTTCTGGCAGCCACAGTCCGTCCCACCAGCCCAGCCCAGAACAGGGCAGCCATGGGCACTGGGGTAGCCCCAGCCCTGGGTTTTGGTTGCCTCCCCAGGGATGGGGCCAGGCTGGGCCATGGGCCATGGGTGGCCAGGCAGGGCAGGGCTTTGGAGAGCTGGAGACCGGCCCTGCTGTGGTGTCACTGGGGCAGAGGCTTCCATGTGAAGAGCCATCTGTAAGAGCACTGCTGTTTCCACGCGTTGGCTAGGACATACCGCCTCCTGTGAAAAGGAGCTTATTTGTGCCTGTTATCATTTTCATGCACTTACACTCAACAGAATGTCTTAATGTGATAAATCAGTCCATAAATATATAAAAGTTTATTATTTTTAAGTTGGCGTGTCTTGTCTTTTGAAACCATAGTGCCAAGACTTCAAAGAATGGTAAATTATGCATCAGGCAGCACACAGTGATGGATATGCGTAAGTACTGTAATGACTGCTTACAGTATGCTACTTGTTTTGCTTTTTCCAAACTTTGACCTGTAACATCAGTCATGCACAAACATTTCTTATTTCAGACAAGGCACCTTTTTTCTCCAACTAAATCTTTCCTTCTGGTTTTGAGAAAGGCTGCCCTCTTAAAATGGTCTTAGAGAATGTTTCTTTACTCCTTAAAATACCTTTAAAATTTTCCAAAAGCATCAGAGAAGATGGTGGAGGTTTAATTCTTACTTAAAAAGAGAAAAAATTCTATTTAAATTATGGAAATCCTTTTCAATTTTTCTAATGAATGTCAATATGCATTCGGAATCACTGTGATTTTGAACGCGTCTCTCCATTGTTTAGAGGGACAGAGAAAATCCTTGTTAAACATATTCTTCAGTACTTTACAGTGATAAGTAAAATAAACCATTCTGATAATATCTCAATATGTTCTAATTCCTGGAGAAGCCACTATGAAACTGATTCTATCGCAGTAGGAGAACTCTCATGTATGTACCAGAACAGGACGGGTTTAGTTTGGAGTCAGATATATAACAATATTAACATACACCTGGCTTGTTAACAGCAAGGAAATGGTTACAGTGGCAGGAAACCTCTAGAAACAGTTCAGAAAGTGGCTTAGGTATGGAGTTAGAGGCCCATGCAGTATGGACATGGATTTGCCTCTAATATGTTTGTGGAATGGTTGCAGCTGGGAAAACACCTGGAAACAGCATATGTTTCAGGAAATGTCTCAGGAAATGTCTCAGGAAACATGAGACATTTTGGTACGTATAAGTAGTTGGGGTGTGGATCTTTTAGAAAAAAGGCACTATCTGGTGCCATTTTCTAAAATTTAAAAATTTAGACCCATGCTATTTGGAGAAAACAATATCCTTATTCAATCCAATCAAATGATGAGAAACATAATCACATCATCGCATGGTCTAGACCTTTCTGATTTTATTTGCCTGCCCCAGATTGCCAAAAAAAAGTAATTCTAACTAGGGAAAGAGGAAGACATGAGGATTTCTTTTCTCTTTTTACTGAAGATTTTAGGAGAGTTGTTGAAAAAGAAAAAAAAGTAAAATACAGTTACTTTCACTGTGCTTCTTTATTACCATGAAGATATTTTCCCCCTTCTTTTTCTGGGTCTAGTAAAGTATCACTGTGACTGGTTTTGCTACAGATCTAAGGGCTAAATATGTGTTGCATTTAAAATCAGATTATAAATCTTTTTCAAGAGCTGGAAAATAAATGACAACCTAGGTTTTACAACAGCTGCTGTGGTTGAATAAACCATGAACTTTATATTATCAGGCGAACATCTCTGCTGAGGCTTTAGGCACATCTCAAAGCTGTAGGATATTAAAAAATAATTTGGTTTTTATTAACCATGGCATCCTACTGAATAAATTAAAAGTAACTTTTGATGGATGATGTATAAGAGTTTTTGCTGTGCTTTAAAATGCATCATGTATTTATCTCAGATTGACAGGGTTAGTTGCCACCTGGTTATCACACATTTCAGGTTAGTATGCATCATTTGTCCTATTAAAAATGAGAACTTAATTCCTCATTAAAGAACACTGTTTCTGCTGGGTTTTTTCCCCTGAAAGTGCAGACACCTGTTTATCTGTTCATTTTTCATAATTATAATGCACAGATAATGGGGAGGCCTATGCAAAAAGATTTGTTGAGTTGCTGAGAACACAGCAGAGATACTGATGATGTATTTTCCATGCTTACCGCAGAATGTGGGAATGGTAGTAAAGAATGTAGGGAAAGTATGTAGTACTTTTATTTGCTGGGGAAGGTAGATTTCCACTACAAGGTGAAATGTTTATACAAGGCGACTAAGTAAAAGTGATGTAAGGATTGGTTAGCTCTTGACTATCTTTCCAAAGATGTACTCCACTGTTAATTATCCAAAGCAATGCCAGAAATTAAAGAATAAAATACAAAACTCAACAGAAAAAAGGGAAATGAACCCTTGATATAAAGCATAGGTACATACCGTTTGCAGGTCTTTGGACCGGCTCTCACCTCCCATCACCATAATCTTAACGTTCCTAATAGTATCTTACTAAGGCCTCAAGTCATTGTAAATATTGAAACATTTGCTTTAATATTTGACTTGGACTAGAAAAAAAAGATGATTATGAGCAGCTCACAGACACTTCTATGTGAATTCCTTAAACAACCAAGAAATCTATTCTGAAAGAGAGACCTATGAATAAAATATGTGATTAGCCATGAACTTTCTTTCAGTTCTCTCAGAAACAAGTGGAAGAAGGGTCACTCAAACGAGGACAACTGTCAACTGCTCTTGGGATCCACAAATGGATGAATATTGCATTTTTCAATACTCTAGTAGTTTACGTACATTTGTCAACAGCCTTATGAGTTGCTGAGTAACTTGTGAGGCACAGGTGAGGGCCTGTGCATCTTTTTATACATACTTTGTGACTCCTGCATAATGTATGTGTTTCTTCTGTACTTACTTGATAGGTCATACACCTTCTGTTTCTCAATTTTATACAGAGAGTACTTATTGAAGTGTGGCATATTGCTGTTATATATGGTGTTACATTTTCAATGAAACTGTAGCAGCCATAGTTTCAACAAAACACGACTAGAGTTAAAGGCAACTTCTCTGTAGTTCTATCATGCAATTTGTGCAGTTTCTGGATTACTAGGGCCCTAAAACTGTTTCTGTACAAAACTAATTTCTTCAAGTCAAGTATATATTGGTAAATCTTTCCTATAGTGCACTACATAGCGCAAGGAAGGGCATATTTAATTTTTGATTCTGAAAGATATATTTCTATGATTAAGTGACAGTGTATCTTTTCATAGTAAGTCTTTGTCAGATAACCAGGGTGGAAAAAACTAGCTAGCAGAATTTTTTGCTATGAATGTGCCTACAACTGCTCAGCTCTAGAAATAAGTGATATGTTTTGGTTTTCTGTCATGATCTTCTGATTCTGTCATGATCTTCATGATTTATTTCATGCTGTTACCAGTTGATGGCTTTTTCTTCTATCTGGCAAAATGGTGTCCAGAAGTTTGATTTTTAAACCCTGTTTTCAGACTTGATTTAATTTTTGAAGCAAAAATGTTAGTAGGTCCACCCAAATCAGGAGAGTTCTTAGTGCTGAAGGAAATGAGAACACTTCAGTTGAATCTCTCCATTTTTATCACAAGAACAGTTCAGTTGCATCTCTTATTCAGTTATTATCACATAAGAGATCTTCCACTATCCAATTAAGCCACTTGAGAATTAGCTGTTTCTGCTATATTGCTATATTATCCACACTGCATAAATGTCACCTCAATTCTGGCCTTGTTCTTGGCAAAACCCCCGAAGTTCCCTCTAAAACTGAACCTATGTGTGATGATGTGTTGTAACACCATCACTCTGATGGGCTGTGCCATAGCCCTTACATTATTTGAACACTGGTTCGAAAACCTACTTGATGTATGCGATCACGTGCTATGCATTGTGGACCTTTACAACAGCTCTAAATATGGCTGGGCCTGAGAAATGTGGACATAAGCAACATAACACATGTCCACAACCAAGTAATTGAGAGTAGAACAGGGAACAGAAAGACCAGAGAAGCAAAGAGCCTGTCCAAGACTTGCCTGGTGGCTTGTCCCCTAGGCTAAGGGATCTGCCTTAGACTGAGCCATGGACACAATGATGTCAGGTGTCCATGTGCGGAGCCACTTCCTCCCTGTACCTTTTCTTTTGAATATTTATTGTTTTCTAAATTAGATTTTCAGCTTAAGGCATCAGTGGCATAAATAATCATGTAGCTTCAGGCCAAGCTCTTGGGATTTCTCCACATCTAAGGCCAATTGGCAGTTTTCACCATACTTCCTGTTACCCCCTTGGTCTCCTACCTCAAATGTGTTACATCAGCTGTGAAATCAGTAACAATTATATAACATTTTTCTATTACTGCTTTGTTTCCAAGGGATTTGTATTTGAATTAACCCAGTCAGTTAAACATCATGACAAAAGTTAAAGTAAGAGCAAGAGTAAAAAGAGATCTGTAACAGAGAGAAGAGTATGATTTTAAAGCACCCTTCCAAACGCAATGGTGGAAAGACAAAGAATGGGAAAATTAACAGCTATAAATAAGAAGTAG
Source organism: Astur gentilis (assembly GCF_929443795.1). Lineage (NCBI taxonomy): Eukaryota > Metazoa > Chordata > Aves > Accipitriformes > Accipitridae > Astur > Astur gentilis. The sequence goes on from NC_064892.1 coordinate 9,127,236, forward strand.
GTTGTGTTATGGAATTGGCCTCCCCTCTGCAGGAAAATAACTCTGAACTGAGAATTCTGTAAATTCCTTTTAATTCTACATGATGTAGTTTTATAAAGACTTATCAAGAAATACCTCATCAAGAATTCAGATCCTTATAGAGATTCTTACATCCTCCCCATGCAAACTGATGCACAAATATTCTGGACCCATGGTTTATTTTCATTTATATATAAATTAGTAATATTTATGCAGTCTCCATGTTACTGTCTGTTTGACAGATTGCCTATCCTAGGGAGAAATACGTAGGTTTTATGGAACTACAGCACTAAGTCTCATTCTAGCTTCACACTTTATTCAGCCTCGGCACTTGCTTGGATCTTTCTGGGTTTTCCTTCAGCAGTGATAGTTTCTGTTTCATAGTTCAGTGTAAAATAGAATAGATTGTAAAACTGTTACTACCCCTGTTTTCTGTGGAACATGAACATTCTTTACTGTATGCTGTCCCATCATCTCTTTTTGAAGAGTCATTGTTTTATCTACTGTGTCACTCCTATTGTGTAATATTTACTTGCAGAAATTTTTTTTGGTAAAAAAGTCTCACAACTATTGAAGAGGTATATATTTTTTGATTCAAGAAAAGATGTGTTTTGTTTCTCCACGTACATTTTTATGTCTGAAGAAAATGCTATGTGGGAAAAAAAAGGTAGAATTTGCTTTGAAAACATAAGGTATAAGGAAGGTAAAAATTCTTCCTAAATGCAAGATTATATAATAACTTCTGGTTGGCAAAGACTGGCTAAATGATTTATTTTTTTTTAGTCAAAATCTCCAATAGTTCTAAAATTTGTTTGCAGTCTCATTAAAAGTACATGAATTTATGAATCTCATCAAGCCAGAAAAAGAACAGGGACAACTTGGTGCCTAAAATGGGAAAATTGATGCAGGTTATAAACCATTTAACTTCCTTAGTACAGACTCAGTTAAGTTTTCCAGCAATTTCCTCTACAGAGTAGCTGAGGAGCAACAGATTGTTATTCATGGAGGGTGCCAGTGACACCACTGATTAAGTTCATCCTTATCCTTTCCCTGACAGGAATCGTCAAAAGTAGATACTGAAGGATTAGTGCAGACTCAGGCTACTTAACAAGCCTTGCAGAAAAGTAAACAAAAACTTAAGCAAGAAGATGCATGTTTCCAGTCACAGTTAATCCCCTAGGTCCTAAGTCCCTACTGAAGTTGCTCATCAGCTTAAGTGCTAACGATTTGTGGAAATCCAGGCACTGAAAACAGTGATTCTCTTGCTAGATATACTGACGGGAGGAACTCCTTACTCTAAACTTTACAACATAATAAAACCCTCCTAGAAGATGATTTGAAGTGTTGAGAAAGTAATACAGGCATAATTTTATTTGCCATGCAAACAGTGGTTTGTGAAATAGCATGCTATTTAGAACTTGCTGGAAGGATTCCTCTATTAGTGAATGTAATAGACATTTTATTTTTGCACGGCTTTCTGAATGCATCCATAGAATTTGTGAAAGAAGGATATTCTTACTACCAAATCATACAGAATTCTATTGGTTTCTATCCCATTTTCTGCAACATTTTCATAATGGGGAAATCCAACATAAATACATTTATTAAGAATGCCCTTTGGCTGAGCTGTCCTGTGAAAAAGCCCATCTCTCTCTATTGATTTATCCCAGTTAGTGGATTGAAATTAGGAGAGCTGAATCAGAAAATAATTTTTTCAATGGTCAGCAATACTTTAACTGAAGATGTACAAGCAGAGTATTACATTAGCTCCTTAGAGAATGAAGCATCAAATATTAGTTCTATCAAGTAAAAAAGAGAAACCTTCATCCTTTCATGTTCAATTCCTGCTTTTGAGTTCAACCCTGCACGTTTTAAATTCAAGTTTAAGCTTTGTGACAATTAGAGAATAAAGAGACTATCACAAAAGGATACATGCAGAAAACTTTGTTCAGTTTATTCCTTCTACAATAAGATTTTAAATTCCACCCATAGACTCTGAAATGAATGATACCTCAAGTTCATCGTTAGAAACTGGAAACAGGATCACAGGTTTAACTGAAGGGCAGAAGGACATGGCTTTCATAACACACATCAGTGCATTTGCATTTGTATCAGCATACAGTTAAACAGTACAAGGACAGTAAACCATTGCTACAATGACACTCCTCTTTAATGCAGAGATTCTATTCATTGTAGTATATCCTTGGTTAGTTTTAATACAAACCACTAGTCATATTTTTATGTGCTAATGCACACCACACTAGTCAAGACATAAATTGTACTTTGTTTCACTTGTTCAGTAAATATATGATGTGCATTAAATGTATTGTGTATTTCAGTTCTTCAGTAAATGTATTCTGAATACATTCATAGAAATCAGCATCTGTTTGCAAACAAATTCCTAAGAGAACAAAGAGATGAAATGATCGAATAGTTTATTTGCAGGAATAATACCACTGGTGCAGTTGTAGTTCCTTTTATTCATTATCTTTCATTATAACTGATTTTAAATAGTTTAATGTTGGAGCGGCGGAGGAATGCACATAAGTCGACCCAATATGAGTGATAGAAGTGATTCAACTTTATTTGCACGGATAGCTCATATTTATACAGTTTGCGATAATTATGCCTACTAGTCCTAATATGATTGGTACATTGCTAATGTTTATTCATTACTAAAACACACCCACTTGTGATTTGCAGCTATGCGTGTTCTGTAACTTTCTCATGAGAACTTCTTCGAAAGTTACTTGTGAAGTTATGCCAAGGTCACACCGTCCCTGTCTTTCTCCTGATAACAGTGAGACCAGCTGTTGTTTTTCTCCCAATATCAGTAAAGCCAGCTATTTTCAGCCAAGGCCTAGTCTTGTTGCTCAAACTGACATTCTTTCACACAGAACTCTGCTCGCACAACTTTTCCACAGGCCCATGTCCTTTTTCATCAAGCCAATTCCCAACATTTTAAAGAATTAGCATGCAAATATTGATAAAATGTGACATGGAAATTTATCATAGATTATGCAACAACTGCTTTCAATTTTTAAATTAATACAAATAATACTTTATAATGTGTAATGTGGTACTCAAAATTTAAATTTATTCTAGTTATTAATATGATCTAGGAAGCGTTCTTTGATTCTGGGGTCAACTGACACGGTGCACCCATACCCATTCAGCTCACCTACATATATCATACTCACATTTCTTTCCCTCCCCAAATAGGGAGGGCATTCAGATTGCCTGTTAGGATTAGTTCTAACAGATAACCCCAAAGCTGCCAATGTTTTAATCTGGAAAATGTTAGTCTGCATAAGTTGAAAATATGCCATGGCCAGTGCTAAAAAGTGTGGACAATTGCATGTCATTGCTAAGGCCCACATCTGAGTCCTTTTTATTTTACTGGTGTACACCCAGCCTTCCTGAGAAGCTTTAAAAAAATCAGTAAAAAAATCCCTCCTCCCAGAAGAGGGAGAGGAAAAGATGACAAATCCTAAATACAAGAAGGTTGCACAGTATCCCACAGTAAGCAAGGAACCAATACTTTAGCCAGATTAGTTTATCAGATGATAGAAAGTAATATTATTCAATTCATTGAGCATTTTAGTTATAGACCCTCCACAAAAAGGCTCAATATCCTGTCTTTTCTAGGTTACTGCACAAGTTATCAACACATGTCCTGTTGATGTCACCTAATAGTATGCAACAGCACTGGAGGCAGCAGGTTTCTAAGACACTGACTTCTGTTTGAGAAAACAGTTATACTGGAGTTGTGTAGCATCCCCACCATTCTGATCATGTTAAAGGTTTGAAATATTTGTTTTAACTTTAGTTAAAACTATGTTAGAAAAATCTGTTTTGCTGACTGTCATGGTTAAATGCCAGCCAGCAACTAAGCACCACACAGCCGCTCACTCACTCCCCCCCCACCGAGTGGGATGGGGGAGAAAATCAGGAAAAGAAGTAAAACTCCTGGGTTGAGATAAGAACGGTTTAATAGAACAGAAAAGAAGAAACTAATAATGATAATGACAACACTAATAACATGACAACAGCAATAATAAAAGGATTGGAATATACAAATGATGCGCAGGGCAATTGCTCACCACCCGCCGTTCGGTGCCCTGTTAGTCCCCAAGCGGTGACCACCCCACCCCCTCTGCCCCCCATTTCCTAAACTAGATGGGACGTCCCATGGTATGGAATACACCGTTGGCCAGTTTGGGTCAGGTGCCCTGGTAGTGTCCTGTGCCAACTTCTTGTGCCCTGGCTGGGCATGAGAAGCTGAAAAATCCTTGACTATAGTCTAAACACTACTGAGCAACAACTGCAAACATCAGTTTGTTATCAACATTCTTCTCATACCTAGCTCAGAAACACAGCACTGTACCAACTACTAGGAAGAAAATTAACTTTATCCCAGCTGAAACCAGGACACTGACATTGGGAGTGCTTCTCTTCATTGACTGGCTTAAGTCCCAGGGACAGGCAGTCCTTGTTAGCAAGTGGTGTGAATGTGTGCTGCATTAAGCTGTTATCCCACAGCAGTCATAATGCTTCAATTTGTAGGAAGTGTTCTGAATAACTCCTCTGATTGTTTCTAGCCTTTTAAACAAGGATCCTGATACTTAGATATAATTATATTTTCATTTACCAAACCTTTGCAGGAACCAAACCTTTTAACTTGTCTTCCTTTAAAATGGCTAAATTCAGTACTTGTGCTAAATAAGGAAAAAGGAAATTATTCTAGAGTAGAAAACGTAAAGAGGAAATGAGGCTTAATCTTGCTTTGATAAGGGTTCAAAACTACATTGACTTCAATGAGCATTCTACAAGGAAAATTATTATAGATTTGGATCTCCAATACTTCTACACACAGAGAAGTTATTACATTCTCCCTGGGTTCTTCAAAATTCTTAAAAATTGGAATCACAGAATGCAGACAGTTTTCTCAGAAGGCTTGTTACACTCCCGCTGTATTTCTCCAAACATATTAACTCATGTATTTTTTTGTAATTCTGCTAGTAAAAAACAAAAGAGTTCATATTCAATAGGGTATCAGTATTTAGTTTGCAGTAACATAACTGAGAAAGTAATTTAAAACAATTGGGCCATGGACAATATAGCTTCCAATATCTGACTTTCAATTATATTCACAGGAGTATGAAAAATAATGTTCTGTGTTCCTTATGTTTATGGCATTGCGAATCATGAGAAAAAAGAAAAGAAAACCAAAGCCAAGTCATGTTACATAGATATATAATTAATGAGTGATATATAAATGATTTTGTGGCTATCAAACACAACAACTAGGTTCAGAAATTGGCAAGAACACAAGTCAAACACACGTGCTTTCAGGCTATCTAGCGCTATCTAGTTACTGGATTGCTTCTATCCTGTACTTAAGCAACAAAATTATTCCCTTTTAACGTTGCTAAAATAGCACTTGGCACCCTGAAGTATCTCACACTGTATATTACATTAAGCTTTTGATCCTTTCTTTGATGATGACTAATATGGCAACATTCACCCTTTCACATCATGAGAATTTAAGATGGAGAAGAGAGAAAGGAGGGGCTAATTCACAGCAGCAAAGCTAGTCCCAATAGCTGAGTGATAAAGTGTTTTGACAAAATAGTTCAAAAGTCACACTGAAGTAATTTTTCATTCCATGTTTTATGCTCTGTAGCCTATCAACAAAAAAAAATCTAGAAATCTTTAAGCCCATATATGATAAATTGCCTTCAAAATATATACTTCATCACTGAAGACAAATAAACTTTGAACTGTTAATACATTTCTAGATTAAGTAATACAAGCCTTCAGGAAGTGTGCAGACCAGCTAACATAATACTAAGCAGAAAGAAAAATTTAAAGACAATTATTATGTCTGGAATTCTGACATTATAATGCCAGCACAGTATTCATCCCTTTTTATCCTAACTTTCAAAAGGTTTTATTTGCTGTTTAGAAACAAAAAACAAGCTGAACCCCACAGCAAAAAACTCATTTCAAGATTAACATAAAAGCAGAGCAATAGCAAAGGAAGCACCAAATAAAAATCTTTTTCAAAACTTTTGAAAAAACTTCAAATGAAAAAGAAAAGTCAGATGAGATGAGGTTCTACTACTTAACAATGGTTATTTTGAATGCTATTCTAAATGTCTAAGTTATCTGAGGAATCCACATGGAGCTGACAGATATGGCATGGACCTACAGGAGACCCCACACCCTTCCAGAGTAGCAGCTAGCTAAGCAGCCAAATGCATGAAGACCTTTGGAGGGCAATATCAGAAAACCCTGGTTAGGTGACTGAACCACTCCGGTAGTGTCCGTAGGGCACAGTGGAGACTGTAAACCTTGGCTGTGCTAGAGGAACAGCTTATTGAAACCCCAACGAGGGCTGCAGCAGTTACACTGCTCCTGAAGTCTTATAACTGGCTCTGAAGGAGGGACATGGGTTCTGTCTTTAGAATAGTTTGTGTCCCAACGGATAATGCTAAAAGCAATTTTGGTAATAAAAACATAGAAATGAGCCTGGTGGCATTCTTTATGCTCTCTCTCGGTTTCATGCATACAAATGTTGATCAGGGGCTGTCTGATAATTCATATCAAACATATAATAATTAAAAATCTAATATAGTGCTTTTGTAGGTTGACGGATTGGCAATATTGATGGCCATAGTGCTTCCTGTATTTACAGAGTAATACAAAGAGGAAATAGTATTGCAAGTTGCTTAACGGAAAGATCTCTCGGTGCTAACACTGGCTGTAAGGATATGCCTAATCCCTCTGATGAAATGGATGGTAGTTTTACTTTTTGTGGAGTAATTGTGCTGCAGGAATTGAATTTCAGCCACTGGTTTGTTTCACACAGATCACTGAACAGCAAGAAGGCCATTTGAAAACAAATGATTCTATATTCCAGGACCAGTCCCTTGAGCTAACTGAGATTTTGTGTTAGAATGAAGAGAGAAAACCAAGGAGTGGAAAGAAATGTTTAAAAGGATATGAAAGACATAGCCTGGATACCCTGTAATATTGGCGAATCATATCCCAGGTGTGATTGTAAAACCTGCATCTGTGCTGGAGAAGTAACGAGTGACTACTTCCAATAAGCTGTGAAGCTATGTGTGTAAATGAAAAATAACATCTTAATCTTTGTACCAAACTAGTTACAACAAATGTAGTCAAAGTGCTAGAGCCTATACAGTAACTAGGACAGAATTGGATTTATAAACAAGCAAGCAAACAAACACTCCCCCCCTCCCAAAAAAAAAAAAAAAAAAAAGTAAATGTAGAGTTTATATTATCTTTATGATTTTCAGGAATCAGTTAAGGATCATTTTATATCCCGCTCATTATAGACCAAATGAAGTCAACTGCATCCAACTCCTGGCCCAGACTCTGGCTTTGTCTCTTATACCATAATTTGCAGGACTATTATAAGAGCAACTACATCATCTAGAAATTCACAGGCACAGGGATTTCTCCTGTGCCTTATTGTGTGATTGTTATGGTTATTTTGAATGAATGAAGTGACAGAAGCCAAAGAAGATGCACATTCTCTAGCTTTCCCTTTGGGGTTGCCCATTTTGAGAAAGATATTATAAATGAGTTTTCTTCCCTGATTCCTTCTAATGCCATTTTTAGATCACAGCTTTGTCCTTTCAGAATTTATATGCTTATATTCAGAAAACACTACTATGTCATACCTTCAAGGAAATCTATTCTCATCCTGCTTCTCATCTAATACTTCCAAGTGATAAGACCGTGTCAGTGGTTAAGGGCACATGCCACAAGCATTTTAATGCTGAGCAAGATTAATTCCAGAAGTGAAAATAGTAACTGTCTTTGAGTCTATAGAGGCATTTTACTTGTGTTGACTCTGATCATCAATTCCCAATGGAGTATAACTAGTTTGATAGCCTGTCCAAGAAATGAAGTCTAAGGCATATAAAATTCTGTGGCCTGGCACTTGTTGAATATAGTATTCTAATGATATACCTGGAATTATGTAAGTTTGAAAGTCCGTTTATGATGGCTGTTGAATAGTAGTTTGAAAAAGAAATGTTTGGTTGCAAATAGTTTTTGTTGGTATTTGCATGTACGTAATTAGATTAATTAATCCATACTGATGTAAAATACTTCTGTTTTCTTTTTATGTTTAAGTAATAAGCAAAAGAGCATACCTTACACAAAATACAAACAGAAAATTACTAATGCTGTAAATTTCACAGGAACACTAGCTGCACTTCTTTAAATAGTAATAATAAAAAAATCAGCTCTAACATTACTTATTTCAAAAGTAGCATCTGCAGCAAACTAGCAGTATTGGGAACTGAAAGACTGCTTTATAATGTGCTGTATCAGAACCCTTTTTTTCTATTGGTGGCTTGAAAAGTACTTTTAGGCATAGAACCTAAAGCTGTACTAATATTAACAGTCATGGTTCTAATTTCTTAAGTGGCTTGACAAGTTTGTTAAATATGAAATAATTAAATCTGTTAAATCTAAATAGAAAACTCTGATTTCCTTTCAAAATCTTTTCCAGAATCTTTTTATGAAAGAATTTCACAACTGTTTAGATGGATACATTTGGGTTTTTTTAACTGACCTTGCCCTAATGAAAATAGAACTGGCAAGAACAAAGTTGAAAGAGAAAGCTGTTTAGCAAAGACAACCTCCATTTTGAAAAGGACAGCAGCTGTTTCTGAGCATGTTGTCACCTTGCAGCTAAAATATGCATAACAATATCAACCACACAAAACAGATACAAAGACAGAAATACAGGTTATTGACATTTAGGTTAGTTTCACATAGGAGTTTCACACCAAGAATTTTTAGTGTGGTGTGATCAATAGCTAAAACAATAGCCAAAACTACCAAGGAAGAGGAGAAATTAAATGTTCTTAAAAAATAATAATTCTAAACTGACATTCATTTTAAACACGAATTAACTGGGCAACACTTTGAAGTTTAGTTTTAGTTTTACTTCATTAAATAATATGAAAACTAAAGATTTTCCAAAGTCAGCTCAATAGTTCTACTGATTCTATTCTGTCTGGATATAGATCTCCCAATTACTGTTTAGCTTGCTTAAGTACTTTCTCTCTGTTCTCATTGAAATCTTGCAGCAGTAATTTTGCAGCAATAATTACAGTGAGATTCTAGTTAAAATGCAGTTTTAAACTTGTATATCTCTCAGTGTAAACACAGAATAAGAAGATCTATACTGCTGTAACTTGAAGAAGTCTTGGAATCCAGTTGTAGGTGACTACTTGAAGTAATCATTGTGCATTGCCTCACTAAAATGTTAGAGGTGTTCCCAAATGGGAGTGATCCATTCTACCTAATAAACATCTAAATTCCCTGTAACATCCAAGGAAGGAAGAAGGTACCTCTAAAAGCAGAGTAATTGTTTATTGGACATCCAGTCTCCATTGACTACTGGGAACATAGATATGTCAGAATGGTCCTGTAGGCATGTACAGGATGAGTCATCTTCTGAAGAGGGATCTCAAACAGAGCAATATAATAAAGCACCATAGTGGCAGCACTGCCCACCTTTCACATAATAATCTAGTTAATTGAAGCAATCCTCCTGAAGGCAGAAAAAAATCAATTCTGTGCTGTTTTTAACCCAACACTGAATCAAAGCCTTTGCTGTTGTCGTGGTTTAACCCCAGCCAGCAACTAAGCACCACACAGCTGCTCACTCACTTCCCTGCCACCCAGTGGGATGGGGAGAGAATCAGAAGGAAAAAAGTAAAACTCATAGGCTGAGATAAGAACAGTTTAATAGAAGGAGAAGGAAGAAACTAATAATGATAAAAATAACAATAATAAAATGACAATATTAATAAAAAGATTGGAATATACAAAACAAGTGATGCACAATGCCATTGCTCACCACTCACTGACCAATGCCCAGTTAGTTCCCGAGTAGCGATCCCTCCCAGGCCAACTCCCCCAGTTTATATACTGGGCATGACATCACACGGTATGGAATAGCCCATTGGCCAGTTTGGGTCAGCTGCCCTGGCTGTGTCCCCTCCCAACTTCTTGTGCCCCTCCAGCCTTCTTGCTGGCTGGGCATGAGAAGCTGAAAAATCCTTGACTTTAGACTAAACATTACTTAGCAACAACTGAAAACATCAGTGTGTTATCAACATTCTTCTCATACTGAACCCAAAATACAGCACTGTACCAGCTACTAGAAAGAAAATCAACTCTATCCCAGCTTAAACTAGGACTGCTGTAATCAGATATCATGGAATCAAAAAACTGCAAACAAACAAACAAAAAAGGCAAAACCAGCAAGGAAGAGCACAGTTATTATGTAGTACATAGGTCAGTCATTTGGGTGGTCAAAGAGGTCTAAGTCTTTGTTTCACTCTTGAGAAAGTTTTTGCTCTTTATTCGATATTCTTCTAATGTAAATTGCACGCAGAGGAGTGCTGTTGGGAGCTCCCGGTCACTATTCTGCTATGCGTCTGCAAACACTCTCCAACTTAGGGGGAAAACTCAGGTTTTCGCACATTGTGGGACAACATTTTTACCACGAGACTATTTTTCCAAAACACAGTCCACAAAATAGATGTCTGCTTTCCTAACCCTCAATTTCAGTGCTCTTCTCTTCAAGAGGAAGGGATCCATCTCCTCAGCACAAGCAGGTCTGATCATGCCTGGGTGACACAATTAACTTTTAGCTAAAAAGGGGGAATTAACAGGATTAGCTAACCTGGAAAAGCAGGCAGGCTGAATAGCTGTTTGACACTAAGTGAGCTTTAGGCAGACGTGCCCTTACTGAACTTTCCTTCATCTATACAGAATCACGTATACATCAGGGGACTGGAGAGTTTTTAGAAACAGGAGGATTTGGGGCCTGGGACATACTCTGTGAGATAGGAGAAAAGCTGCTTTACTCTGTCACCTTCCTGCTCCAGAATAATAACTGAATACTACTTATCAGTTCTGCACTAATATTAGTATTGGAGATACAAAAGCTTCATAAGGCATTTTCCATTTGCTTTGGAAGTGGAAATAAAACTCAACCAGAATTTCATTCTGTCTTCTAATTCTACCTTCATTAGTCATGTGTTGTAATAGTACTTATCAAGACAAACTCGTTTGATTTAATGCAGATACGTATAATAAACTCTTCACTTTAATTCCTAGTTAAATGAAATTAATTAAATTTTAATTACCATTTCAATATAATGTAGCTACTTTCTGAAGACCTGTTTATAAAAAGCAGCAAATAAGACATTTGCAGCACATAGAAGAGGATAGGGGTACTGAAACGATGGCTTTGTTTATAAAAGATTTGCATATGCTGAGCTTTATTCTTTGTGAGCTGCTCCACTAACTTCCCTCAGTAGTTCATTCTGTGCAGAACCTTGTGAAAATCTTTGCAGGGTTAAGACCTTCCACGTTACAGACAGAATAAGGGTTAAGGGAAAATATAAAAAGTATTTAGATTTATTACTGGAACAGATTCAAATATGTAAAGTGCAGATTTGTCTGCATATACCAGAGGGAAATTGTCCTGTTTGGGGGGCGGGGGGGGAATATTTGTATGACCTAATGATTAAAGAGCTTGGACATTTTATTGCCAGTTCTGCTACTAGTTGGCTGTGAAGCATTAAACAAATTTCTTAACTTCTCTCAACATCTTTTTTGGCTTTTGAAAATGGGAATATAATCAAAAGATTTACTTAATATTTGTCAATCACTTTCAGGTTTTAAAAAGAAACTACAATAGAAATAGGAAGAATTACTGTTATCACCTCCTTCCACTATTACAATAAGTAAACAGAAGATTACATTAATTAACTTTTCATTTTGAATTGTATGTATTACATCACTGACATATAATTTGTCCTCATTTTCAAATCTTGAAATGCAACTCAAACATTCTGAGGGTCTGAAAAAATTAAATACTAAATATTTTATTCTTAAAAGTCAAAAGAATATGCAACATAGTTAGAAACTGCTGATTCACACACTAGAAAGAAGTTTGCATCAGAAAATGTAGTTCAGAAAAGCATGAAGGAACATAGTATTAATTTCATATGATTACAGATTGAAATTCAGGGGGGAAATTAGTGTAGCTTAATTTGCATTTTGAAACAAAAATGAACTTTATAGATTTTTTTTCCTATTAGCTTGGAGAGAAGAAAAGTGCCTACATCTGTACCACATTTGCAAATCTTTAAATCAGCTAACAAGAAACATTGTTTTAACCAGTAAAACAACCTGTTAATTTGTGACATAATTAAATATGCATATTCTGTAAAAGCTCAAAACTGTAAGCATGTTTAATGAAATTTAAATGGCATTTATTTTGCAACTTCAGATATGCTATTGATAAACTAAGTAATTTAGAACTAATTTACATAGTATGTGAATATGATTAAAATCAAACCTTCATTAAAGAGTCACAGGTAATCTTTAATTTCTGAAGTATCTTAAGGAAGCAACCAAGATTGTTTCAAGAATAATCCTAACAATGGGCAGTAATACATATGAAACTTATATGAAACTTTATACTGCACATGTCAAGCTACACCAAATACAAAAAAGTAATTTTTAAATATTTGGATAACCCATGCCCATAGTTTTTGCTTTCCAGACATATTCCCAAATTTTGATTTGACACTTGAGATGCATTTAACTATATGATTGAAAATATCAAATAGTAAGAATATTTAGAATTGTCCAGTTTCTGAGATTTCAAAATTTTTTAAAATTGTTAATATTTGAGATGCATGAGGACTCTCCCCTGCCCCAGCATTTTCTTTGCACCTATTCCATTATGAATAAATAAATAAATAAGTGAATGAATGCAGAAGAGCTTTAATTTCCTTAAAATTCCTGGAGTTTGGACTTTAAAAAAATATTAAATGTAGGATGGTTCATGATAAGGACATGAGTACATGCATGTTCACAAGAAAGGTATAAGATGTAATACTGCTCCTGTGTGTATAAAATTATTATCTTTTTGTCACCATTATGAAGGAAAAGAAATTCATTTGGTAAATAAATGGTTCTTTCAAATCATTCTTCAGACTAATGAAATGAAGGTCGCTCAGGTCAGTGAAGTTCTCCTGGCTCAGTCAAAAAAATCGTAATAAACTGTGTTCCAGTGTTAGGAATAATGCCTTCAAATCACACGCTAACACAGTTTTCAAGGTTTCCCTTTATACATGCACTAGAATTAATTAAACTTGGTACAATGTTTGCATACTATTTTAGGTGTTTCTGTTGCTAGTCTTTCATGTTTAAGAGATGAAAACCTGACACTAACTCTTTACAAGGCTTCATGAGAGAGAGGGAAAAAAAAAAGTTTGTTGTTTGTTTCTTTGTCTTTTGGTCTCCTGGTACTTCTGTACGGGTGCCCAGGAGAATTTTGTGCTTTGTGCACTTCTTAGATGCACAGACTGGAGGGACTCCAGCTTGAGCTGTATCTGGAAATAATAGTAGGGAATAGGAAAGGGCAAGGAAGACCTGGAGTGATGACAGACTAATGGGGGTGTGTCCTGGGTTCAGCTGGGATAGAGTTAATTTTTACAGGAACGTGGGAGGTGGGGGCATAGCCGGGGCAGCTGACCTGAACTAGCCAAGGAGCTATTCCATACCATGTGACATCCTGCCCAGTATATAAATGGGGAGCGGGCCGGGGGCTGCTCTCTGTTTTTTCGGTGGGGGAAGTGGCGGAGCGTCGGGTCCCGGGTGGTGAGCAGTTGCACTGTGCATCACTCTTTTTGTATACTTTTTTTCATTAGTGCCGTTGTTGTTGTTGTAATCTCTTTTGTGTTTGTCCCAGTAAACTGCCTTTATCTCAACCCTCGAGGTTCCAGTTTCTTTTCCTTTTCTCTCCTCCGTCTCCTCCCCATCCCACCGGAGGGGGGCGGAGGAGTGAGCGAGCGGCTGCGTGGTCCTTTGTTACCGGCCGGGCTGAAACCACGACAGTCCTTTTTTGGCGCCCAACGTGGGGCAGAAGGGTTGAGATAACGACAGATCTGGCCAGAGCGTGTTGAAACAAATTTGCCAAACGCATTTCTTAGATATATAGATGTTAGTCACAATGTTGTTTCATTTGTTTACATGGTGGCGTTTTGTAAGCTCTTATATGCTCTATGTATTGCCTGTAGTTGCGTATCTCATCTCTGGGAGAGTGATTGGGATTATCATTTTGCTGTACTGGGCAATGTCGACTTATGAAATGATTACATCACTGGTCATGAGGTTAAGCTGGTATCTGTATGAGGCAGTGATATCATTTCCATACTTTGGGCGCCTTCTGTCGGATTTTATTGGTAATTACACCCAATCCATGGGGAAATTAGGGGGGGATACCTCCCCCCGTCCGTTCACCTCCCTCTTCTCCTTCCGACTAATTACAACAGCTTTTGAGAATTTTGAATATCCTTGGGATGCGCAAGCCAGTGTGCTGTTAGTGCTATGCCTCCTGAATATGTTTCAGGTCTTGTTTAGGGCTACAAAAACGCTCTTTAAGAGTACCACTCAGAGATCTCCCCCAAAGCTGGATACTCATGGGTGGCACGGCATGTGGGAGCATATGGGCAAGTATCTAGAGAACTTCTCACCGCCAGTGACTTGGAAGTTCACTCCCGAACAACTACAGAACCCTTATGAAGTGACAGAATATTTGAAAGAAAAATGCTGTGGCTATTCCAAAGACATACAACTCGCTGCACTGTGCTGGGCTCTGGCCAATATCTACCAAACACTGCTTGATATTTTGCAGCACCCTCGGGGGGAAAAGGGGGAAAAGATGGAAAACAGGACAACATGTACCGTGGCTACCCAAACCCTGACAACAGACACCGTGGCTGCCCCTACCCCGACAACAAGCACCGTGGCTGCCCCTACCACGACAACAGGTACCATGACTACCCCTACCCTGGTGACAGACACTGCAGCTGAACCAGAGAACCAGCCTGTGCCAGTATCAGTCGCCCCTGTACAGAAAAAGAAACACACAAAGAAATCAGTTCGCTTAGCGAGAGATGAAGATGAACCAGGGTCATCGCGAGAACAGGAGGTAGAGGCAGAACCTGAAATAATTAACCGATCTCTATCCATGAGTGAGTTGCGTGACATGCGAAAAGATTTTAGCCGCCACCCAGGTGAGCACATTGTTACCTGGCTGCTCCGATGCTGGGATAGCGGGGCTAGTAGTGTGGAATTAGAGGGTAAGGAAGCCAAGCAGCTGGGATCTCTGTCTAGGGAAGGGGGCATCGACAAGGCGATTGGGAGAAAAACACAAGTCCTCAGCCTCTGGAGGCGACTTCTGTTAGGTGTAAAGGAAAGATACCCCTTCAGGGATGAAGTTACATGTCACCAAGGCAAGTGGACCACCATGGAGAGAGGTATTCAGTACCTGAGAGAATTAGCCGTGCTGGAGGTGATTTACAATGATCCAGAAAATGCGCAGTCACCCACAGATCCAGATGAAGTCCAATGCACACAACCCATGTGGCGGAAGTTTCTACGAAGTGCACCACCAACCTATGCCAACTCATTGGCAGTAATGTCCTGGAGAGAAGGCTATGGACAAACGGTGGATGAATTGGCTGTCCAACTCCGGCAATACGAAGGGAGTCTCTCTTCCTCCCTACGGGACTGTGTCTCAGCTGTGGAGGAGTTGTCCCGAGAGTTCCAGCAATTCAAAGTGGATCTGTCCTCCTCCTCACCTGTACAGGCCCGCATCGCAGTTATTGGGAGTAAGCGTTCCTCTGCCCAAGAGAGAGGAGAGAGAAGGTACACTCGACGGGCTAACCTGTGGTTTTACCTGCGTGACCATGGAGAGGACATGAGGAAGTGGGATGGAAAACCCACTTCAGTCTTGGATGCACGGGTACAGGAGTTGCGAGAAAAAGCAACCAGAAAAGAGAATTCTTGGAAAACTGCTGCTCCAGTTTCCCGTGAGCAGTCCCCCAGACGCAGTAGATGGGCTGATCTCATTTCTGATCCCCTTGAAGGGACTTCCGATTTACGTGTGCAGAAAGTGAGTCACGGATATTCTAACCAGGATTAGAGGGGCCCTGCCTCCAGCCAGGTGGAGGAGAGGGACAACCGAGTCTACTGGACAGTGTGGATTCGATGGCCTGGCACATCAGACCCACAGGAATATAAGGCTCTAGTGGACACTGGTGCACAATGTACCCTAATGCCATCTAGTTATAAAGGGGCAGAACCCATCTGTATCTCTGGTGTGACAGGGGGATCCCAAGAGCTAACCGTATTGGAAGCTGAAATGAGTCTAACCGGGAATGAGTGGCATAAACACCCCATTGCGACTGGCCCAGAGGCCCCGTGCATCCTTGGTATAGATTATCTCAGGAGGGGGTATTTCAAGGACCCAAAAGGGTACCGTTGGGCCTTTGGTATAGCTGCATTGGAGACGGAGGAGATTGAACAGCTGTCTACCCTGCCGGGTCTCTCCCAAGACCCTTCAGTTGTGGGGTTGCTGAAGGTTGAAGAACAACAGGTGCCAATTGCTACCACGACGGTGCACCGGCGACAATATCGCACCAACCGAGACTCCCTGATCCCAATCCATAAGCTGATTTGCCAACTGGAGAGCCAAGGAGTGATCAGCAAGACTCACTCACCCTTTAATAGTCCCATATGGCCCGTGCAGAAATCCAATGGGGAATGGCGACTAACAGTAGATTATCGTGGGCTGAATGAAGTCACGCCACCGCTAAGCGCTGCTGTGCCAGATATGTTAGAGCTTCAATATGAACTGGAATCAAAGGCAGCTAAGTGGTATGCCACAATTGACATTGCTAATGCATTTTTCTCCATTCCCTTGGCAGCGGAGTGCAGGCCTCAGTTTGCTTTCACTTGGAGGGGCATCCAGTACACCTGGAATCGACTGCCCCAGGGGTGGAAACACAGCCCCACCATTTGTCATGGACTGATCCAGGCTGCACTAGAAAAAGGTGAAGCTCCAGAGCACCTGCAATATATTGATGACATCATCGTATGGGGCAACACGGCAGAAGAAGTTTTTGAGAAAGGGAAGAAAATAATCCAAATCCTTTTGAAGGCTGGTTTTGCCATAAAAGAAAGTAAGGTCAAGGGACCTGCGCAGGAGATCCAGTTCTTAGGAGTAAAATGGCAAGATGGGCGTCGTCAGATCCCTGTGGACGTCATCAACAAAATAGCAGCTATGTCCTCACCGACTAATAAAAAGGAAACACAGGCTTTCTTAGGTGTTGTGGGTTTTTGGAGAATGCATATTCCAAATTACAGTCAAATTGTAAGCCCTCTCTACCAAGTTACTCGGAAGAAGAACGATTTTAAATGGGGGCCTGAGCAACGACAAGCCTTTGAACAGATTAAGCAGGAGATTGTTCACGCAGTAGCTCTTGGGCCAGTCCGGACAGGACAAGATATTAAAAATATGCTCTACACTGCAGCTGGGGAGAATGGCCCTACCTGGAGCCTTTGGCAGAAAGCACCTGGGGAGACCCGTGGCCGACCTCTGGGGTTTTGGAGTCGGGGATATCGAGGATCCGAGGCTCGCTATACTCCAACTGAAAAAGAGATCTTGGCAGCATATGAAGGAGTTCGAGCCGCCTCAGAAGTGGTTGGTACTGAAACACAGCTCTTCTTAGCACCTCGACTGCCAGTGCTGGGCTGGATGTTCAAAGGGAAAGTTTCCTCTACGCATCACGCGACTGACGCCACGTGGAGTAAGTGGATCACACTGATCACACAGCGAGCTCGCATAGGAAACCCCGGTCGCCCAGGAATGTTAGAAGTGATTACGGACTGGCCAGAAGGCAAAGATTTTGGAATGTCGCCAGAGAAAGAGGTGACACGGGCCGAAGAAGCCCCACTGTATAATAAACTGCCAGAAAATGAGAGGCAATATGCCCTGTTCACTGATGGGTCCTGTCGCATTGTGGGAAAACATCGAAGGTGGAAGGCTGCTGTATGGAGTCCTACACGACTAGTCGCAGAAACTGCTGAAGGAGAAGGTGAATCGAGTCAGTTTGCAGAGGTGAAAGCCATCCAGCTAGCGTTAGACATTGCTGAAAGAGAAAAGTGGCCAGTGCTCTATCTCTATACTGACTCGTGGATGGTGGCAAATGCCCTATGGGGGTGGCTACAGCAATGGAAGAAGGGCAACTGGCAGCGCAGAGGTAAACCCATCTGGGCTGCCGCACTGTGGCAAGATATCGCTGTTCGGATAGAGAAGCTAGTGGTAAAAGTACGTCACGTAGATGCTCATGTACCCAAGAGTCGAGCCACTGAAGAACATCAAAACAACCACCAGGCAGATCAGGCCGCCAAGATTGAAGTGTCTCAGGTGGACCTGGACTGGCAACGTAGAGGTGAGCTATTTATGGCTCAGTGGGCCCACGATACCTCAGGCCATCAGGGAAGAGATGCAACATATAGATGGGCTCGAGATCGAGGGGTGGACTTGACCATGGACACTATCTCACAGGTCATCCATGAATGTGAAACATGTGCTGCAATTAAGCAAGCCAAGCGGCAAAAACCCCTGTCGCATGGAGGACGATGGCTGAAATATAAACAGTGGGAGGCCTGGCAGATTGACTATATCACACTCCCACGAACACGCCAAGGCAAGTGCCATGTGCTTACAATGGTGGAAGCAACCACTGGGTGGCTGGAAACATACCCTGTGTCCCATGCCACTGCCCAGAACACTATCCTGGGCCTTGAAGAGAAAATTTTATGGCAACACGGCACCCCAGAAAGAATCGAGTCGGACAACGGGACTCACTTCCGAAACAACCTCGTAGACACCTGGGCCAAAGAACATGGCATTGAGTGGGTGTATCACATCCCTTATCACGCACCAGCCTCCGGAAAAATTGAACGGTACAATGGACTGCTGAAAACTACATTGAGAGCGATGGGGGGTGGAACTTTCAAGCATTGGGATACACATTTAACAAAAGCCACCTGGTTAGTTAATACTAGAGGATCCGCCAATCGGGCTGGCCCCGCCCAACCAAGAGATCCACATACTGTAGAAGGGGATAAAGTCCCTGTAGTGCGCATGAGGAGTATGTTAGGAAAGACAGTCTGGGTTAGTCCTCCCTCAAGCAGAAGCAAACCCATTCAAGGGGTTGTTTTTGCTCAAGGACCTGGGTACACCTGGTGGGTGATGCAGAAGGATGGGGAGGTTCGATGTGTACCTCAGGGAGATTTGATTTTGGGAGAGAATAGCCAGTGAATTGGGCTGTATGATATTTAACTGCTAAATAACCTGCCAATGCATGTCATTGTATCTATAGTGTCTATATGCCATATCAAGGGTATTATTGTGAGAATTATCCAAATGACTACAGGATGGACTTTTGAAACTGAGCCAAGTACAACAGCGATAGAACTTGAACTGGCACCCACCAATTTCCTCAAGATCAACATCTTCGACCTGCAGACCAGGGGCATGAGTTGCACCAAATGTACTAGCCACAAGTTCCAGAGGCAGCGTACAACAACCCAACATCTCACACCATCTCTCTCTTATCCTGAAGAACTGTTACAACAGATAGAGCCCCAAAATTGATGGACACAGTAGAGGGATAGCCCATAGGCTAAAGGAACACCGTGTGTGTGTGTGCGAGGTCAGGGGGTGGAGTCCATATACTTATATATAAGACAAGGAAAGTTGTAGTGGTTGATTGGAAAAAAATAAAAAAAAGTAAGATCTGGGCATGATGTAGATGGTATAGAATAAGGGGTGGATAATGTCCTGGGTTCAGCTGGGATAGAGTTAATTTTTACAGGAACGTGGGAGGTGGGGGCATAGCCGGGGCAGCTGACCTGAACTAGCCAAGGAGCTATTCCATACCATGTGACATCCTGCCCAGTATATAAATGGGGAGCGGGCCGGGGGGTGCTCTCTGTTTTTTCGGTGGGGGAAGTGGCGGAGCGTCGGGTCCCGGGTGGTGAGCAGTTGCACTGTGCATCACTCTTTTTGTATACTTTTTTTCATTAGTGCCGTTGTTGTTGTTGTAATCTCTTTTGTGTTTGTCCCAGTAAACTGCCTTTATCTCAACCCTCGAGGTTCCAGTTTCTTTTCCTTTTCTCTCCTCCGTCTCCTCCCCATCCCACCGGAGGGGGGCGGAGGAGTGAGCGAGCGGCTGCGTGGTCCTTTGTTACCGGCCGGGCTGAAACCACGACAGGGTGGCATAGTGTAAGTGGAACACAGCACAAAGTGCAGCACATCATTACTTTATGGACTGGAGTTCAAAGTTATACACAAAATCTATCAGTTAGGAAGTGACAGCTGAAGAGACTACGATCAGTAGGAAATAACAAAATTGTTCAGACCTTTCTGACTTCTATTCATTCTGTTCTACTACCAGATCTTTACTGGCTCGGCCTGATTCAAGGAAGGTTTGGATAATGAATTTCTACCTCCAAAGGTCTTTCAGATCTCAAAGTGTGAAATAAAATAACTGGAGACAGTTGAGACGCACTTACTCCAGAGTCTAAACACCTGCAAAGCTCTTAGTTTGTTCCAATTTATAATATTGCTTTGGGCTTATCTGTAACATCAAATAGTATAAAAGTAGAAAGGACAGCAAACCAGTTGCCTTGATGTGATTTTATCTTTCGGTTTAATTTGCTTCCTTTGCAGTCTTGATATCAAATTCTCTTTTGAAATCAAAACGGACACATTTCAGATTGAATAGATTTATTTTCTATTGTAATATTGTTTGGCACAGGACAAGTTATTACTGAGAAACTCTAAAAGAAAAAGAGAGATGCCCAACAGCATTGCTGTATTTAATGATTTGTCAGCATTTCTATTATAAGGCCTGTATTTGATGTTTTTCTTGTTCTGTTGGCTTGATACAAGGAACTGAGGATATTCGCTGAGATGTAGTTTATTAAGACAGAACAAAAAGCATGACAAATGGTAAATTGATTCCGACATTAAAGAGTCAGAGATAACAAAATTATAAAATTATTATTACTAAATCTTTTCTCACCAAAAACACTATTAAGTTTTCTCACAAAGGACAATGCCAGTGGAGATGAAACATAACACTTGTTCTAATCTCACAGTTCCTTGTTATTGTAACTAGCATAAATAAAATATTATGGATTCCGAGAAAGTCCAGAAACTTACCATATGTATTCTGTATTTACTTCTACCTACTGTAAGTTAAAATCTGTATGGCAGGCCTGGTCTTGCAGCCACTTTAATGTGCACTTACCTTTATTATCTAACAACATTCTTTTCACTAGTAAAATTAGGTACCTGAATAAAAGTTTGCAAGACAGAATTCAGTGATAGATAGCTATATTAAATGCTGTTTCTGTCTAAACAAAGTAGGTATGTCCTGTAAACCCAGTCATCATTAAGAAAAGCCAACATTGCTGACGTTTATCTGGTAAAAGCAGATTTATTGTGTCTCAAGGTATGAGTTATATAAAGCACTTATGTGTGGAAGTGTATAATGTAAATGTATTATTATGGTAAATAATTATTTACACAAAATTTCCAAGATTACTCTTTTCATTCCCATTGTCTGTAGAGACTGCAGGAGCAGGAACTGAAGGTCATCACTTCCTCAGGGTCTTCCCCTCATGTCAGTTAACACAGTCATAAAGAGAAGGTTTTACATCTGATTGTCAACATTTCTTGCTTTGGGCTTACGTGCATGGGATCTTTATATCCAATAAGTGGACTATAAAAAAAAAGACTCAATAGTTGCATATGGGTGTGAAATAAGAATATAAAGAAAGAATACAAATACTATGATCGTATCCTTACCCATACGCAAATGTACCACACAAAAAAAAGCAGCAACGCATGGTATACTTAGTTCCATTTGGACACTTGTATTGGGTGAAGGTGCCAAGGGGCTAGTCACAGGGGGCTGCAGGGGTGGCCGCCGTGAGCAGAGGCCAGCAGCTGCCCTGTGCCGGGGACGGACAGTTCCAGCCAGCCCCAAAACAGACCCACTGAGGGGCACAGCTGAGCCCATCAGCCAGGATGGTGGCATCTCTGGCTGTGCAGGCAGTGAGGGTTGAGGGAAAAAAATGTGAAACAGACCCACCAACACCCGGGTCAGAGAAGAAGGAGGGAGAGGAGGTGCTGCAGGTGCCCGAGCAGAGGTTCCCCTGCAGTACGTGGAGAAGACCTGGAGAAGCAGCTATTTCACTGTTGCCTGCAGTGAGAGTCCTGTGGAGGAGGTATGCCTCTGCAGGAACACAGCAGAGCAGATATTCCCACCGCAGCCTGTGAAGGACCCCGGGCTGGAGCAGGCGGATATACCCTGAAGGAACTGTGGCCTGTGGAGAGCCCAAGCTGGAGCAGGGGAAAAGCATGAGGGGGAAGGAAGGGTAGAGAAAAACTGTTATGAACTGACCATAACTCCCTCATTCCCCAACCCCTTGCACCATTTGTGGGGAGGACGTAAAGCTGTCAGGAATGAAAGAGTGAAGTTGAACCTGGGAAGAAGGGGGTCGATGGGGGAAAGGTGATGCTTTAATTTGTCTTTGTTTCTCATGATCCAGATCTATTTTAATTAGCAATAAAATAAATCATTTTTGCCCTGTTTTGCCCATGAGGGTAATAGGTAAGTGATCCCCCTGTCTTAATCTTGATGCTCGAGATTTCCATCTTATTTTCTCCCTGTTGTGTTGAGGAGGAAGAGTGAGAGAGCAGCTGGGTGGGGATCTAGCAGCCAGACAAGGTCAACCCACAATACACTATGTTTAATATACTTTTCAGATTACTGTTTATGAATGCTTAAAATACTAACTTTTGCTCTGCTAGTATTGATTGTCTCATATAACATTTTCTAACTTTTCTAGAGTTTCGACTATGACACTGATATGAAATAATTCTTTATAGGAACTGTAATTAGCTTTGTTTCAGGAAAAAAAAAACAATCAAACCCCATATTTTCTTCAAAACACTAGGTGAAAATATGCAACTAAGAAAAGACTGAGGTTTTCAGACTTATGTGTATAGACAAAGTTCTGGATGACTTTTCTTCTATTTATGTTCAATTGTTTTCCAAATAAGCATAAGAAGTAGGATTTTCAAAATCACTAGTGAGTTTTAGGTTCTGAAGCAATTAACACTGGGAGAACTGATTTCTGATAGCCAGATATCAACCTTTCATTAAAGTTTTTTAAAAAATTCAGATACAGTACCTGGTTGGAAGGGACCTCAAAAGATTATCTGGTCCAACCTTTTGTGGGAAAGAGAGCCTAGATGAGATTATCTAGCACCCGCTCCAAATGTATCTTGAAAATGTCCAGTGATGGGGACTCTACCATGTCCCTGGTGAGGTTGTTCCAGTAAATGATTGTTCTCACTGTAAAAAATAATGTTTTCAGATTGTAATGCTGTCCTGAAGAGTTGAGATAAGGCTCATGACACCAGATGCTAGCACCTGACTTAAGTGCCTAGATTGTGTACAAGTACTGTGTTCCCTGTGTAGTCCGCTCAAGTGGCTTAAATTGTGATAAAATCCCTGGTTCCTCATCTTTCCACTGGGAGGGCTCTAAGCCAATGGAAGCTCCTAATTGTAAACACTCCCAGAGACCACACAGGTAGAATTTAACCCGTTTGAATCAAGATATGTCTCAGCTTATGTCCTTAGCATGGAGCTACTTGATCTTCTTTTAAAGTACTGTGCAAGAATATTGGTAGTTATTGTGGCTTTTGTGGAAACATCATTCATGTTGCTGTGACAACTAAAACATACACACCAGATTTTATGTTTTCAATAACTGTTGGGAAATAGATTGTATCCCATATAAATTTTTTATCATCCACAAAAAGCTGTTAGCAATGCTAAAACATTCATTTACTATGACCTTTTTTTACATTTCTAATGAAAATCTATTTTTTTTCCCTTGCAACAGCACTCTATAATATTTATTTCAAGCCATTTTATGGATGGATAAAGTTCGTCCTGTATTTCTACTATGTGATGTTATCATTTGCTCTCTATTATGTCTTATCTTTACTTTGTAATGTGCTAAGTTTTGTTTTCCTGTTAGTGGGAGTAATAGCTTGTAGATTTATAGTTACAGTTACATTAACCTTTGAAATGTAAGTGTTATAATCTATATAATATTTTCAAGACTTATCACTAAGCAGAACTGATTAATTTTCCTGCAGAGGTGCTGAAAGAAGTTTTTACAACACGGTTAGGGATTCACTTCCATACCTACTATGTCCTGATAATAGCACTAATTTAAAATGGGAGTGCTCTGCCAACATTGCCCTTGAAAACATTCACAACGTTCTTCATCTTCACGCCGTTAACAATGTCCTTTCATGGCTCATTTTACTCAATTTAACATCTTCTCCAGATACCATTGACCCTGGCATCATTTTAA
The DNA here is from genome assembly GCF_929443795.1 of Astur gentilis. Lineage (NCBI taxonomy): Eukaryota > Metazoa > Chordata > Aves > Accipitriformes > Accipitridae > Astur > Astur gentilis. Next base: position 9,151,650 of record NC_064892.1, read on the forward strand.
ATCATCTTAAGCACCTTGTAAGTCTCACTGGCAGTGTTTTAGCCTGGCTGATATCTTTATCTAACTTGACCATAACAGTGTAAATTAATTACTATAGGTATCTTTTTTTTTTTTTTCTTTCCCTGAGCTTGTTTTTGATTGCTTCAGTGATCTAGACTGTGTACGATAATTTTTGATACCTATATATTCCTACTTCCTCATATTTTTGTAATGGTTAATACTATGCTAAATGAGAAACATTTGTTTTCTGAAATTAATGTTGATTCTTCTTAAACTTAAATGTTTTACTGTACTGCCTTTGGAAATGGAAAATTATATATAACAAACTCAGTATAATCAGGTGTTTACAAATAGCATACAATTTTCTATTTAGCAATTTTCAGTTAGGCTTGCTTCTTTGTTTGATATCTGTAATGAGAAGTATACAATAACCTAAAGGGATACAATATATCCTACTGGGAACACTCCAGGGAATTATTTGATGTTATCTATGAGTTATTTCCAAATGAAAACCATCTTCCTGGCATTTCGTGGTTCTCCAGGGATCTGTCGAGTTCTGGATCCAGGTGTGTTCCCATTCAGTGATATTTTCTGCCACCCCAGAAGTCAGAGCTCACATAGTGTAATCTAGTGCATGGTAATCTGGTAATCTAGTAATCTAGTACTTAGTCTTCCTGTTACATTAAGTCTTCATAGCCTTTCTCAGTAAGTGGTTCTGTGAGCACATCCCCTGCCAACTGTTGAGGATTTCTTGGCTGGGCGAGGGCATGTGAGCAATCCAGCCGTTAGGTGGGAACGAAGCATAAGTTTACAAAGTGCTGGAGCAGACAAGGACGCTGTGCCCTTGTACGCTGGGAAAAAGGAAGATAAGAAGAGCCTGACAAGCAACTCCTGGATGCTGAAGAATGAGATAAGTAACTGCTGGACACCTCGTGAAGAAGCTTGCACAGCCATTAGAGGATAAGATAGTGTCGCGTGAACCGGGGTATTATACCAATTAGAGTATTGTATAAGGCGCGTGCACAAGCACATAAGGTATATAACTGTGCTAAAAGTTGTAGTAAATGGACTTCACTTGATCACATTGTCTGTGCGTGATTTCCCCTGTGGATCCTCCGCAACATTTGGCGCCCGAACAGGGACCCTCAGATCAGCACTTTATCGTCTCTATGGGAATTTCTGGTGCAGCTGAACTGACGAGGAAGCGGAGGAGCCAGCCGAAAGTGTTCCTGCTGCCCCAGCAGGATGGCATGAGCTTCAGCTAAGCTGGGAAGCACGACATGAGCTTCAGCTGAGCTGGGACACGCTTAAGTTTGAATGTCGCCCTGAGCTGGGAAAACGAGGAGACGCGCGGAAGCTTGAATCTCGCCCTGATTAGGTGAGCGATCAGAGAAGGAGATGGGGTTGGACAAAAGGCAGGAAGCAGTCCTAAAGCTCCTTTGTAATTTTCTCTCTGAGAGAGGACTGAAATTCGATAATTCTGTGTTAAAGGGGTTACTTTTATGGGCCTGTGAGAAAGAACTTATCCCGAATGTAAATGTCGCATTTGAAGAAGCGACCTGGGATAATATAGGCAAGGCGCTGTGGGACGCTGCTAACTGCAAGGGGGGTAAGGTAAAGGAGATGAAAAAATACGCAGCGCTTGGGAAAGTAATTCGAGACATGCTGGAGGCAATGAGGGCGGATGGGGAGGTAGCCGCTGCTGCCCGCGCGGCCGTGACCCCCTCTGCTGCCTCCACGCCTGCCGCGTCAGCCTACCCTGCTGGAGTTGGGGGGACATTCTCTACACAGCTATCTCCACCCCTCCTGACATCCATTTCTGTTAACGCTGAGATGCCTGCACAGACGCAGCCTTTGCCTATACCCAGCCAGGCCGTTGGCACCAAAAAAATTCCCCTGTCCGTTACTCCAGAAGAAACAGGGGAATTAGGGGGGGCCAATTGTTGCCCGACAGATCCAAACCCAACAGACTCAGGGGTGACTAATGCGGATAAACAGGTTGTGGGGGTGAGGGAACCACCTCCATGTGGTAGTGCGATGGAAGAGCTGAGGGAGGTGGTGAAACAATTACAAAAACTGACAGTACGGTCGGAAGAGCTCCTAAGGGAGGTGGTGCACCAATTACAAAAAATGGCAGTACGGTCGGGAGAGCCAGAAGTGAGGGAGAAAGGATCATCCTGAAAGGATGAACCAAGAAGGCAAGAGAATGAAGATTCTGGCCGTGTACCCAGTCCCGCTCCCTCCCTCCCCCTTCTCACCACCCCCTCCGGCCCCCCCCCTCGGCCCCTCCCCTCCCGCCCCCTCCACCGCCCCCTCCCGCCCCTTTCTCCCCACCGCTCCCTCGGCCCCTCCCCTCCCGCCCTTCCCTCCTCCCCTCCCTCCCCCCCCACCCCTCCGCCCGTTTGCAGCGGCGCGTGTCAGCCGGCCATGGAGCGGCCGCCGCCAGCCGCGGCCGGCCCCCGGGCAGAACTGCCCGCGCCCCTGCCACTGCCCGTTCATCCATCCCGCCTCTCGGGGCCAGAGACGGTGAAACCAACCGCGCCCACGATAGATGCGGAGCCACTTTTAATAGCCGCTGCAGAAGAAAGGCAGGGACGTTGGAGGGGTGTAATAAAAGATGCCATTATAGAAGGGACTATGCTCCAAGCACTCCCAGTTATTGCATCAAATGGACAGAAAAAATGGGAGGTGTTTGACTGGAAGGTCATTGAGAGATTACAGAATGCTGTGAGTCAGTACAGAATCAAATCTGCGTTAACTCACCAAATACTGCAATTCATTTTTTCTGCTGATACGCTGATACCTCAAGATATTAAACAGCTAGCACAGTTGGTTTTGACACCCGCCCAAATGTTAGTGTTTTTCTGGCAGTGGGAGACAGTCTGTGATAGGGAACAAGCAACACCACGACAACAAACAGATCCCTTATGGGGAGTAACCACGCAGATGCTGATGGGTACTGGACCCTTTGCATCAGGGAACGCTCAGTTACAATGTGTCACTGAGGTTCATCATCTATCACAGATCTTGGCGTATCAAGCTTTTCTTACCATACCAGACAATATGCGCAGCCATGTTTTACCCAGGTGAAACAGGAGTATAACGAACCTTTTGCACAGTTTATTAATAGATTGCATAGCGCAATCTATGACCACCCTGACATGAACGAGAGCGTGAAAGAAAACACGTTCAAAATACTTGCTTTTGAAAATGCTACTGAAAAGACACGCAAAGCATTGTGTAATTTGCCGAAAAATGCAGATGTCGTTGATATGGTAGAATACACGGATCGATCAGTGGACTCACAGAAAGTAGCCTATGCTGCCAGAGCTCTCCAAGGAGCTACAAAGAAACACAAGGCCAGTAAGACACCCTTGGTCAAGTGTTCTAACTGTGGCAAACGTGGACACATTAGGAGCAAATGTACAGGTACTGTTAACAGTAAGTGCTGCGACAAGTGTAAGAAAGATAACCATACCACCAAGAATACAGGTAGAAGGGAAAATTCACACCGACCGTGAAGGCCCCTCATGCAACGACACAAATGCAAGGGGCTTGGGCTGCCAGCCCTCAGGCAGCCTCACAACCACCAGATCCGCCACCGCAGGAAGCTCCGGAGTGGATGTGGAAACTGCAGCACACATTCAACAAAAAGGGACCATTGGGGTTCAGGCTCAGTGCATTTTTAATGGGACGATCTTCAACAGCTCTAAAAGGAATTTTGGTAGTCCCTGGGTTTATTGATGCAGATTATTGTGGGACTGTGAAAATTATGATTCATGTTGTAATCCCTCATGTTTCTATTCCTAAAGGTACCAGAATAGCACAATTAGTTCCATTCAGGTTTTGTGTTCCGAACCCAGGTTAAGTACCACGTGGAGATGGTGGATTCGGCTCCACAGGGAAACCGCAGGTATATTTTGCCATGGACACAACAAGAGGTAAACCAGAAAAGGTAGTGCAATTGGAAGGGCCTGATGGAGTTGTCGTCAAGAAACCGATGACAATCAATACAGGAGCTGATGTTACGATTATTTCACGCTGCATTTGGCCTCCATCATGGCCATTGATCAATCCAAATTTTGGTATTGCAGGGATAGGGGGCACACAAGCCACCTTAGTAAGTCAGCTACCGATTACCCATTTGTGTTCCCCGACGGTGAACACGTTATGGTGTGTCCGTATATCATGACTACCCCAACTGAATTGTTTAGCCTCATAGGCCGTGATTTATTGAGCCAAATGAAGGCAATGTTAGTGACCCATCCTTTTTAGGAGTGGGCAGCCAATCCTGAAAATTAGCTGGAAAACAGATGACCCTGTTTGGATTGATCAGTAGCTGCTAAATTCTGAAAGGCTGCTAAAAATACAAGAGTTATTTGAGGACCAATTGAGAGCGGGACATGTTGTTCCTTCTACTAGTCCATGGAATACATCAATATTTACCATTCCCAAGAAAAATGGGACATGGAGACTGTTACATGATCTCAGAGCTATGAATGCGGTGATGCACAGTATGGGAGCCCTGCAGCCAGGATTGCTGTCTCCAGTTATGCTTCCAGAAGAATGGGATTTGTTAATTACAGATCTAAAAGATTTTTTTTTCACCATTCCCTTGCACCCAGATGACGCCGAACAGTTCGCCTTTTTGGTACCATCGATTAACAAGGCAGAGCCCTATAAGAGATACCATTGGGTCATGTTACCGCAATGAATGCGCAATTCCCCCATGATGTGTCAGATGTATGTGGCCTGGGCATCAGAGCCTGTAAGAAAGCAGTTTCCTCAGTCAATTATTTATCATTATATGGATGACATTTTGATAGCGGGAAGGAACTTGCCACAGGATGAAATTTTAACTCAATTGCAGGACATCTTAGCCATAGCGGAGTAATAATCGCTCCTGAAAAGGTGCAAAAGGCAGCACCTTGGAAGTATTTGGGGTGGCACATAGATGCTAGCAATGTTAAAACTCAGAAGGTTCAAATAACATGAGAAATTTCAACGGTACATGATGTCCAGAAGCTTGTGGGAGATATCCAGTGGGTGCGGAATCTTTGCAGTATCACTAATGATGATATGGCCCCTCTGGTAGAACTCTTGGGTATGAGAGCACTGTGCAGATGAGAAATGGGAAATGATAGAGCTGACCAATTGGTTGCAGCGGCATGGGAGCCTCCTCCAGGGAACCGTTTTCAACAAAGCACGGCAATCACATGCGTTCTTGCACCAGCCCGCTAGGATGTTAACAAGGCAATTTGACTTACCACTTACTGATGCCCAAGGTATCGTTAAAGCATGCCCTGATTGTCAAAAGGAAGGGCTGGGCTTGGGCCGTGGGGTTAACCGACAAGGTCTTTTGCCATTGCAGTTGTGGCAAATGGATGTCACCCATGTCACATGGTTTGGTGCAAAGTGTTCTGTGCATGTGTGTATTGATACCTATCCTGCTGCCGTGTGGGCCACGGCATGAACTGGAGAAAAGGCCTTACATATTGAATGACATCTTCATGCTTCTTTTGCAGTACTGGGTGTGCCTAAAGAAATTAAGACGGACAACGGCCCAGCCTATGGTTCTACACGATTTGCTCGATTTTGTAATTTGTGGGGAATTCACCATGGTACCAGTATGCCACATCTTCCCACAGGACAGGCTATTGTCGAATGGGCCAACCAAACCCTAAAAGAACATGCTGCAAAAACAAAAAGGGGGGAACCCAGGGCTTACTCCCAGAGGAACGATTGGCCAAAGCCTTATTTGTGCTAAATTATCTTAGATTGACAGGTGATCACAAAGACCCACCAAGGGTAGTGCATCATGTTCTTTTACAGGCGGAAAGGACGCAACAAAGTATAGGAATCATGGTAATGTATAAGGACCCAGAATCCGGGAAATGGTGCGGATCAGCAGAAGTAAAACTTACTGGGAGATCCCGGCTAAGTGGGTCAAGCCATGGCTTCGCACTGATGCTGGACCCGGAATTGTCCCAATGGCAACTGGCACAGCACCGGCGGGTGCTGAAGCCACTGATCCGACAGATTCTAACTAATAGAGTATTACTAGTGGACACTGAGTCCTTCAGAGAGGTTTTTAGAACAGCGTGCCTTATTGTATACAGAACTTGCTTTAGGTAAAAAGTGTGTTAAGCATAATTTGATTAAACATAGTGTGATTACGGGAAGACAGTGTGGGGTAAATGTAAAAGTTAGTTAAAGCCAAAATCAGGGGTAAGATCTATTTCCATTAATAACCTGGGAACGAGGTTGATTGTGTTTCCACAGATACAGGCCCACGACGGACTCCTGTTCGATTTGCACGACCATCATCATCTGGAGCATCATAGATGATGTGGCAATATGAATACTACCTCAGCCGAAAACTAATGTATAGGTCACCTTGGCTAACATAACAGGTCAAGATTCTCTGTGTATCGCAACTGTATCGTAAAGCCCATGAACCAATAGACAAGATGGCTATGACTCATGCAGCGCGCCTGGCCAGTGAGCACATGAGTCATAGATTGCAACCGAGGTGGACTTTTGGCACCTGCTGGCCACGTGTGCTAAAACGCGTTCCTCTGCAAATGTATAAATACCAGGATTTTCCGAAGAGCATCGGGCTGGTGTACGGTGAGGCCATCGTTGCCTCTGTGGGGACGCCCACGGAAAGCTGGCACCTACCGATTGCTGGGTTGAGTTCGCAGAGCAAGATGGCACAAGAATATATGGATGGTTCATCTTCCTCATAGTCCTCATGGTCTGGTTCATTAGGGGTAATGGGTTGGCTCAAAGAATCATGGGCATTGTTGTAGTTATTGTGATTTTAGCTATTGTAATAATTTTACCTTGTTCAGCTTGTTAAGAAAAAATGGCATCCCAAGTTATTACGCAAGCCTAGATTGCTCAAAAACAAAAAGGGGGAATTGTTGAGGATTTCTTGGCTGGGCGAGGGCATGTGAGCAATCCAGCCGTTAGGTGGGAACGAAGCATAAGATTACAAAGTGCTGGAGCAGACAAGGACGCTGTGCCCTTGTACGCTGGGAAAAAGGAAGATAAGAAGAGCCTGACAAGCAACTCCTGGATGCTGAAGAATGAGATAAGTAACTGCTGGACACCTCGTGAAGAAGCTTGCACAGCCATTAGAGGATAAGATAGTGTCACGTGAACCGGGGTATTGTACCAATTAGAGTATTGTATAAGGCACATGCACAAGCACATAAGGTATATAACTGTGCTAAAAGTTGTAGTAAATGGACTTCACTTGATCACATTGTCTGTGCGTGATTTCCCCTGTGGATCCTCTGCAACAGCCAACAACTTCCACCCTGCTGCCTGAACCAACTCCAAAGTTTGATTAAGATGGAAATTACTCATGTCAAGGACAAACAAGTTCAGTAGTGACAGCTGTCCAGAGGATTTGGCTCTGCTTTTGTCTTCTAGATCAAAGAACTCTCAAATACCAGATTTCTTTTTCCTTCACATGCATTTATAGAGAATAAACATTTTCCTTCTAGCCTTTTTCTGTACATTTGGTAGACTGACTCTTATAAGGCCTACCTTAAAACCCATAGAAAGCAGTGGGAAGGTTTTTGACAGGGCTGCTAGGTCCCAAACAATGCCACTGACATGTTTGAATGTAAAGTTCACTCCCATCGACCTTAGTTCTTATGCACAGACTTTCCAGCTAATTTGGAGTATGTATGTTTACATTAAGTCACAGCTTTCTGAATTTCACCCTTGAAACTTACTTGACTGGTTAGTTACACTGGCTACATGCTAGTGCATGTCAGTTGGCTTCTGTGGTCACAAACCATGAGTGCAGAAGAGAAGATGATATGACCTCAGAATATTTACATACTATAAGGAGTCTGGATCATCCTCTGGCTCAGGAGTGGTAGCAAAGACAAAAGGGATACAGCCATTTTCACAGAACTTCTTTCCATTTATACTCCCCTACTGGCTAGTTCAGGGAGGTTGCTGCTCTCATTTCCTAAAAATCCACATGTGGGATTTTTCACATCGCATACTGAATGCTGAGTTATCATACTTTTGGCTCCTGGTTTTAGAATCATAGAATCATAGAATCCTTTAGGTTGGAAAAGACCTTTAAGATCATCGAGTCCAACTGTCAGCCATGTCCACTAAACCACGCCCTGAAGTGACAGAATCATAGAATTGTTTAGGTTGGAAATTTAGGGCAAATTGCCTGTAACTTTAGATGTCTGTATCAGTTTCAACACCTTGTTCTTTAACCTGTAATGCTAAGCCCTTGTCTCCAGGCATTCTAGTTCATTCCTAAACCTTTTTTCAGTATGAAAAGGAGTAGGGGAAAAGAAGTTCTAAGCAACAGATTGAAGGAAGACTAGAACAAGGGATGTGATAGATGAACTGAAGACGTGACTGGAGAGAAAGAAGGGAAAAAAGAAACTGGTATAGGAAAACATGGAATAAAAAATAAAAAAAGACAAAGTTAAAAAGGCCATAGCTGAGCATTTCTAAAATAAAAACAAGGATGGTTAAAAAGGAATAAGAAAGATTAGGGAAAATCAAAGTAAAAAAACATCTCTGAGAACCAAGAAAAGAGGATTATGTGCAACAAGTAAGTGCAATTTCTAAAAAACTTCTATTCAGACAAAAATAAAAAAAAAGCCATGCAATTAATAATAGCTGTTAATTGCATTATCACCTTAATCAGGACTTTTTCCATTAGTTGAAATTTAGGTATCATATGGGATTAACTTCCCTGTTACTTTCATCCAATACTGTCTTTTTAGCATATTCATGCTTGTATCAGATGCCAATTTCAGAGTTTATCACTCTGCATACAATTATTTGGCAGCTCAGCTTCCTCTTTTGTTACTTTTTTCTCCCTTTTCATTTCTTGAAAGTTATGTTTCTTCCTTTGACAGTTAATCCATCTGCCTCTCTGTCCTCCTCCATGGGAGACCTAATGGTAACGTGGGAGGAAACATGGAAAGAAACACTCTCTTGTAGGTAAGGAAAAAGGAAAGGAAGGCAGTAGAAATGGTAGTTACTGGAAATTGCATATGCCACAACACTGAGCCTATAATTCCTCCCTTACCTAAACTTTACAGTGAAGAATAGTCTCCAGTATCCTTGCACTGTGCTATTGCAGCTGTAAGCACTGCTGAGTACGATGGAGGGGCACAGAAGCAGTTAAGAGTACAAACCAAACAAGCTCATAGCATTTTGGACTGTAGGTGTATGCATTTGGGAATGGCAGGAATGAGTGCTTACCCTGTTTAATAAAGGAGCTGCAACACATTACGCATTTATTATGTCTTATTAGTTTATTAGTTCCAGAGATAGCTCAGGTCTAACAGCCACTGATATGACTCCACTGTGTTCTTAGAATGAATAGCATGAAGGAGAATGGCAGAAACAGATCCAAACACACCATCAGTTTCAAAGTTGCACAGCTTATTAGCTCTGATTCAATGTTAGCTGTGCTTGTCCACAGTCTCCAGAGCACCAAGTTCTGAGCAAGCTTATTAGGTCAGTCACAGTCCTAGGCAAGAGCTGGCTCTGTATTTTTCCAGTGTCCCATGTAATGAGCACTTCTGACTCTGTGGAGCTTAGGAGAAACAGCTGAGTTGCTCTGCAAGAAACTGTCTGAGCCCTGCAAATCTGGGACTGAGGTAGAACTAATAAACCTTGCTAAAATGAAGCTGACTGTATGTATTGGGATGTCTCTACACCTGACTCTACAGTTCTTTTGAGTCTGGGAATGTAATAAAATTGTCTTTCGTGTGGTGATGGATGGGTTTATTCTCTGCTTGTGGCTTATTACATGCTCATTGTAGAGCACATCTTCTTACAACAGGACTAACTGGGTGGTAGAGAATAGGGCTGCCTGTTTTGCCCCACTGTGGCTACAATAACACTAGCTGTGCTGTTTCATGGCTGGTTAGCACCCATGTTGATAAGAAGTGGTTCTTTCCTCTTCTTCTTCAGCTCCTGATCTCTTTCTTTGGGCACTATGTTTCTGTGCCTGCAAGCCTGAATCAGATATGGCTGAAAAGAAATCTTTTTAAATATTTTTTTCCTTTTTGGAGGGCTCTGTTTCAGCTGGGTCAGTTCCTGGATTTCATGACTGTGTAAGTGCCGGTGACAGTGTAAGGAGGGATATAGCAAGGTACAGAAGAACAGACTTTGCTTGGCTTGATTATGAAACTCCATTTTTGGCTAACTGACACCCCTTCTGGTTCAGCTGAAAGCAATTGTGTATGTTAGGCTTGGGGAACCTCCAGGGATTCAGGACAGGCTGAAAGGTAATGAATAAGATAGCAGGGAAGAAGACTGCAACAGACACAGCGATCAGCCATCTCTTGAAAGTGCCCACTTGCCTGCTTGCGTTAGGAAGTAAACCCAGAGCTAAGAAATGTGTCTTGAACATAACAATGAAAAAAAGATCCAGTGAACCTGGAAAAAGAGTATGTGGAGTTTAGGCAGCCTTAAACCATGAAAAACTGCTGGACTGAGGAGAGTATTGATGAGAAGAACCCACCCTGAGAAGACATAGTGGGCAGGAGGAATTGCTTTGCTGTCCAACCTATTGTTTTGTCTCATATAGAAGATAAGTTGTCTCAATTTTAACGAGTTCCTTTGTAGCCAGAACAGCTACATCTGACAACTATAAGTTACAAATCCATTAATCAGTATATAATTTAGCTCGTGTTGAATACAAATACTTGCAAATTAAAATAGTGCAGCCACCAATGCTACATATTTCGTAACACTATATTGCCATACCCAAACAAATTCCAAAGGTATTTGACATAAGTATGTGAGCAATGTGACCACAAAAGAGGCAAACAATGAAGTGTGTAATTGTATGTGGGAGATATCCGAGTTACAAAAGTTGCAACACAGAAGATGGCATAAACACAGGTGACTGTAAATACTCAGGACATCATGCTGAAAACACAAGGATGAGCAGCAAAACTGAAAGCAAGACAAGCAGTACAACAAGCAGTTGAGATGCTCCTTTTAGGGAGTGAGGGTGAGAAGTGTAAAACACTAACCATGACTCAAGGAAGATGGAAATTAAAAAGGACAAGCCTGTTTCAGTTTGAAATTATCTCATTAAAGAGTTCTTGGGTCTGATTACCTTGACTCCTGCTACTAAGACCAACCATGGACCACAGCCATCAATACTAACTATATGACATCAGCTCCATGGTATTGCATACTCACAGGTAATTTGGGATAGGACTGTTAAAGACTAACAGTTTTGCATATGTAGAGATGATGATTAATAATGTGTAAGAACAAACCAATAGCATGAAGTGCATTGTTAATCAGTGAATTTAGTAAAGTTTTGTTTTAAAGTTTAAAACTTGCCTGGTTCATTGTCTTCTAAACACTCTCATGAGAATGATCTCCAGTTCCTTAACTGGTATATGTATATACACACATATATTCAGCTGCAGCACCTTGTTCCAACTTCTGTTTAATAACAGAATTATTTTATAACTATATCATAAACACATAATTTTATATAAATTTATTGTAAATGAAAATATATATTATTTTATATATTTCCTAGCTTTGGAGATTTTAAGTTCTTTGGCATCTCTTGGCATAATCATTTGAAATAAAAGCTATACCTAATAATACACTAAAATTCTATATTCCCATTTTTGGGAGCTATAATTGTGTGCAGTACATTTACTAACTGAGAAGCACATATTCCTTGAGGCCAGATAAATTTTCTTCCACAGCTGTATCTAACCTCTGAACTACTACAGTTGGTCAGCTTTGGTTTAAAGAGCCTTTCAGCTCAGTCCATCTGTCTGAACTGCTGGAAAGGTAAAATAAATGCTGAAAAACATAGCAAAAATCAAAGGTAAACAGAATCACAGAATCATAGAATGGTTGAGGTTGGAAGGGACCTCTGAAGGTCACCTGGTCCAATCCCTCTGCTCAAGCAGGGCCACCTAGGGCCAGTTGCCCAGGACTATGTCTAGACAGCTTTTGAGTATCTCTAAGGACGGAGGCTCCACAACCTCTCTGGGCAACTTATTCCAGTGCTCAATCACCCTCACAGTAAAAAAGTGTTTCCCGATGTTCAAAGGGAACCTCCTGTGTTTCAGTTTGTGCCTATTGCCTCTTGTCCTGACACCTGGCACCACTAAAAAGAGTCTGGTTCCATCCTCTTTGCACCCTCCCTTCAGGTGTTTATATACACTGACAAGATCCTCTCTGAGCCTCCTCTTCTCCAGGCTGAACAGTCCCAGCTCTCTCAGCCTTTCCTCATAGTAGAGAGGAGAGATGCTCCGATCCCTTCATCATCTTTGTGGCCCTTCACTGGACTGTGCCCAGGAGCTCCATGCTTCTCTTGTACTGGGGAGCCCAGAAGAGAACACAGTACTTCAGGTGTAGCCTCACCAGTGCTGAGACAAGACAGTGCTGTAGTCTGTTTTGTCTCCATCACATCATATAGTATCTGCCCAAAAGAATTTTCTATTTGTTCTGTATCAGCTGGTATTAGTATTACCCCTCCCCATGAACTTCCTTTCTATATAATCTTACCATAAGAGCAAAATATCCAGGTTACAAACTTATATTTTTCTCTTAGACATTTCTTCAATGGTAGAAGTGTTAACTGGGTTAGGTTACAGCAAATTGTTCCTAGCCTACTCAAAAAGGAATGTTTTCCTTTTTTTACAAATCAGTTTCCAAAGTCAGCTATGATCAGAGAACACATATTAACAAGAAAGGCCAGAGGAAAACATTTTAAAAAGAAAGAGAAAAAAGGTTTCTCCCTCAAGGACTGATTGTAAATATGAAGATTTTTGACAGTTCCAGGACAAATTTTTGTGTCTTGTCTTTGATAGGCAGTGTCCCTGGTCAATCTGAGATCCAGCTGGATAGAAACCTACCTCAGTTGGTGATTAAAGTTTCCTCTCTTTTCCTAGTAGCATTAAGCAGCGCAGAAAACAACTGACAAAGAATCAAACAAAGAATCAAAGCCTTATTCCAAGACTGTCTAAGTTACTGTTAAACTTGAAAAAAACTTTGGCTATTCACTCAACAGACTAAGAAGATGGGGAAGAAAATATTTTCTTTTTTGAAAAGGAGAGATACAGAACCAACTAAAGAAAAAGGTAAAACCCTTTGAATTACTTCATGGAAATAACCCAGCAGAAAGGTTTTGTTTGTTTGTTTTAATTTGTTTTGGTTTTGCTCTCTCTCACCTTCTTCCCCTCAAGAACTAGGTCAATTTGAAATGAAGATGTGTATTTTTTTATTTTATTTTAGAAATACAAATATATAATTTGAATTGTGCAACTACTCTAACAGTACGCTTAAAAACTGATGGAGCTCTTGTTGTACATATGAGTACTTTTCAGGAATCATAATAAAGTTATCTAGACAGTTACAGTAAAAAAAAAATAATAAAAATCACTGGGCCCTGGTGAGAATGCCTTGGCTAGTGGCTGCCATAAGTTGTCAAAGAGGGAAAAGGAAAACACAAGAATAAATCAATCAGACACAGTTGGTTAGAATTGGGAAACTTCCAGAAGTAGAATAGGACATCTTAAAAATCTGTTTGAAACTGCCTACATAACTTGTAAGATTTAGGCTTCAGCTTTCATACTGAATTTCACCGGATCATGTTGGTTTCATTTGAACTGAAAATGTTACTGATTCCCAAGTGGCTAATGCCAAATTCAGAAGAAGATTTGAAGCTCTACTTGCTGTTGGTCCTGAGCTATTGGATGTTCTGTTCCTTCTGTGCGTGTGTAACCATCAATTCCATTAAGCATTCTTCTATGCTACTGTGTTTGATTATGATGAGCAGGTAACCAAATAATTACTCAACAGAATTGTCAGGAAGATGTTTTTTTCAAGTTTGCTCCCAAGCACAAAAACCAGGTTGGTGTTCAGCTTGAAAACTTTGTTCTAACCTCAATGTACCATATTACACAGAAGGCTACATCTACACTGGTAAATAAAAGAGGGATCAATTACTGACCTCAGAGTCAAAGGTCCAGACTGAATTCTAGGTCCCTATGCAGCAGATGAGTTTCATTCACACTTCATAGCGGTTAGCTCTAGGTCTTTTCTAGGTGCCAAATGGCCCAATGGCCTAATTATTATTCATCAGTATTTTTTCAGTTACAAGTATTGAAAAAATATGAGGACTTTACTGTAACTCACTGGAGTGTGAAACAAAGAATATGTGCTATGTGTCCTGGGGGTAGGTGGCACATAAAAGCATGTAAGAGTGTTTGAGGGCAGAAAGCCTGCTGAGTCGGTGTGAGAGGACAGTTTAGGAGCCACCCTGGTGAAGTCTTATCCTTGTTCCTTGTCTGGAGCAGTTCCTTTGGTGAACAGTTCCACAAGGCATGTTTAGTTATTGTGTGGGGGGCAAAAGAGCTGACCTAAATCAGCCAAGGACTAACAGCTATGTGCATGACAAGGGCTCTAGTGATCAGACTTGCCCCCTGACCCACGATATTAACAGTGCAGACATTTCTGTATTTGTTAAACAGTTTACTAAGTATTATAGAATAACTGCATGAGACTCACAAAGATAAATAATTATGGCTTTGCTTAATTAACTGCAAGGAACTAGAAATGCTCAAAAGCAAAATAAAACATGGTGAGATGGAGGCCACTGTAATTTTTTAGCTAACATGACTTAACCCAAATAAATAAGAAAAAGGTAAAAGCAGGATTTGGAATAATCTAATCCTGATTTGCTCTATGTCATACAAATTGAAAACCAGCATTTCAGTTTCAGAGGAAATTATTTACATAATGCACTGCCGCTAAATGGTTATATAGCTGGAAGTGAAAAATCATGAAAATTAACTTAAAATTAACTTAAAATTTTGTTTATTTCTTTCCAGTCTCATTCAATGATTTGATCAAAAAGCAAACTGCTATTGTAGTCTTTCTTTTCTTTAACATAGTCAAATAAATTTGGCTAAAAAGTTATAACAGACCATGGGTTCCATTCAAAACAGAAAGTTGATGCCACCAAGTCAGTGAATCAGTGCTTCACTTTCTACACCTCAAAAATACAATCCAGGATCTAAATGCTGCTGCCTATATGCCTTATTCAGTGCATGAGGAGGATTTTCTGTCTCAGACTTGTCCAAATTACATACTAGACATTAGATGGATTAGAGGTAGCCAAGAAGAAATGCTGAGCATGCAGGTTTGCTTGAAATCCTACCTCTCCTGAGCGGTATAGGCATTTAAGTTATTTGGGACAATCTACCTGGAATCATTTTATGATGATGAACACTTAACAACTGTTCTTGCAGAGAAAGGAACAGTTTTCTCTCCATTTTCAGAAAAGGCAATGCATGCCTCTATTCTTTTCATTCCGTAGTATCAATATGAGCATGAAGTGCAAGGTCTTGTTAAAATGCTCCTTTCTCCTGTGTATTGGGAAAAGGAGAATTCAAGGTTATGCCTGTAGCCTCCTTGTTTAGGCTGAGAAGGTCATCAAGAATAGATTGAGGACTGTTTATACTTCTCCTTTTGTAGATGAGCATACAAAATTGATGGGACCATGAAGAGAGAACACAAGAAAAATCCTGTGCATAACCTAGTAGGTAAGGAATTCACCCGAGAAACAGGTGTTCTTATATTTCCTCCAATGAGTTTTCTTTTTTATTTTTAATTTAGTATCTATATAATAAGAAATGCAGTTTGTGTTTCTCATTGAGATCAAACCAAAAATACTTAAAATGAAAATCCCATGTAACATTCCATTTCATAATGCCTTTGAAAATTTTTTCTCATGTTTTGACTCTTCTGGAAAAACAAAGGGGACCTACGAGGTCAAGGAAAACCATAAAAGCTATAATTTTATGACAGTAAACAACATCCTAGCATATAATTATTGGCTAGAGAAGCAACTTAAAAGTTCTGGCAGGCTTTGTTTTGGGATTTTTTTTCTTTTTTTTTTTTTTTTTTTGAGGTGATACAATAAAAAATAAATCTAGGAGAGAGGAGCCCAAACACCTTCACTTTCAAGCAAAAACTTAATTTAGACCTGGAGAGGCTAGAGAAAGGAACAATTGTAAACAGTGTAGGACTGTGTACCAGCTGTGCCTATCATGAAGAGCACAAAGTAGCAATGTGATTTTCTGTTAATAATTAATCCTGTTCAAAAACAACAGGCAAATATTTACAGCTATGTGTTAGAGGCACAAGCAGGTATGCAGAAGGCAATTAAGGTGCAAAGCCATTTAAAGATGTAAATAAACACTTGCATATTTCTTGTATATCTCTAACAGAATCTTGTTTTTAAGGTTGTACTGAGAAACAACACTCAGTCCTGCACAGGCTAATAAGCTGTATGCCAAATCTTACAGAAGGTTCCTGTAACTCAGAACTGCTTTGAAGATATTAGCATAATTTTGAAAAACAATACAGCTGAAATACATCTGAGCATTGCAGATAGAAAAAAATAGGAACAAACCTGTTTGTAAGAGTTAATAAAGAAATATACATATGCAGTACCTGTGAAGGGTAGGTTTTCTCATCTATGATTTGCTTTTTCCCCATATCAGGACAAAAAGTAACTAGGGTGAGGAATGTTCCTTACTTTGTAAACAGCTGCAAAACAACATATTTTTTTAGGATTTATGAACTATTTTATCTCTGCCAAATCTTAAAACATTCCTTTAGGTACCATTCCAGCTATTCTGGAACTGTAGAAAATGACAGATTAGAGCCTGTTTAGATGTATCACAAAAAAAAAAAAATCCAAACTGCACCTGATTTCAGGAAGAAAATGGCTTAGTATGGCCCAGACACTAGCTTGGACCAGTCATGTTTCATATGCAAGATAAGTCTAATTTATGTCCTGTTCATTAATATGCAAGTTTAGATAAGGAGTTCCTCATATTGGATTAGAAAGCTTAAGAATTTCTGGAGTATGTGCAAGAATTACTTTTTTCTTTTTCTTAGTAATGAACAATTATAATGAAATTAATAGTATTTTTTTCCTTATGTTTTCACACTAAAGTTTTATTTTTCATTGATTTCTCAATCTGATTATAAGCAATCTTGCATTGCTTGCAACTTAATGATTTTACTTCTTTTATCAACCCATATAGCTCTATGGTGATTTCAGGTATCTATTAATGGCTGATAGAACAGAAGACATTGACTGTTCTTAATTTTCTCTTTAAACAACAGAATATTTGACCTTAACTAGCATATAATCTTGCACATTACAGTAATAAAATGGACACTTGTTTTCAGAACAGACTCTTCAACTGGAATATTATGTGGAGATGAATTGGTAAATGAAACCAAATCACCACCTGAGAACTGAAATCTTTACCTTCAAGGCAGTCTAAAATGTTGTCACAGAATGTTAACAGGAAGTAATGACTGTTTCCAAAATTCCTACAACACAGCAGCACAAACCATTCAGAGTTCAGCCATCTGTGGTACCAGTCCTTGAAAAACTCTTTTACTGTCAAGAAACGCGATATAGTCAATTTGTGATTTGAACTGCAGTTACAACCATATTCATTTAAAGTCAAATGGAGTACTTCCCTGTGAAAAAAGTAAGAGGAAGCACTGTCTTTCTATGATACAGAGTTTTGATGTTACAAAAATTTTGCCTTATACTAGCTTTTGAACAAATAAATATTGTACTTCAAACACAAGAAAAAGCTCATACCCAATACAATATTTACGCACATTCTTAACTTGTAATATTTGAGTAGTCCTACTGAATTCAGCAGGACTATTCATTTTCCTATCATTCAAAGCTTTTTTTTTTTCTTCTATTAAACATAAGAACATAAAATCAGAATGCTAGTAAGATAAAAATTCAACCTATTAGTGGCGTTACTGGAGATGGTAGCAGATGATAAAAATAAAATTGTAATCAACAGAAGATGCACAGACTGACCCTGCACATCATATATCTTTCCAGCTTGTGGAAGTCAGAGGTTTCTTGTTTTCCTGAGCAAGATTTTGCATTTTGCCCACTCTTTCTAAGAGCCACTTGCATTTTTCGTTCATGAATTTTTCTACTTATTCCTTACTTGAATTCACATATGCTTGTAGAGTTCACAACCTCCTGCAACTGTGAATTTTATATGTATTACACACTGCAGCTTCAGTGGGAATCAGTGTTTAGCTGCTTCTGTCTCCACAGAAATCTTATCCCATGTATGTTACTGAATTGGGGACAGACTTTGGTGGTCTTTTCTGAAATTTAGTGAGCTGGACCTTTGACAAGTTACCTACACCTGGATAAACAATGTACAAGAAGAGAGAGAGAGATACTTGTTCTGCTTCTGAATATAGGTAGCATTGTAAACACCCTGAATTGATGATAAATTCACATATATACAGCAATGGTCTATTTTTTTTTTCTTTTCTGAAAATGTGCTGCTTATACTTTTCTTTTATTATAATATTAGGATTCAAATTGTGATAGACTTTTACCAATGAAAGAATGCTTTGTTCAAAGGTTTCTCAAATGCCTCTTGAATATGGATCAAATTCAGCAGTGGATGATGTTTACCTCGACTTTAGTAAAGCATGTGGCACTGTCTGCCACAACACCCTCAAATACAAGCTGAAAAACTGTGTTACATAAGTACACAGTGAGGTGGATTGAAAACTGGCTGAATGACCAGAGCGACTTGATTTTGATCAGCAGTGTACAGTCCAGCTGGAGGCAAGTCACTAGTGGTGTATAACCCAGGGGCTGATACTGGGGCCAATACTGTTTAACAGCTTCATTAATAACCAGGATGCTGGGACAGAGTGCAACCTCAGCAAGTTCTCACAGATGATACAAAACTGGGAGGAATTGCTGATAGATGGTTGTGCTGCCATTCAGAGGGACTTAGACAGCCTGGAGAAATGGGATGAGAGGAATCTCAGGAAGTTCAACAAAGGGAAGTGCAAAGTTCTGTACCTGGTGTGAATAACCCCAGGCACCAGGATCCACTGAGTGCCAAATGTCTGGAAAGCAGCTCTGCAGAGAACTTTGGGGTTCTGGTGGACAGCTGCTGAACACGAGCCAGCAATCCTTTCTCACAGCAAAGAAGGCCAGAAGTGTCCTGGACTGCATTAAGAAGAGTATTACCAGCAGTTCAGGGGAGGCAATCCTTCTTTTCTACTCAGCACTGGTGAGACTGCATCTGGAGTACTGTGCCCAGTTCTAGAATCCTTAGTAGGAGAAAGATACAGACTTACTGAAGCAAGTCCAGCACAAAGTCACAAAGATGGGTAAGGGACTAGAACATCTTTCATATAAGGAGAGCCTGAAAGCTGGGACTGTTCAACCTGGAGAAGGGAAGGCTCAGGGGGAGATCTTATCAATGAGTATAAATACCTGACAGAAGGGAATGAAGATGAGGGAGCCAGACTCTTCTCAGCAGAGGATGTACTCTAGCTGACTCTGTCTGAATGGGGGAGTTGGACTAGGTAATTTCAAGAGGTCCCTTCCAACTTAAATGATTCTGTGATTCTTGAACCTCACGAGGTTTCTGTTGTCCCAGTCCTCTGTTTCTGAGGTCTCTCTGAAGTGACACTTTGCCACTTGTTGTGTCAGCCAGACCACCAAGTTTAGTGCCATTAAAAGCTTTCCTGATATTGCACTCCATATCACTGTCCAGTCCACTGATAAAGATGTTAAAAAAAACAGACCCTAGTATTGACCCCCGGATACTCTGTTTGACACTGGCTGTCATCTGGTCATTACACTATTCATCACATTCTTTGCACATGGGGGTCCAACAGGTTTTCTGCATAGCTAACCATCCATCAATTCATTCAGCCACTGCAGATTTCTTCAGCTTCTGTTTAATTTTCTGTTGCTTTGTATATATAGGATAGGACATAGTGTATGAAGATCAAATGCCTTGGGCAGTAAATGCTGCTTTCCTTATGAGGATAACAAAAAAAGAGGGAAGTGAAACATTATCAATGCTTAATTAGTGACTTCTTTAAAAAAAAAAAAGTATATGTACTTTCTGGTAAAAGAAAATATCACTGGAGTTGTTCTATATACTTGGTTATAAACACTCTGACTCACGTGTTAACAGTTTGTATGTATTTTTTTTCCAAACCATAGTGCAATTAAGATTATAAAATTAATTAAGGATAAGAAACAGTGGCATTATCTACATATTGTTTCCTTGAAAGAGATTTTAAAAATTTGTTTTATCTATATATATCATTCAGAAAATAATGTTTTTTAGATGGGCTACCTTAGTGTGTAATTACCTAAGTAATGTGGAATTTTGTGGCAATTACTAAAGTCTGTTACTGCAAATGATGGTAGTATTTTGGCATGGTATTAAAGGCTTAATACCAGTGAACAAAAAAAACACCTTACTGGGAAAAAAAGGTTAATGAGACTTACACAGGTAATGTACATGGAGCATTAAAATGTAGTACCTGGGACTACCTTTTTTCTCTCAAGAAAACAAAGAATGGTCATATGAGATCATTCTTAATTTAGGGCCATAAAAAAGGCCATACAAAGGGCCATACAAGCACGAAAGACAGATTCTAGAGATGTGATGTCCCAGGGAGAGTTACATGCTGGCTACAGAGCCATTAAAACTCTTGAAAAGAAAGGTATATTAAATTCAGTGCCTTGGCTCAGCATTGTGTAGATCTAAATATCTGTCCAGACTAAATTCAAAAAAGAAAACAACACTTACTCTCCAAAACAATACTATCAGTTATATTTTATAATGGCACCACAGTCATCAGAATTCCTAGGCAGCTTACAATAACTAGTTTTGTTGGTCTATAACATTGTTCTCCTACAGAACAATTTTTCAGCTTTCTCAGTATGCTACATTATGAAATAAAATTGTGTCTTGCTCCTCTTGGAATTATGTTTTGTGCACAAACAGAGTTTCCACCTTGCAATTTCTTAAAATTTCAAGGTGGTACCTCCTTTTCAAAGATGATCTGAAAATGCAGAAAGTAAAAAGTTTTTTTTCCATAACATATTGAGTTGATCCCATATTAAAGAAAAGCCAAGAGGCATCGCAGATTCAAGTTTGCAAGATTCAAGAAGCCTGGACAAGTATCCAAGGACTGATCAAATGTGGGTTACTGTGAAGAAGCTTTAACAGGCCTCAGACAACGCTCAATCTATGGATGGTGTTTGAGAGCTGAAAACAATCTGAGAGTGGCAGAGTACTGGGAACCACATCACATGTTTATCTAGTTGTTACTCTTCATAGGAGTCTATGAGGGGTCACTTCTGGAGGTAGGTTATTGGGCTGATCCAGTACTGACATGCATATATGAATGCAATTACAGTCCTAACCAGGTAGGTAAGTTACATGAAAACAAGCAAGACATATCTTTCTTATGGAGAAAGATATGCATTCTCAGCCATAAAAAATTCTGAAGTTTACGGAGGACAGAGTAAGTATCTCTTGCTAGCAGACAAACAGGGTGCAGCAACAGCCCTTTGTGTCATGGGGTGGAGGGGCACTTGCCCCTTTCCCCCAAGCAGCCCCCAGAAAGAAATGGCAGGGAGGGACAATAAACGTATTCCCAGAGACCCAAGCAGGGCCCTGGTCAAGGGGGCTATACCAGCTGCGGGTGCCCCACTCATCCCAGCAGCGACCACAGGGCACCAGTGACACAACCAAGTCCCCAGGCCCTGGTCTTCCTGAGGAAGGCTGAAACGATCAACAGAAAATGCTCCAGAGAATCGCTGGATGGGGCAGCGTAACTCCAGAAAAAAATGAGGGTAGAATGTAAGGAGGATTTTCTCTGTAACAGATTTTTGAGGATGATTAATGGGCCTTTCTGTAATAATTAGATAATGTGGACTGTTAGACTGTTAAAATATTAATTGGGCTAGCGATAAATTCCCAGCTTATATGCGTGGCGTGTTCCTGGCTGCCTGTAATGAGGCTCTGAGCCTTGCAAGGGCTGCAAACCTGCCCCGGGCCGGTGCCACAGGGCCTAGGGCTGGGCTTAGCCAGGCTGCTCACGGGGCTGAGCACGGCAGCGGAGGAGCTCCCTGGCATTCATGATGAGGGAAGAAAAGTCTCACGCAGAGAGTCTTGAACAAAAGACCCGGTTCTCACAGCGTAGTAATTTATGTATTAATCCAGCAGTCAATCTTTCCATCTAGCTTTACACATCCAAGCCAGACTAGTCCCCTTGCGACTGAGTCATAGGACAATTATGGGCACAACGAGTACTCTGGTGATGACAACACAGATGATCTGCCTGTTTAAGAGATACGTGTTTCTTCTGCAGGCCTATGTGGCAACAACAGCCAAGTTTCTCATCACAATACTTACATAAAGCAAAGAAAGAGTCCAAGAGTTAGCACGATTGCCTTAGAAACCAAATCATGGGGTGCTTGCTTGTTTGTTTTACTAGTGCCCCATTTGAGAGACTGAAAGAGTTAATCCCTCAAACATCGTGGCGGGGCAAGTTCTGCCTAAGGACGATCGAACTCTGCGTAATAAAGAATCCGGCCTAGCAAGGAACCGCAGGTGAAAAGCAGCCGACCAGCCCCTACCACCAGCCCGGGGCTGGAGGCCGGGCCGGGCCGTGCGGTGCTGGAGGGTGCGCAGCTCCCTCTCCGCACCCGCTGTTCTGACGGGCCGAGCAGGGCAGCCCACCGGCCGCGGCCAGAGACCCGACCGACTGCCCTCAGGTCTGTGCCCGAGGGGACGTCGCCCCCACACGGCCCCCAAGACCCCTTTCCCGAAGGTTCTGGAAGCCTAAACCGCCCGTGACACCTCATTAGCCTAATGAGCTCGAGTGCCCGCCTAAAGGAGGGGAGGGGATAAAAGGGCGCGAACTGAAACAACGCGTGCACATACCCGCCGGGACGGGACTCCTGGGCTGAGGGGCGCAGCGCTGGAGCCAGGGCCGGTGAGAGCTTTTTCTCTTTTTTTGCACCATAATGCCTAGACTTCACCGCTGACCAGGTCTGGGACTGGGAGCGGACCCAGCCGCCGGCGGGCTCCTCTCCTGTCCGAGAGGGAGCCTGGGAAGTGAGGGGGTCCGTTCTGAAGCTCCTGCCCCGCCTGGAGGGCTCGCCTCATTCTCCGCCCTGAGCTGATCCCCGGATAAGCAAGGCCTGTGGTGTGTGTTTGCTGACGCATGGTTAGCACGTTACATGGTTTATTGACATAGTTTCATGCTAATTTTTGTTGTGAGTGAATAAAAGTTGAGTTCTGTGAGTTAAAGGACCACTGGTGTGGTTTTACCTTAATCCTGATCTGGGAATCAGCAGATGTGAGTCATCGTTGTCCTGAGAAATTGGGGCGTGACACCTCATGAATTATTAAAGTATTTTACTTTTGAAAATACCCCAAATTCTTCAAGTTGTGTTGAGGGCAATGTTAATCAGTGAGTGGCACCTTGGTCAGAAGATATTTGTGCTTTGCAAAAGGTCTCTCTCACCTTTGGCTTGCTGTTCCTGTGTCTGTATTGAGTTAACTACAATGAAACTACAGAGGAAAGATGCGGAGACTGCTCATTTTAGCTGAAGAGCAGGGTGGCTTATTCCTCTGGTGCCCCCGTTCCCCCATGAGAAGATCACATTGCTCAGAAATCTAAAGCAGCTGTAGCTTTAACTAGCACTGCTAAGGCATTTATCTCTGACTGCCACCAGGCTTTTATAATTTTTCTCCTAACTGAGATAGGATGATAATTACCCCTTTATCTATAAGATACCTTCTCGTCTTATAAAGTCATGAATTCTCTTTCCCCATTGCTTATGAATTCATCTTGAGGGCCTGGCAGTCTTTTGCTAATCTTTTTTCTTTCTCTTTCCCTTCATTCTCTTCCAGAGGTCTTGCTTTCTGCCTGAGGTTGTCTAAACGCTTATGGGTTATCTGCTTCTCTACAGCAAACTCTCCTAAGTTACATTAAAAAAAAAAAAAAGCAAGCAATTTTGGTAGTCAGTCTGCTTTACCAGCCAAGTTGTCAGGCATGAATGGGTGAATGACTCCCCCCCCCCCCCCCCCCCCCCCGCCCAAACACACACACACTTATTAAGTATTTTGTGAAGAGAAGTTTTGTCAATGACCATGTTTATTATGGGATCAGAGCAAAATTTCACACACAACTTTGTCTAGAAAAGGCATAAAGTTTTATTTGGATATTTTTAATGATCAATATTTTAACTTACAGCCTTAAGAAGACAGTTTGATTTAAAAATCCACCTAAAAATGACTGATTTTGTCATCAACATAACCTAGAAGTGCAATGAGATGTTTCATTTTCAGTTAACAACATCAATGAGTATTTTTAGAGCATGAATTATCTGAGATAGCACAATAATTTTTAAAGACTGAAGAGAAGTATGTATTTATGTATACTCCATGAGTAAAACTAATATATGCTGATTTATGCCGAAAATCTATATATTGATCTTATGAACTATTTAGGATTGTTTGAGTGCTATTTATCATACTTTCTTCTAGAAAATATAATTATTTCCATGGTGTGTTATAATCAATATTAGAACTTCTCAATGGTGTTTGTATTAGACAAGAATCAGGCCACACGGGGTCTCCCTTGCTTTACTTTTCTGTGTTTTCTTGTACATGACTGATCTGTTACAAAACATGGTTTTCTTTAGAATTTATTCAGGACATTTTTTAAAAATCTATAATGCTGATTGAAGGGTAGGTTATTCTACTCTGAAGGAGAGAAATGTCATCATTTATTTCTTTTGTTCAAGATAAATAATTTTTCTTAAATTCAGCTTGCCACAAAATGATTACAGAAATGAAATCCTGTTAACCAATACATACTAAATCTGATATGTATGAAGACATTCATTTCACAAATATTGTTTAACCAGATGGATGGGGTTACTCCAATCTTTGCAAACATGTTGTCTTAGATATATGGACCTTCTTTGACCTACTATGAAGAATTCCACATCTGGGAAATGGCTAACAGCTTTCACTGAAATAGAGTGGGTTAAATGAAGGATTTCATGATTACTTGAGCAAGACTGACTCCTCTTTTATTTTAGAGGAATAAAACCATTGCTCTTGTATGACACAGTTGCTTTGCCAGAGAAAAAAAGCCAGCCACTTCCTGTATTTCATATGATTGCCTGTATATACACTGAAGATAATGACTTCTTCACAGGATGATCAGCTGAGGGTTTTTCTTGCATGGATATGTTTTAAGCATGCAGTCCCTATGTCTCTTTGACCTCTTGTGCGGAAAAGAATTGTTTTTCAATGCCTTCCTCTAGTTTAGATTCCCCCGTGCTTGTATTTAGGGCAGAATAGATCACTTATTTTTAGTCATGTTACTTTGTACCCTTATATTGCCATGAAAAAGACAGAATAAATTTCCTCCTCAAATGTTTCAACTTAATTTCTTCCTCAGGAGGAAGAAAAGTCATCAACAAAAAAGAATTTGTTTACCCTTTTATGGTCTTGAAGTATTAGTTGACTAATATTATCCCAGATAAATTCTGACATCTTCAATGATGCTGAGGGAAAGCAAGGATGTACAGTTAGAGTGAAATGCTTCTGAAACTTATGCAATGAAAACAATCATATCTATTTTAGGTATATTAGGTAAGCTGAGAAAATAACATATTTTGGCAAAATGGAAAAAAGATGAAATAAATTTCAAGAAAAATATTTGCGAATCTCAGATCAAAACTGAGTGAATTTATCCTGGTTTAACAGAGATGTTAGAGAATTTATGAATTTGAGTTTGATGAACTCAACATGTTTCTAAAATGTTGGCTCACCTTGAAAGATGAACTTCTCTTTGAGAGAAACCAACTTCAAATAACTTGCCTGTTGAGGTGCTGTTTGGTTTGAGGCATCTATTTTTGCAGAAGCTCTGAGAAGTTTTAGGTCCCTTTGGGGTCTTAAAACTTGTGGTGAGCTGGATAAAATATTTGAAAGTGAGAAAAGAAACATAGTCTAATAACACTAGTTACTAGGCTAAGCCATGTTTCAGCCAAGGAAAACAAGCTCTGAACAAAGTGTGGCTTGTTTACAAAAATAAAAGTAGGCTACTGCATTACCCATCCCTGCCCCGCCCTCCTGCACAAATGAGATTAGTTCTATCAATAGAAAGTAGACATGCTATGAACACTAGCTTTGTGAATTATTTTTTCCATATCAATAAGTTTCTTCAAAGGAATTATTTTTGTTTTCTGCTGTATGTAGTTAAAAAGGTCCATCACTGCATTTTTTTTTCTCAGTCATTTTCATTAGGTTCATAAGGCATTTTGCTAGAAGAGGAGTTCAGACTCCAGCACAATATTTTCTTTTCTTTTCTGCATCAAATGGCTTCTGAAAAGTCCATTAGCAAAAATTTACAGTTTGAAATATGATCTGGATTGAGCACCAAATTCTGAAACCCTTACTCATGTTAATTACCTCAGCATGGACATTGAGAATTTTCTTTTTGAAGGTTCTAGAATATAGAAAGACAATTAGTCTACACTAAGGCTGTGTAGCTGAAACCATACTTACTCTGTTTTTAAAGCACAGTCTATGACTTGTAACTAGTTTCTTTGGTTCAGCAAATACTATTTATGTCCTGTCAGAGAATGACTGTCAAAAAATAAGCAGCATTTAGCTGATTGTGTTCATACACTTGAGGGTGTCAAATGCCCAGTGGTAAAAAAAGCAATAGCATAACAGATTCAGTTCAAGTACCTTGTAGAGTTGAAAAAAGTAATGATATGAGTTTTAACTGAGCCCATAGGACTTCCCCAACACATGTGGATGTAGGTCATCAGATTCTTTAATGATACATAAAAATATCTTGAGCGTTCTGTAGACAACCAGAAAGTATTATATAAATGATTTAGTAGAAATAAGATAGGCATGCTGGTAGAAGAAGGGTAAAATTGAAGGATTCCTGCCTTCACTTTCCCTGGCTACTTACGTATTACATAATTTGACACCGAGATGACAGTGTAGGTAATTGTCCTGATAATTTAACATTTGCAGTGAGGATTGATTTTATGTATTCAGTTAGCATGCTCTTGTCTCCACCATCTTAGGCTCAGATAAAATATACTGATTGAATTAATCCATCTGCCAGCTGAAGAAATTGCCTAGGTTAGAGGTGGTAATAAGAACCTGTCACATATTTGTTTGCATCTAGTACCATTTGTTTACAGTGTACGTAGTTGGTGAGCTGAAGGAGCCCTTGCACTGCAGTCAAGCAGCTGAGCATATCTGTTCAGATTTTCTTCCTAGATGGCCAGCTCATAGTTCAAATGCCTTGGCTTCTTCTGTGCACAATCAGTCATGAGCTGTTCAAGCACCAATGGCTCATCAGAATGCCAGGTTCCTGGAACAAAAGCAACTTCCCACTCAAGGTTTTTTGCCTGAAGCTTCCCCTCCTTTCCCCATTAAACAGTTCATTTAAATTTTTTTTTTTCAGCCTCCTCTCTGATTACTCAGAACTAAGAGTCACTGTTGCATAGTTACTGAGAAGAGCTACCAGTCTGGCAGTGTCAGGACACTGGAGCAGCAGGGTACTTGACTGTTTGTAGGGTTCAGTTATATGGAAGTTAGTTATTGGACCTGAAAATAGCTCATGGTCACAAGATTGTTCCAGGCGCCTTTAGAAGGCCTTGAACAGAATAAATAAGAAGATAGAAGAAGAAAGATCCCAATTAGGAAAACACAGGTGCACATTCCACGATAAAGGGAACTTGGCACAAACAACCTCAATTCAGGGGCTTATCTTAAACAATTGGACTAAGACAAGTCTTGTATGCTCTAATTAACACAACCAATTATGTCTTATGTTTGTGCGCGTGGACAGTATCGATGTAACCAATCACCACTTATGCTTGTGCGCGTGGACAGTACCAATGTAACCAATCACCGCTTATGCTTGTGCGTGTGGACACCAAGTGCTTGCATGTAGTAGCCAATCAAAGTCTCTCAACAACTTAGAGAATTGTATAAAAATGATTAGCTAAGCTCAATAAACTGGCGACTTTAATCATCACATTGGTGTTCCGTCGTCCGGGCCCCGCACGGATTAATCCCTAAACCCTACAACTGTTGACTTTATTGTGGAGCTTAAGTTCTCATGAATTAAGAGAATAGATCTAGATATACTTTTTAAAAAATCTACTTTTTGTTTGTCACAGTTTGTCTGTGAATGATGTGCATAGGCATGATCAGAGGAGTTTTTAAGAACTGTTAGCCAGATTTAAAGAAATTAAGGTACCTACAGGAGCAGATGAGCACTCACTGAGGTTTTTGGTACAGTCCTTGGGAGTTACAAGGTTTGTCTTGAACAATCCTAACAGGTATCTCTGTGACTTTAGGCATTTGTATTTTTTTGAAAACTTGCCCTGGATTCTTTACTACCAGAGGCCATTGTTTTTCTTGTATATCAATCTATTTTTAAATCTCTAAAAACACACAAAAAACTTTTTCAGCAGTTTATCGTATTCCACTTTTGGAGACCGTGATTCCCCAAAATGTACTGTACTAAAGCACGTAGTGCTACTGAAAAGCACCGATGACATGTTTATAATTTTGGATTCCTAAGCAAAACATCCCTTGTTTATGGTAATGCAAATTAAAATAAACGCTCAAATAGATATGCTCTTTAAGTCAGTGAATGACAGAACTCAACTGATACAGCTCTGTTGAAATCCAAGGGGTTGTTTTATTTATGTGACCCAAGGACCTCACCTTAAAAAGCGTTTCAGACCATACTATCTCTTTACTTTCTGTTGTCAACTCAGAATTATGTCAGGAGACATGTCTACACAGTGAAGTATGGTAGAAAAATTTCTGAGTGAAAAGCTGGTATGTATTAATGGCATTGTACAATGTCTGGATTAACCCCTACCTGAAATCAACATACTTACTGTTGTTGTGAATGTGAAATTTTGCTGTACTCTTGTAGGCTTTCCCTCTAGACTGGACTTACAGGCTTTGGCACGTTGCCATTCGAATGTAGTATTTACTACGTTGCCACATGCACTAGGTATTTTGGAATCATTGCAAATGTCTTTGTACCCAATTGTACAAAATTGTGCTTAAAGTGTGTATAGTGTGAACTTTAGTACTATTTTTATATACTTTCATTTAATGAATAGTATCATGACTGCATAACAGCTATCTAATGAAATATTCTTGGTTGACAAATAATTTTAGAACATCTAAAAAAGATCAAGCTCCTATGCCAGATGGTGAAATCTATGTCATAATTCTCTATTTAACGGTGGGTTATATTGCAGCTTTGAATAACCTGGCATGCGGGAATCTGGCTGAAACACATCATTCAGAAACACAGAAATAGTTATTACTGCGAAGTGGTATGGGAAGAAGCACTGAATGTTTCTCAAAATATAAAGGTTAAAACTGTCAGTTATATGCAACAGGTTGACAGTGTCATTAGAATTCTTCAGTGATATCTGAGAAATTTTGGCAGTATATCAAGAGAGTGAAGAAATAGTGATTGAATATGCAGATTTCGGAAAACCCTGTGTAAAGCCTAAGCTGCTATACTGCAAACAAACTTCCATGTGCCTGCCAGGATTTAAAAAAGAAATATTTTTGAGAGCTGATTTGCAGTCATTGATGACATAGTCTAAAGCAATTACAGGGTGTTACAATATTGAAGAGTAAATCTGTGCAGTTTGTAGATTTCGGATTCCATAGTTGCAATGGATAACAAATAGAGTGTTAGAGCAAAGTAAAGTTGACAGACCCTACCTTCTCATAAACTTCAAAATGGTGTAGACTTGTCACGTGATTTTCTGGGCTCCATACTCTGAAATATTCAGGGGTGGAAGGAAACTCAAACTTAAAAGAAATAATATCAAATAGATCAAATTGTAAGAATTTTCTGGTTGTACTTGATGTAGTATGTTCTAGTAATTCATTAATATGGAAGGATTAAAACAGTTTGTAATTCTGAGGGGAAATATAAAAAGAAAAGATAACTTTGTTCATGATTGTAGTGTTTGTATCTCCATGTAAAATTTAGGAAATATTTCTACCTGTTTTTTATAATGGAGATGGATCTATACTTTACTATGGATCCCTGGAATACCATAGTATGTACATGTACTACTCCATTTTTATGAGTAGGCAACCCTTTTTATGCTTCAGACTGAAAGGACATTGCAGTTTAACACTAGTCAAAATGTTCTTTGACAAGCTGTAGTCAGAATACATGGTTCTAACAGGCATCATCATTTAGCACTATTATAGTTAACTGTTTTAGTGGGTGTATGAGTAAGTTATTGAGCTTGGAACAATGTTATTCCTGGAAAGTTTTTTTGATTGCCTAAAAGCTTTCAAGTGAAAAACTAATTTAAGACAGTAGAAGAAAGAAGTTTTACTGTCTGGTTCAAGTCAATTTTGAGATTATTTTTTTCTTGGGAACTGAATATTGGTCTTGGCCTGAGTTCCCTGGAGGAGTGGCTTGCCTACTCTATATTGTATTTAGTTCTCTCATTACAGCAGTAAACATGTAAATATATGAAGGTAACCTTAGTTTGAAACAGAACTTTTGGCATTGATTGTTCCATCCTTCATAGTACTAAAAAAAGTCATAGTAAACTCTTTCAATTTGAAATAGTATGTGCACGCAAATGTATTCTGAAATAACTGAAGAAATTAACTAGTCAATGTTCTTTTAAATGCAGTTAACATCACCAGTAATTAGATTTAAAAATTAATTGCATTCTTTTGTTTTCTCTAACCAAAGGACCAAAAGTTTCACTTTTCATGGCATTTAAAAATAATATTTTTCAAGCAAGAAGTTTTATTTCCATTCCTTTTATTTCCCTTTCCTTTATAAATGATCTGGACGCAGGAATTGAATGTACATTAAGTATGTTTGCCAATGATACTAAATTAGTAGGAGCTGTTGACTCCCTCAGGGGTAGAGAGGCCTTACAGAGAGATCTGGATAGACTAGAGAGCTGGGCAATCACCAACCATATGAAATTTAACAGGAGAGCAAGTGCCAGATTCTGCACCTGGGATGGGGTGATCCAGGTTGTATGTACAAACTGGGGAAGTGAGGCTGGAGAGCAGCTCCACAGAAAGAGATCTGGGGGTCTGGGTTGTTGGCAAGTTGAATACGAGTCAACAGTGTGCCCTGGCAGCCAAAAGGGCCAACCATGTCCTGGGGTGCACCAAGCACGACCTAGCTAGCCGGTCGAGGGAGGTGATTGTCCCACTCCACACGGCACAGGTGTGGCCCCACGTCGAGCACTGTGTGCAGTTTTGGGAGCCTCAATGTAAGAAGGACATTGAACTATTAGAGTGTGCCCAGAGGAGAGTGACCAAGGTGGTGAAAGGCCTCGAGGGCACTACTTAGGAGGAGTGGCCAAGGTCACGTGGCTTGTTCATCTTGGAGAAGAGAAGGCTGAGGAGTGACCTAATTGCAGTCTCAGACTTCCTCAAGGGGGGGCAGCGGTGGAGCAGGAGGTGCTGATCTCCTCTCTGGTGACCAACGATAGGACATGAGGAAATGGAATGAAGCTGCATCAGAGGAAGTTCAGATTGGACGTTAGGAAAAGGTTCTTCACTGAGAGGATGGTCAGTCACTGGAACAGGCTCCGCAGGGAAGTGGTCACAGCACCAAGCCTGTCAGAGTTCAAGGAGCATCTGGGCGATGCCTTTAGTCATATGGTTTAGTTTTAGGTAGTCCTGTGAGGAGCAGGGAGTTGGACTCTATGATCCTTATGGCTCCCTTCCAACTTGAGATATTCTATGATTCTGTGATTCCTCCCAGGTGTAGCTTGCTTTTCTTGTTAAAGAATACATTATTACTTTGAGAAATTCAATCCTGTGTTCAGCAGGAAAGGTGACTACGTTAAGCTTAGTAACAGGTTTTTAACTCCTGGCTGCTTTTTTCTTTTCCCTCTCTTCCATTTCTGATAATAGCTTTACGATGTCTAGCTTGATTTAGGTGAATTACTGCAACATTAACTAGAAGTCAGAGAATTCAGTGTTTGAGCCAGACAATTCAGCTTCCTTCTGCATTCTCTTCAGTGCTGTATAGTCTGGTATTTTCTCACTGAGATAGGTCAGAATGTTTTGAGTTCAAAAAAATATTTTGGCCAATGATATTACATAAACTATATGGAATTCTGACAAGCTGGGTTTATCCTTAGCCAACTTGTACCAGGAATGTTTTATATAAATCCTGTAAAATTTACATTATTCAGTGATTTATTTTCATTGTTTTGTTACCAAAATGTTTTATTGTTTGAATAGATATTAAGCATTGATTTTTTCCAGAAGTGCAAAACAATGTGTTGTTTGTATGCGCAGTGACTCAACTCAAGTCAGCAGTTGATGATTCATTACCATATGCTACAGTTTGCCTAATTGCTGGGGATTATTAAAAAAGAATTTTGATCAGATCCTGAAGGACAACTTATGAGTTCATGTGTATTCTGAAGGTGAAGACCCCAGGCAGGATTCATCTCGCTTGGCTTTAAACATCTACAGTTGAGATGGCTGCCCTAAGCTCTGTTTCTGTTCAGCTGAGAGAAATATGTGCATCTGTTACATCGTTCATCTGACTAAATGTTGTCCCCCTTAGAATGAGATGAGTTGTACTATAGAACTTGTAATTGCTCCCTATTTTCTATAAGGGGAGTCTAGATAGAGGATCTGAGATACATGTCTATACTAAAATGCAAACAGAAACCCTCCTTCCTCTCCCATTTCAAAGTGGATGAGTTTATTCTTTCAGGTCACAAGCACTGAGCAGCACTGTCTCTCCTCTAGTTCAGGCTTCCATCATGTGCCAGTCCTTCACTAACCTTTGTCAAATGGCTCAAAACCACAACTTGAAAACTCACTCATACATGGAGATGCTAACATCTCAGTGATGAACGTGCCTTCTAGATCTGTTTTTAGTCTTTGGCCTGTGTGTGATGGGTATATTCCTGCACTTGTTGGTGCTACAGCTCTGCTAGAAAACAACAGTTTTTGAAGTGTATGTTTAGGCTATAAGGATGGACCTTGGTTGATGTGTCCAACAGTATGTGAGGTACTAGCATTGTAGTCCACAGATACTCTTCTAATTCTAATCATGTGCTGATGTGATGGAAGTTGCTTGCACACAACCTTTTATTTTTCTTAATAGGGAACTGTACTGAGTCTGGTAGGGCTGGAGCTAACTTTTTCCATAGCAGCCCTCATAGTGCTGTGCTTTATATTTGTAGTTAGAACGGTGTTGGTAACACACCAGTCTTTTGCCTACTGCTGAGCAATGCTCACACATCGTCAAGGCTGTCTCTCCAAACCTGCCCTCCAAGGCCAGTGGGCTGGGGGTGAGCAAGAGGTTGGGAGGGGACTAAGCCAGAACAGTTGACCCAAGCTGACCAAAGAAATACTCTATACAATATGACGTGGTGCTCCGCAAAAAAAGCTAAGAGAAAGGAGGAAAGGAGGGGGCATTTGTTAAGGTGTTTGTCTTCTGGAGTAACTGCTACTCATACCGAGGCCCTGCTTCCCAGGAAGTGAGTGGATATTGCCTGCTGATGGGAAGTAGGGAATAAATCTTTTTGTTTTCCTTTGCTTCCATACATGGCCTTTGCTTTTCTTTGTTAAACTACTGTTATCTCAACCCACAATTTTTTTATCTTATTTTATTCCCTCTGTCCTGCTGAGGAGGGGGAGTGACAGAGCAGCTTGGTGGGCACCTGGCATCCAGCCAAGGTCAACCCACCACAGGAACCCACATATTGTTACTCAGTTTTCAAATACAAGATGATGATTTTGCTAGGAAAAATATGATTAGCTGCAAATTGTTTATTCAACTTTAATTACCAGATGAAACTTGAATAAATAATTTAGTAAAGCTCTCATAAATTTTATGCTGCCTTGAAGCTGTGGACACTTAACATTTTCCTCTTTTTAAATGTCTATGTTTAATTAATAAGCCTATCTTACATATAAGCCATAAATGGTTGACTTCCTTTTATTTGACACTGTGCCCAAAGTTTATTACTTTCTAGTGCAAAAGTGAAAGATTATAATTCATAAGTTAAAATAAACTGAAATTGATGACCCTGAGACATAGGATATAAACGGAAGCAGGACAGAAAACCTAATTGTGAAAGTTGCTTTATAAATAATTCATGATTTTTCTAGAAGTAGTCCATGAGCTTTTTTTGGACATTTTGTAAGCCCTAAAGTTTTTATTACCATGAGTTCTGTACTGATGCAGTTGAAAGCTAGTTTTGCAAATATATAAAACATACAGTTGAAAGGGCAGTAAAAACAGACATCTTTGCCCCACAGTGCACGTTGTCTTTATTTAGGTTGTATTTTCATGCATTTCTAATTAGCTGACAGATTCAACATAGAACTTAGTAGCTGATGTCTTTGTTAGCTCCCTTAATAGAAAAAAACCCAAACAACAAAAAACACAGCAAGATGGAGCTGCATCTGCAGAAAGGCCTAGAGCTGATAGAGTTGCACTAAGGATTCACAAAAAATAATAGATGAAATTAGTTTTCAGATTCTTTCTCCTTATGTAACATATCTAAGGCCAGAGCATGACTTTGAGGACTCGCTCACCTCTTTGTGTTTTACCTTTTTTGCATTGATTGTGCTATTTCAAAGCTTAATTTCTATTTCATAGCTATGATTGAGCAGATAAATAGTTTTGTGCAATGGCTGGTTAAGCATAAACCATTTCTGAAACACATAATGTTCATGTTAATTTAAAATGCAATTCCTGCAAAAAGCTTCCCATAAGAATTCATTGTTTCTAAACATTTTTACAAGTGAAATTTTGTCATTAGAGTATTTTCTGAAATCAAACCTATAGGAGTGGAGGAGAAAAATCGTGGGTTTGGTTTTGTTTGGAAGGAAGTTTTCTTTCCCCCTTTATTTGTCCAGTTCTAATTTACAGCAAGATGACAGTTTGAAGAATCTAACAGAATTATTACTGGTTTTTGGAAGCAACAGTAATAAAGCATAGTGTACTCATCTGAGACATGCAAAACTGGGAATTCTACTTAACGAGGGTATTAAATTTAAACTCAAGGATACCAGGACACATGTGGCAAGTCACGTTAGGATTCATGAACAACACTTCAGTGCCTTTCCAAACGTGTTTAATTTGGGAATCCATCTTTTGCATTTTGTTCAAACTTACTGAAGACCTCACATGTTTTCTGATGGAAAATTATGAAAGCTTTCCTTCTTTTTTTTCATAGTCTTGGCAGAGAGTAAGCCAAACTTCCCACTCTAAGAGATTAACATGAAATACTCTAGTTAAAAAAAAAAGTCGTAAGGAAAGATAGCATTCCATTCCATATTTTTTGTACATGTGGTTGTGACCCAGCTCTTGAAGTCAGTCCCTGCTGACTTATGTAGTGAGAGCTTTGCTTTTACAGTGTCCCTTTTTCTTCTATGTCATGAAAAATTCTTGTCTTCCCTTTATCCAATCTCTTCTGCTTTGACAATTCTTCACTTCAGAACATTTAGATGAATTTTTCTGTTTGACTTACACATGGAGACGATTGAGACATGCATATGCTCTACCATTATCAGAGTAATGCCTACCATTTTTAAGTCAGTGAGACTCTTCAGACACTAGGATAAACTTGTGAATTAAGTCTTAGACCTCAGTTCAATCATATCTTTTTAAGCATATTCTTAAATTAATCTTTATTTAGCAAAACACAATAACCAAATTCAAAGTGCTGCTGATTTCACGAGGGATTGAGCACATGCCTGACACAAAAGGAAAAACAAATGCCTCAACTTCTGAATTGGGATGTTAACAAGGATGATAGTTCAACTTTGTATGTAGGTGACTGGTAGATGAGCGTTAGGAATGTGTTGTTTGTTCATCACCTATTCTCTTTACAATGCCATTTTTGCACTAAGCTGCTGGTTACTGCTGCTGGCTGCTGATTTCCATTTTTTCACATACACCAGACAACTTTGTCCAGTAATGTTGTCTGACTTGCAGGCCCTCCAAATGCTTGTTATGTTATGGCAATAAAGAACAGAAATAAGTGCATTCTTCATGTTCCATTCTCCACTCATAAGCATGGCTACAGACAAATAGATCTATCTTTAGGGCTAGTATTCTTAAAAAAAAATAAATCTTTTCACATGATCATATGCTGCCTGTCTTAGAAATACGGTAGTTTCTTCTGTTTGGAAGAAAAACTGAAGTTCTGTGCAAAATTACTTAGAGAAAAAAGTATCTTGATATGCTTTCTGGGCACGTAACACAATCTCTGTTTTATTTTGTTTTTTTATGGAACAAGAGTTATCATGTAAGACAGATGGAGAAAGATACAGCAAGAGATGGGAGGTTGCAAGAATGGGAGCCAGTATGTAAGTCATCCAAGCTGATAGACTAGATTTTCAAAAAGATATGGAAAACAGGGTAAAAATTTTAGTGAAATCTGTAAATGAGAAAGATAAAACAAAATAATATCAAAGCAATATGAGCCTTCAAATATAGAAGCATTTGGAGCATGTAGTGTTGCAGTCAGAGATAATGGGAGGTGAATATAGAGGGAAGATGGAAAACTCATTGTGGAATGTGTAGAATAAAGCAGAACTGAAATACCTGTTTATTTATCATTCCCTCCACCTGGCAGTCCAAGGTCAACACAGGCAAAGCACAATCAAATCCTCACTTGCAGTAAACACTACTAAGATATGACTCAGAACTGCATGGTCTAATTCCATACTCTCAGATGTGAAGAGCTGTCAGATTACTTTGTTGTCTGCTTTTCCCTTTTGTTAATTCTTCAGGCTAAACCTCTACATTTTCTCATCACATTTAGTATGAGAGCAGCTGATTGTGAACATCCAGAGAGACACCTCACTGCTTTCCCAAGAGAAATATGGAACCATTAAACTCTCCTTTACAATATATATACACACACACAAAGCTTGATGATGATTTTGCAGATATAAAAAAGGGCTGGTCATTATTATCATGAAAGTGATTACTTGTGCTTCCCTTTTGATTTGTTGTACTCACTATTACCTTTTGCATTTTGAGCAAAAACTCTTCAGTATTAGTTTTCTGATCATGAATGCATTTGGACAATGCAAGGAAACTTCTTACCAATTTCCTTTTAATATGCTAGACAGAATGACTTATATTTATCAAGAAAAAGCTTTCCTCCCATTCTTCTTCTACCTTCTCCTGTTTCTCAGCATATTTTTGAAAATGGCAACTCCAGAACATTTTTTCTGTACTGTCTCATCAGCGATGTATATAGTGATAAAATTGGTACTCTTTCTCACTGCTTTAAAATAAATATGACATTTAGTCACATGGCTATGGCATTGCCCTAGAAATTCATGTTCAATCGCATAGCTAATTAGAGATTTCCAGAATACATACTCCATTACTTTGCATTAGTTGTTCCTAAATATATTGCCTTGTACCTGATCTTCTAGAATTTATTTTGTTTGAATAGCTAAATTTGTTCAAATTAATTCAGTCTGATTTTTCCATTCTCTTTGCTCTTTAACTTTCTATCAGTCTTTTGGCATCAGAAAGTTCTTTGTTACTGTATTTTCTTCTCTGGACAACAATGAAAATGTATTTACTGCTTCAGAACCCAGGGAAACTACCCATTGATGATGATTTCTCACTGGTCACTATTTGGGAGATAGCAGTCAGTTCTCAAATCTGTTTGTTATTACAAATATTGCATTTTTATTTTGAGAGAGTTCTTAAATAAGTATAAATCTCTTCTAATAAGCTTTATCAATGCCTTAAAAAGCTTAAGTATACCTGTGTTTGTGAGCTGCTTTTGATGCTTCTGAAGAAGGCAATGTCAAGGGAAGCCCTCTAAAACTGTACACTAAAAATGATAAGAGATGAGAGTGAAATCATTGGAAAGGGGAGGGTGAGACAGAATAATAACTGGCAGTTAAGATAGGCTGGATCTGAAAAAAACTATGGCTGAAAACTAAGTTGGTATCTTTTATGGTCAGCTGGAGAGGAAAGGGTAAAATACTGTCCAGGGAGAAGACATGGGCACAGTGTGAAGTATCAGGCAACTTACACATGGGCTTGAAAAGAAGATGAAGGGTCTTTTGGAACATATTATGGTTACCCTCTGGAAAATGTGTCCAAGTTTCTTTTTGTTGTAACTAGGGTACAGAAAGAGCCTGCAAGGACCTGTGTCTTTTCCTGTTATGGAGTTAGTAGCTGTATGAAGGAGTAAAAAGCACCCCTATTTCTGGTGGTACAGATGTTTATTTCTACAAGCTAGAGAAAGAGCAGACAAATACATATGGGAAAGAAGAACAAGTATAATACTAGAAAGAAAAGAAATAATTTTTATCCAAATGCTTTTAACAAAGTAGGAGTCTCCAAACATTAATATTTTAATTGATTTTTAGATAGAATGCATTACAAAATTTTCCAGGAGGCTTCAGCTTTGATTCTAGAAATAGCTGGAAAGGCCTTAACTGAAACGTATCTCAGAGAAGTCTGAAGAGATAAAAGGACAACAGAGGCCAATTTAGATCAGTAGGAACATAAAAAGTAATATCAAGCTGCAGACTGTTAAAAAATTAAACAATATGCTAGTGGAGAAGATTAATACAGAAATAAAAATAAATAGAAGCTAGATCCAAATCACAAAGAATGAATGCCTTTTTGCAAAACATTGTATGTCAAGCAGTTATGCATTTTTCGAATATATACATGGTAAACAGAGTATGTGATATTTTCCCTATTCTAAATGTCAAGAAAATGGTTAGAGAGAGAAGGCAAAGAACTGGCAGATTTGTCAACTAGCTATATACATTTTACAGAATAAGAAAGTAGCAAATCTCTCCGAGAAGCATCTTTTTCTCTCATGCTGTGGATCTCGTATTAAGATGATATTTCTTGTAGCAGCCAAAGAAATTGTTTAAATGCTGCTTTGTGTACACATTGGCATTCAGTTCCTGGAACAACCAAAGTTCAGGAATGTGCAAAAGATGACATGGAATTCATTGCCTCCTGCCCTTTCTTTAGTCTCAGTTGGTAGTTCTTGGAGGAATGTTATAAGATCTCTCCTGATTCAATGCTGAAAAATAGAGTTCGGATTTTAAACAGGAAATAGAACATGCTCATGAAAGCTTGTTCATGACAATTTAAGAAACATTACAAATATCAGTGAAACAGCAATACAATTAAAAGAAATGCAGAAGATTAGAAATGAAAGCAACATAAGATTTGTCCAGAAAACAAGACATTAGGACATAATTATCTGTTCTAAACCACTGATATTCAGTATGAAAATAAGAGTGAAAAATTTGGAATGAAGAAACATGAAAAAATCTTCAATGTCTGTGCAAGTAATGTGCATATTTGTATTAGGAAAAGGACAGCATGCTTTGGGTCTTCTATAAAGATATGGAATCACAGAATGGTTGATGTTTGAAGGGATCTCTGGAGGTCATCTGGTTCAACCCCCTTCTCAAGCAATCTCAGCTCTCTCAGCATTCCTTCATATGAGAGATGGGCCAGCCCCCTTAGTAATCTTGGTGGCTCTTTGCTGGACTATTTCTAACACAGAACTAAGGCTATCTTCTCCAGCTGAAATATTTTTTCCTTTTTGGTCATTAGGACCACTTTCCAAGTGTACAGTTGGACAGAGGACAATTTGGAGTTCAGAGTACAAGAAAACAATCACTATCAGGAGTAGAAACAATGACTTCTGAGGAGTTATATTTAAGAAAAGAGTTAGATTTCATAGCAACTATAAATATTCAGGAGGCTGAACTCCAAGAAGAAAGTGGAGTGATTTAGGGGGATAAATGAAGGTTAATTGGGAATAATGGACTGAAACAAAAGGCAGCAAAAATTAGAGTGAATATAAAATTTCGTGACAGAGAAATCTTAACCTCTGGGCTCACTTTCTATGGCAGTTACAGAAACTGATTTGCTCAGGACTATTAGTACTGCTCTGAACAAAATGCTTTCAGATCTTGCAGAGATCAGTGGTACATTAACAGTGCACTGCATTAGGTGATTTAGTGGATGTTTTATCTTTCTGATGATTGTGATTTTCTGTTTACAGTAAAATGTTTTCCAAAATACTCTTCAGTATTAGACATGATTCATCACAGATACAGGATAGAATAAATTGATACAGTAAATATCCAGACGTATGCATTTTGTTATAATTTAAACAATAAAAAACAATAAAAAGAATTTGATTTGATAAAACTACTAGTTACCAGGAGTGGCCAGTGCATTGTCATAGAAAGATGAGGAAATAATTGCCATAACATCTCAGAACTGGTAAGGCAGTTGTCGTGTTTTAACCCCAGCCAGCAACTAAGTACCACGCAGCCGTTCACTCACTTCCCCCATCCAGTGGGATGGGGGAGGAAATCGGGAAAAAAAAAGTAAAACTTCTGGGTTGAGATAAGAACGGTTTAATAGAACAGAAAAGAAGAAACTATAATGATAATGATAACACTAATAAAATGACAACAGTAGTAATAAAAGGATTGGAATGTACAAATGATGCACAGGGCAATAGCTCACCACCCGCCGACCGACACCCCACCAGTCCCCGAGCGGCGATTCCCTGCCCCCCCCACTTCCCAGTTCCTAAACTAGATGGGACGTCACATGGTATGGAATACACCGTTGGCCAGTTTGGGTCAGGTGCCTTGGTTGTGTCCTGTGCCAACTTCTTGTGCCCTGGCTGGCCATGAGAAGCTGAAAAATCCTTGACTGTAGTCTAAACAATACTGAGCAACAACTGAAAACATCAGTGTGTTATCAACATTCTTCGCATGCTGAACTCAAAACATAGCACTGTATCAGCTACTAGGAAGACAGCTCTATCCCAGCTGAAACCAGGACAGCAGTGTAGTGTTAAACAGGAAGCAAATTGTTTCATTGTCAGTAAAATCCACTGTACCTAGTTTCCTACAGATTCCTTTTCTTTGTTCTCTAGAAACAAACATGTTAGCATCTTCAGGCCCTTACAATGTCTATAATTATTCTCTTGTCTTTTTTAACCTTGTCTCCTTCCTGCCTACTCCTTCAGTCTATCTTTATGACATCTGGTCCAGTTGATCCATGATCATGTTCCTTGGGTTCCTAGTTTATCTTCTAATCCTTCCCCCTAGCCCTGTACTAACAATAAGCCCCCTTCCATGTCCACTCTTTCACCTCCTGGTACGTCATACACTAACTAGAGATTTGTTCTCTTGAGTGGACAAAAAGCTGTGGAGAGTGTAGCTAATTTGCAGCTTTGCAAGTGTTACTTGGGCAGTTGGAACAAAGGTATTTTACTTGGTCACTTACATGCAATTGAATAAACCAGGTAATGATTGACCTTTACATTCCTTTCTCTCAGTTGACTAATGACTTTGGACATCAGATTATTACTGCAACTGTAGATCTTTCTATTGGTATTTGCTAGAGAAGTGGATCATGAAAAATGCATTTGATGCAAAAGCTGATAGTGCAATATACATTTATGTAGGAATTCCAGTGTAATGCAGTGTCAGATGTTCCATTAGATTGAAATATTCTGTTTGAATCTTGTGTTGCCTTGTACTGCTTAAAGACAGATGAAGCACATCCTCTGCTCAAGAGTGCTTAATTCTGTGAATGAAATGGTAAACTTCTAAGGCAGTGAAATAATTACTTTAGTTTTATTATACAGAGTACCTTTTAACAAAGAGAGTTTGTGGTGACACTTCATTATCTCAGCAAACTGCCAAAGGTGAAGATAGCTATAGAGTTAATTATATAAACAACTGCTGGAAGAGTGGGTTTGTGGGAGGTTTTTTTAGAAACAACTGCAAAAGGACAGGTTTTTTTCCTCTTTCAAACTGTATGTCCAACTCTACAAGAAGAATTTCTGTCCAAAAATGTCAGCCATATAAAACTATGTTG
This sequence comes from Astur gentilis, assembly GCF_929443795.1. Lineage (NCBI taxonomy): Eukaryota > Metazoa > Chordata > Aves > Accipitriformes > Accipitridae > Astur > Astur gentilis. Next base: position 9,193,524 of record NC_064892.1, read on the forward strand.
TCTTTTGCAACACAGTCTTTTCCTTTTGCAAGTCTTTCCTCTGTGTGTTTTTACATGTGAACAATATATAAATTTCCCTATGACAAAGCAGAACATTTGCTTCCTAACTATATTGGATCTTCCCAGATGTAAGTCAAAAGAAATTGATTAGTATCCCTCAATCTAAGTACTGGGAAGTTCTTACAGTCTTCTCTGGTACTACTCTTCTCACTAATGTCAGAAGCAGCACAAATTTTTTGTATAGTTTACTAGTTCTTCTACAGGTTCCCTGGAGAAATACATGGAGAATAAAATGGAATAAAGGAAAGGATAAAAGGCCTTGCTCATAAGATATTGGTGGTTCTCCTAGGAAGTTTATGAGAAGGAAAGGAATATTTGCAGTGTCCAGAGACCATCTTCCCTAGCTCTGTGAAAGGCAGCTGAGTTTGTCACATTGAAAGGTATGCTGTTTAAGAGCCATGTTTCCTCACTGTTATTTTTGGCAAATACTCTTCTTCTAAGGATGTGGTTTTAGTGAGTTAATTCTGGTATTACCTGCAGGAAGATCAGTTATTTCCACTAGGACAGGAGGTCACTGTTTGGCTCAGTAGAATCTTTCTCCACCTTTGTACTGTTTGCCACACTGCAAGCAATATCATGTAATGAATACTACGGGCTTTTTTTTTTTTCTTTCTTCCTTTCTTTCTTCCTTTCTTTCTTCCTTTCTTTCTTCCTTTCTTTCTTCCTTTCTTTCTTCCTTTCTTTCTTCCTTTCTTCCTTCCTTTCTTCCTTCCTTTCTTCCTTCCTTTCTTCCTTCCTTTCTTCCTTCCTTTCTTCCTTCCTTTCTTCCTTCCTTTCTTCCTTCCTTTCTTCCTTCCTTTCTTCCTTCCTTTCTTCCTTCCTTTCTTCCTTCCTTTCTTCCTTCCTTTCTTCCTTTCTTCCTTATTATTGCCAAGGGTGTGGTTTCTATCTGTTCTTGTATTTCTGCTCTATTTTCTCTTCTTCACTAAGCTGAAGTATAATTATCTGCATTACACTGAGGGTTAAGAAGTTTAATGAAGAAATTACCAACAGTACTTTAGGAAACACACTTTACATGAGTGTCTGGATAGTACTGAATATGAAACTAAAATTTACATTATTGCCTGGTGTAAGGGTGATACTACCTATCAACAGACTAGTTCTCTGAGCTGTAACATGGCTACAGCATACAGCAGTGAGCATTTCAGTTAGCAATCAGTAATCAGGGCTACATTTTTGTCTTTTTCCCAAAACATTTTTGCTACAGGGAGGATGCAAGTTTCCCTGAGAAAAACCCAAACCATAAAGTATAGTCTTACATTCTTGGAAATGCTTCTTCATAGACATTTTGCTTAAAGTTTATACACTTAACTTTGTTTTCTGCTTTCAGTTTGTACTTGGAGATGACAATTTTTCAGATTTAGTTACTAGCCAATTTTGATCCTATAACAAATTAAGAAATAATTTTTAAAAAAAGTTTTTTCTTTGACTGATGGTTTACTTTTCTGTTTACAAGGCCTACAGTTCCTTCCTCTAGCCAGAAAGCATCCTGTACCCTCTTTTTGTCAAAGAATTGCGGAGCCTTTAGGTCACTTAACTAGAGAAGAAAAAAGAATTAATTTTTCTTCAGAAGGAGAAGTTTGAGACATAGTCTCCTTTTCAAAAGAACAAGAAAAGAAGACTGAAAAAAAGTAGTTTTATTGTAAACTGCTTCTCAGGAATGGGGTGGGATGAGAGGTCAAAAGTTTGAGATGCTCTTTTTTAAATGGTAGCTGGAAAGGAGAATGTCAGTGAACAAGAGTCCAGACAGAAGCTCTGTAAGAAAGCAGAGCCTGTGTAACAAGTGTTTAAGAAAAGTTGTTTCTCTTTCTGATAATATTTCTCCGCTGTTTCCTTACTATAATAATATAGTGCTTTATAGGAATTTAGCATAGAGAATAAGAGAAAAAGGGTTGGTGGTGTTATTGCCTCTTTTTAGGTCATTCTTTTTGGGCATAAAATCATAGAATGCTTTGGGTTGACAAGGACCTTTAAAGAACCCCCCCACCAATGGGCAGGGACATCTTTCACGAGAACAGGTTGCTCAAAGCCACATACAACCTGAGCTTGAACACTTCCAGTGATGGGGCATCCACAGCTTCTCTGGGCAGCGTGTTCCAGTGTCTCACCACCCTTGTAAAAAATTTCTTGCTTATATCCAATCTAAATCTACCCTCTTTTAGTTTAAAACCATTGCCCCTTGTCCTGTCACTGCAGGCCTTGGTAAAAAGTATCTTTCTGTCTGTCTTATAAGCCTCCTTTAGATGTTAAAAGGCCACAATAAAGTGTTCTCCAGGCTCAAAACCCCCAATTCTCTCAGCCCTCTGTTTTTGGGGACCTGTTCTGGACCCACTCCAACAGGTCCATGTCTGTCTTGTACTGAGGGCCCCAGAGCTGGATGCAGTACTCCAGGTGGGGTCTCACCAGAGTGGAGTAAAGGGGGATGGAGGGAGAGTGGTTTGCTGGCCATGCTTCTTTTTATGCAGCCCAGGATACATTGGCTTCCTGGGCTTCAAGTGCACATTGCTGGCTCATGTCTAGCTTTTCATCCACCAGTATCCCTCAGTCCTCCTCTGCAGGGCGGCTCTCAATCCATTCATCCCCCAGTCTGTATTGATACTGGGGATTGCTCTGACCCAGGTGCAGGACCTTGCACTTGGTGACATTGTAGTTCATGAGATTATCATGGGCCTGTTCCTCAAGCCTCTCAAGGTCCCTCTGGTTGGCATCCCTTCCCTCAAGTGTATCAACTGTACCATTCAGCTTGGTGTCATCTTCAAACTTGCTGAGGGTGCACTCAATCCCACTACGTAAGCCATCGATGAAGATATTAAATAGTATTGCTCCCAGTATGAACCCTTTGGACACCTTTTGTTACCAGTTTCCGCTTGGACGTTAAGCCATTGACTCTAACTCTTTAGAGATGGCCATCCAGCCTATTCCTTACCATTCTAACAATCCATCCATTTAAGCCATATCTCTTCAATTTACCAGCAAGAATGTTGTGGGTGACCATATCAAAGGCCTTTCAGAAGTCCAGGCAGGTGACTTCTGTAGCTCTTCCTTTGTCCACTGATGCAGTCACTCCATCGCAGAGGGCCACTAGATTTGGCCTTGGCAAAGTCGTGTTGGCCATCTCTAGTGACCTCCTTGTATTCCATATGTTTCAACGTGTCTGCCAGGAGGATCTGCTCCATGATCTTACTGGGCAGAGAGGTGAGGCTGGCTGGTTCATAGTTCCCATGGTCCTCATTTTACCCTTTTTAAAAATGGGTGTGCTGTTTCCCTTTTTCCAGTCACTGGGGTCTTTGCCTGACTGCCATGACTTTTCAAATATGATGGAGAGTGACTCAGCAACTACATCAGCCAATTCCCTCAGGATGCTTGGATGCTTCTTCTCGGGTCCCATGGACTTGTGTATGTTCCATTTCCTCGGGTGAACTTGATCTCCAATTAATATAGTAGGGAATTTGTTCCCCCAGTCCCTGCCTTCAGCATTGAAGAACTTAAGAGATATGGGAAGAGTGATTACCAGTGAAAACTAAGGCCAAGAAATTCTTGAGTACCTCAGTCTTCTCTATGTTGGTTGTCACTAGTTCTGCTGTCTTATTTATCAGGGGGAGTATATTTTCTTTAATCTTCCTTTTCTGGCCAACACACTTGTAGAAGCCCTTTTAATTCTTTGTATCCCTTGCCAAATTCAGTTCCAAATGTGCTTTAGCTTTCCTGATCTCATCTCTACACATCTGGGCAGCATTCCTACATTCTTCCCAGGATACACGTCCCTGGTTCCACTGCCTGTGCATTGCCTTCTTACACTTTAGTTTGACCAGTAAGTGCCTGCTGAGCCCTGCTGGTCTCCTGCCTTCCTTGCCTGCCTTCTTACACAGGGGAATCAAGAGCTCTTGCACTCTAAGAAAAAAGTCCTTAAAGAGCTGCCAGCTCTCTTCTTTATTGCTGAGTGCATCTTTGTGCACTGCAAGAGGGTGCAGAGAGCTTAAAAATGTAAATCAATTATTTATTCATTAGCACACAGAAAACCAGATAGGATTTAAGGCATTTCTGTGCTCATCACTGCTGATAATACAGCCAGGAAACTTTGCTGGCAAGGCAGGCATCAGTCCAGAGCAGTTCCACTGTCCCTGGATGGATGCTTAGCATTGCTGATTTGCCATCTTCCACTAAATCTTTTGGCACTGATAAAACTGATGACACTGAATGGCTAACCAATGCTCTGTTGTTTTGTTATTCTGTTTGTGGGGGTTTTTTCCTCTTTACTTTAGAATTATGTATCTTTCCATGTTGATGTTTTTCCTCTTGAATCCTTGAGATAGAAATGATTCCTATCTCAACTGTCCTACTTCTGTCGGCGATTTTACCTTTCTTACCTTTCTGCAGACTTTCTAACACCTCTTCCTCCACACAATTTAGCAATTTCTGCAGAAGTCTGAGTCAAGGTAAAATTGTGCTAGTTTAGTGCTCAGCCTTGGATCTTTGGGACACAGGCAGCCAAACTCCCAGGGGAGATGGAAGTTGGGGGAATTTACAGAAGGGGTAACAAGGAGAGAAGGTTACAGTGTTAATCAGAAGTTGAATGTGTTAACTTCTCACATCCAGGCAGTGAATTCTGCTGTTTCTCACTGAAAAACAGACAGTGCTTTTTGTCCGAAGTGGTTCTTGGATGCACTAGTGGAAGACAGAACAGAAAAGAAATTTGATGTGTTCCCAACTCTGATTTTTAAAGAAAAGAGTTTACTGTCTAAACAGCTGTAAAGACAGCCTCCATCTCTTTGATTCAGAGAGGAATATCAGATCCACTAGCTAGACCTAAATGTGAAACCATGCAAATTTGCATATATATAATATCAGAAAGGGCTACTGCTTCACCTAGATTTTGTGAAAAATATAATTCCTGAAAGTAACACTCTTTTCTAATTCTGTAAACTAGTTTCTTTCTGTTTATTGACAGGTATGAAATCAGCATATAGACTCATAAGAGGAGGGAAACTCAATGGTATTTCTGTAATTATTTAAAAGTTTGCTTTACTCACTTTCAGGCCAGATAGATGCCTCTTACAAAACCAATGCCAAAATGAAGGCAAAGCATTTGTTGGAGCTTGAATTCATTTAACAATATATACAGCTATCTGGTATTTGGTGGTATCTGTTACTGGGAATTACACTTTTAACTGGTAGAGCTTTCTATCAGAGAGAAGGCACTGATGAAAGGATACTGCAGAAGTATGTGTTCTGTTACAGTATTTAATACTGCCTGACTGTAAAGATATAGAGGATCTCTATCAAGCACCTTAAGCTAGAAGTGATTACAGAACATGACACCCCTTTCCCCAATTTACAGTGGTGAAGACAGGATTGAGTTCATTCAGTATCTGAGTGAAAATTAGGGGACTACATAAACAGATTTTTTTCAAGGATAGACTGAAGCACTTAGCTATTTTTCTTCATAAAAAGGAGAGGAACTCCGGGAGAGAAGGAAACTATGCTGGCTCTTTTCCAGCTATAGAAAATCAGTAGTGGTAGTGAGAACCTTACAGGAATCTTGACCTGCGCACTCCTAATAGTTTACTTTCTAATTCTTTAAGCAGCTGTGATGAGGGTGGCTTGATGGCTATACTAGAAGGAGGTAATTGACGACCTTACAACTGAGATTTTGAAACCCAGACACAATTACTGGATCAGGAGTTCAGATTGGTCTGTGACTAAAATGATGCTCAACATTAATTAATTGATTCCATATGTATGTGAGCACTTAAAATGAAAATTCATGCTTTTCTTTTTGTATGGTGAAACCATGTTCAAATCATAAAATCAGTAGTCCTTTATAAGCATTTTCCATGTTTAGCCATAAATGGTTTTCTAGATGAAAAAGAGTAATTTTATTCTACTAGCCAGACCAGAAACAAAAAAAGGAAGCTAATTTTTATGTGTATTTAAAAATAGAACGTTGTGTTCTGTAGCTGGTGTTTGCTTACTGTAATTGTGTTCAAAACTAGGCTAGGCACCCTGAGGCAAGGACAAGAAAGCAATTTATTTAGCTGATATAGCCTCTAAGATTCCAAGTAAGTTTTACATCATTTGTGAAGTCTTGATACCAGCCTGAATTAAAAATACATTTAAGAAAAGAAGGGCTTATCTGTTGTAGTGTTAATTTTTTTTGCATGGGCAAATAAATAATGCCCTAAATATGCCCCAAATACCTGTTTGAAATAAAGAAATAAAAATTCACCTATCAGTATTCGGTGAATATCTTGTCCTTTTCCAGGAGTGATTAGTATAAATAACCATTATCAACAGATCTGTTGTTGCTGAGTTTTTCTTTTTTTAAGACCAGCCCCTGTTGATTCTCAAAAATTATAAGGATTTATAGCAGATCTTACCATAATTTTATAAATTAATCATGGTAAAGTTTTATATGTATACTTATATTTTAAAATTTATCAAACTTTATTCACCTTTTTATAAATGTTCAGAGCATTAGAATATTTGTTTTGTTATTCAGGAGTGTCAACTATCCTATCTGATGAAGCCTTTTCCATTTTGGCCTAAAGAAAAAGAAAAAAAACCTAAACAAAGCCAAATCCATAATCTTAATTTCTGCTGTCTACTCAACTACCATTTGAGCAACATACAGCTGAAAGACAGGAATGTACTTCCAAGAATTGATTGAATCTAAGCCCAGGCAGTAATTCTGCACCCCTACAGTAACTGTCAGAGACATTTGACTAATCTGTCCCTTAAAAATGTCTTGCAAAGAAGACTGAGATCAGCTCTACCATTACTTCAATACCCTTTCCATCATATAGTTTTTTCCTGCAGCTTTTTATAAGCCTTCATTGCTATCTGTCATCAGAACGTAGGTGTTGTCAGCCTCTGCTCTGGAAGAGTATGGCTGAACTCCTCATGCTCTAATATCTGATTTAAAACAGCATGAGAATGGAAATGAGATTTTCAGCCACAATAATAGAGTTCATATCGAGATATCCTCATGAGGGATTCACCTGCCTGAGCTTATCTGTCTAGTATCATTATTGATGCCCTAATAGTTTCTGAGGCACCTGCAGATGTTTGAAAGATAGAACACAAAACTTAGGGAAGACCTGTGGCTTTCTTGGTGGCAGCTGGAGACCAGACAGGATGTAATAAGGTACAGGAAATGTATTAGAAATCAATTTTTTAGAGAAGTGAGTCCTGCCTTACAATATCTAAAATGTATCTACTTATGAGGCTGTAATGGAGTCTAGAGAGGGGTCTACTTTATCATTAGACTAGACTACACTGACTGTATTGGTGATCTCTACTAATTATAGTGGAGATCTAGATGCCTAGCTCACATGTAGGTATGGATATTGAATATATTTAAATTTAGGTGAAACAAATCCCACCTCACTTATCCAAATCCCAGTCCTTTGGGTACCTGCCAGTGGGCATGTGCAAGTCACCTGGCTTTTGAGACTACTGTCTGAAATGTCACTTTAGTGCCAGAGCCCAGAGTAGCATTCTCAAGATAAGGAGTTTATTTTTCATGTTATCAGAGGCATCTCTCCTATATGAATGCCTTAAGGAAGCCAAAGCTAGTTATGGCCCATATATTAGTGGCAGTTGAAAATTATTATAGGTAATGTTTCTAGTTATTCAACTGGACCAAGGAAAACTGATACTCAGAACCCTGCTCTGCTTGTGAAAGATTGTGAACATGGATGTAGGTTTTCTGAGAAAAGTGCCTAAATATTATCAATAGAAAGTGCAACTATTCCACTATTCCAATCTGAAACCAACAAAGTGCTTGGTTTTTACATGCCTTCAGATGTAAGAGATGTCAGTTTAAATGATTGCTACAAATCACCTGAAATAAAAATAGCATGGGTGAAAATAACAGCCTTAAGGCCTTGTCTGTTGGTCCTGTCAAATAGCTGGTATTAAAACCCAAAATTGAATTAAAGACAATAACAGGTTATTTTGTCATGACTATGGTAACTGTTACATGACTGTTCATAATAGTCAATAATCCAGCAATTCTCTCCATCTCTCCTGAGCAAACGTAATTGTCATTGCCAGGTAGAAGCGATACCTGATGTAATAGGTAGGTGCTTCTTTGGTGTCTTCTACAATAGAGTCCTGTTCTTTTGAGAAAACAAAACAAAACCCCAAAACCCAAAAACCACCAACAAAAAACCCAGCAAAAAACCTACAGAGGTTCTTTAGAAAGAATATTAAAAAAAAATCCTCATATTTCTGTGAGGAAATTGTAGTTATAGAACTGCACTAAAGAAAACTTCTAATAATTTAAAATGTAGTTTATGCAAGACTGTTTATGCTTGACTGAAAAAGTAATGACAGAATTGATAAAAATGATAGGAGACACACCCTTTTAGTTAAAAATGACTGGGAACCTCACAGCTTATTGAAGAAAAAGGGCTTTATGGTTAAGAGACCTAAATAGTGCAATTATTAAGTCTAGTAAAATCAGTGTTGCTCCACTACACAATATGAAACTCATAAACCCCCTATTAATCTACCTTTTTTATGTTTTTATTAACACAATTATCCAAAGTGTGAAGTATCACTGTAGACTTAACTCCAGACATACACAACTATCCTCTGCCCTGAGTGAGTGTCTAGAGATGTAATGAAATGGAGGCCTGAATGTCACTCACTATAATTAACAATTAATAATTACTGGTCTTCTCACCTATATACAAATCAATGAGAAAAATATGACTGTAACCTACAGAGATAAAAATGATGTTAGGAGGTCTTTAGTGCTAGAAGCTCCTACTGTAATCATTCTTAGATAGGTTTGACATTATATGCATTGACTATTTATATATGCAGTTGTCTTCTATGATGGCAGATACAAGTTATTCTTGGATAACTATGCAATATATGCTTTTCATATTTTAAAGCATATCAAGGCTCATTAACTTCATACAATTCAGTTCAATAATTCTAAACAGTTTTCATAACTGTTTTAAAGCTTGTAAAATTATCAGGTTTCATAAATCTTCCAAATATATTACTTGATTGAATAATATATTAATTATATTTAGTCTAAGAGGAAAAAAGAAGTTCTGGTTTCTTCCAGTGTAAATTGTATGGACTTCCATTCATCTGAAAGAAAATCTCCAGCTCAAATTCAAATTGACCAACCAATTAGACTGAGAATTTTAGTTACATTTACAGGCATCTGAGAAGCAAATTGATGATCAAAAATCAGTCTTACATAATTTCAGTGGCAATTGTCAGTATTTATTATCTATTGTTATTGATGCGCCAAATATATCCTGTATAAGGTTCTTTATTTATAACTTCATGTTTTTTTCAAATTTTCTTCCATTTTTCTCTTTATAAATCCATTGAAACTAGTCATAATTCTAGTACAGGAATTGGGAAAGTTTCTGTTAAGTTTTTAATCTTTGACAAAAGGAAAATTAAAAAATCTTCTTAGTTATCAAATCTAAAAGAGTATTTCTTGGTAGCCTCATGAAGAATTTCAGTGATGAATTGGCCAGGGCCAGAGGTAGACAGGCCTGGCATTTGTGGGGATCATGCAGCATTTTCCATCATGTGGAATGAAGTGTGTGGCAACCTTCAGGAAAGAGGTAACAGTGGAAAGGGAACTCTACAGCACTCTTCATCAGTTCCCACTCTGTGCCAGTAAATATGCCTCAGCTATATGTATATTACTCCACATTCAGCTTGCATACAAATTATACATATGTATAATTATGAAAAACAATTTAATAATATAAAATTATTAGATTGCCTCTAAATGTTTTTTGACTTGCATTTTAATGGGTAGAGCTTGTAGCAGTTTTGACATGTCAGCCACCTTTTTTGTTCTTGCATTTAACTATTTCTGTTTGTATTTCACTTTGAAACTATGTGTGATTTAATCACCACAAGAGGTATCTGCATAATACAGTGGCAGGTAGTAGCAAAGGGGGAGACAGTTAAAAACTTCTTAAAGACTAAATTAACTAGCAGTAGGAAATATTTGTTGAACCAGCAAAATTTTTCAAGTAGGTAAATGTATTTTAAGGTACAACTACGGTAGTCATGATTTGTAAAAAAATTCAGTGAAGCAAATAATTTCTGACAATGTGTCTTAAAATCTATCTAGTGTCCAAATCATAGCAGTTTAAAATAAAGGTTTTACTTTTTTTTTCACTTCATTAAAGTGGGACCAAGTATGCCTTTGAGGAACATGAGAAAAATTCTGAAAGCACATTTCCTGGTTTTATAAGAAAACACCTTGGACTTGGTGTAGTGATAGAAACCCAGACTGTTCTGTACTTAGATGTATTACAAAATAAGTATGCCAGGTAGCTTCAGACAGAGATGTGGTGATAAAAATAGGGTGAAAGGAATCTATAAAGAGGGGTAAATATGCACAAAATCCTTACAGCTAGAGCTACATTTCTGCTGCACAGAAGGATGAAAACAAATTGCTGGAAGCAGAGATGAGGTAGAAAGGGAAGGCTGTTCCTTCCTTTTCTTCCCAGATACTAGGTTAAATACTGACTGTTATGCTACTTCTCAGTCTGACTGCAACTTCTTTATGTGGTACTAATTAATTTAACAAGTGTTTCAGCTTGACCTCTAAAGTCATGGAGGTCTGGAGAAAATGATAAGAAAAAAGCTGCCCATTAAAATGTGCAGAGAAGAAGGATAGCAGAATGGAAAGGGCAAAGCTTCTTCCTAAATGAAGGAAGATCCTTTCACCTATTTCCAGCCTAAAATTACTTCCTACAGACTTTGCGCAGAAGAGATTGTCTTGGCAATAGGCTTCATCAAGAGACTTTATTAGGTTGCTGCAGATTAGGGAAATTGTATTTAATTCAAAAGCTATGCACAATTCTCATCTTTGAGATAACTTTTTTGTCTGGTCTTCCTTATTTGAGCATATACACTAGGGAAATATCTTTTTCTGTATAACATCATTGTGGTTTTAAATGTTCATATATTAATAGATATTCATCATGCTAGCAATTTAGATTCATATTTTGCATTTCCTCTTTTGGGAATATTGAAAGTTTATTATGCTTCATGGATCACAGTCATAATGATTTTTGATAAAAAATACTGAAAGAGAAATCTGAAGATTTATTTTGAAGTAAAGTTTTGAGACATGAAGAAACTTCACCAGAGCCATTATGCGAAGACTGCAATTAAATCTTTACAAGAGATGTAGCAGGCATGAATCTTGTCCCTTTGAGGCACATAAGTATATAAATCATAAGCTCTCAAAATATAATTTTAGGGGAAAAAAGCTTTTCACACTGACTTAACTTGGTATATAACATTTCTGTTGGGTTTGTATGTCAAGCATACTGTTAAAAGTTGAAAAGCTGGGTTCCAAAAATGGAGGATTAAAAGTACATTACAGATGTATATGTAAAAAGACTGACTGTCTTTATTTGTAGCAGAATTCATGCATAACTGGTGTATTCCCCTCATTGCAATTTTTTTTGGCTAACTCGTATTTTAAAAATAATAATGAGTCTCGAATTTTGGATTTTTAATTAAGGCTTTCAAGGAAACAAAAATAATGCTGTAACCTTTCCAATTTCTGACATCTGTGACAGCTGATTTAGCCATTGAGTCTACTTTTGTATGTATATATACAGTTTCTTACCCCAAATGACTGAAATGGGAAGACCTTTTTTAATAATGAGGTATTATTCTGGGAAATTAGTAAAGTGAGAAGGGAGCCTCCTTCAACAGAGCTGCTGTGTGGTTCTTTGTTACAGGCTGGGCTGAAACCACAACAGTCCTTTTTGGCAAGCCAGATGGGACATGAAACACAGTCACTCACTCCTCCCTGCCCCCCTCCAGTGGGATGGGGAGGAGAATCAGAAAGGAGAAAAGAAAAAAACACGGAACCTCTTGGGTTGAGATAAGGACAATTTACTGGGACAACACAGAAAGAGAAGTTACAACAACAATGGTGCTAATAAAAGAATGTACAAAATGATGCATGGTGCAACTGCTCACCACCTGGAACCTGATGCTCTGTCACTTCCCCCACCGAAAGCTGAGAGCTCCCCCCAGCCCAGTCCCCAGTTATATGCTGAGCATGATGTTGCATGGTATGGAATATCCCCTTGGCTAGTTCAGGTCAGCTGTCCTGGCTGTGCCCCCTCCCAGGTTCCTGTGAAAATTAACTCTATCCCAGCTGAACCCAGGACAGTTAGTTAAATGTTACCTATACTAAGTCCTACATAGGAAAGTTCAGTGCTGGGAATCGGGTTATCCTCTGACCCTAATCAAAATATAGTTCAGGCAGGCTACCTTTAAGCCATAGTCTCAACATTCACTTTAGTGTGGGGGTGACTGTATTCATCCTGCATCAGCTGCATGGTTGGAACTTTCCTGTATCAAATGTCACTGAATTGATAATACTTTGTTATTCTGAGGACTGAAAGCTAACCAGAACTACTGCAATCCAGATTTGTTCTATGGAGCTTAAGGGATTAATTTAGAAAGGATATTATCAATCTGATAATTGGATTCATTTTGTAATTTGATATAATCCTTTTTCTAAAAAAGGGATTGTATAACCTTCCTGCCAAGATTTGACAGACAGCAGCAAGGGCTAGAATAAAATTTTAAGGGCTTGCTTCTAGAACACCAGCTCAAGCATCTATCAGCAAACCTGGGATAATTGCATTAAGCTTTTGGTACTCAAAAAACTAAGTCTCCCATGTGCAGACATGATTTAAAGTTTAATAAATAATATTTTTATTCAAGGGATATACAAAACACTAACAGGTATAAATAAAGCAGGGTAATAATAACTAAATCTTAGTATATAATCATAATGGTTTTATGGTCTTTCCTCTGTGAAGGCAAGCAATAGACCATCTAGTTGACCTGCCCTTTCTGCAGTAACCTTAATTTACATTTTAAGGTTTTGAAAACCTTCTACTGGAAATTGCTTGTTAGCTGTACACATGCACAAGCATCTTCTACCAGAAGACCCTTGTTCTGCTAGCAGCTACCACTGCCCATCCCTTATGCTGCTCCTATGTCTTCTAGCCATGGCTCTATCAACTCAACACTCTTTCAGCCCTCTTAGAAAACTCAAAAATATGGACTAACATTTTTTATGTAGTTAAAAATAAAAAGTGTTATTATATTATATCTAAAAGAATATGCACAGAATTGGAAAATAATGTGGAAAATAAGTGACATCTCCCATCACACAGGAGGTGCAAGCACAACTTCTTCCATTTTGCCCTAGTTTAAAGGAGACTTACAGAAAAGCTGCTGATCTCTTTGCTGCTTGGACTTTTGCATGCCAATACCATAAGATATTTCTTTAGGCTCGATTACAACTCACCTTACTACACTCCGGTAGAGATAAGTGGCTTAGATTTCTGTGCGATGCTAACACTGCAAACACTGATGCTATAGCTAGCTTTTTAACAGGAATGCCCTTCAAACATAGTGATGCAATACAATCAAAGCAACCATGTCTAAGGTCTACCTGTTGGCCTTTCCATTAGTTTTGTTTCCACAACCCCGCCTGTCACTCAAGTTATTCTCTTTTCAGGGTTGCCCTCTTCTCTGGAGTTCTCTGAAATCAGGTTGAAGAATGGGAGGGTTTTGCATATATTTTAAACCTCAGTTGTGAGGTTTACATGTAGTTGGTGCTGCCAGTGGTTTGAGATAAAATCTGTAAATTGGAATGCTCTGCAGTTAATGTGTTCCCTTTGCTAGGTGTAAAGAGTGGCTGATGGAAGTAGAAGGTAACTTAATGTTCTACATGTGCATTAAGAAATACTTCACCCAGAGACAGAGAAGTACCTCTATCAACCCCCAACCCCTCAAGCAGCATTCATTCATGACAACAAATTACTGAATGAGATGGCCAGATTGTAGATGCATAGTTGAAAGTCTATAGACTGCACATTTTTCAGTGAGATAAATCACTAGTCTCTATTTGCTCTATTTATGCTCTAAAAGAAGGTGGTTTTAGTTCACCTGAGTTCATTTTGTTTCTTTGGAAGCATTTGGAAAGCATGTGATTACCTGTTTACCAAGCTGAAATAAGGGTCTTTACAATCACTGTCCATCAGCCTGACTCTTCCCAGTAGGATCCTTAAGATTATGACAACTTGGGATGTATAGGCCTTTTTAACCACACTTCTACAGACTGCTTTTACAGATTTTGTGACATTGCAGTAGAGAAGGTAGTGTTTAAAAAAACAATTGACATTTCTGCAAAAGACCTGTTTGTCTTTGGTCATGAGTATATTTCAAGAGATTCAGTTCTTTTACCATAATAAAATATGTAGGCCTGACTTGTTGTTTTATGATTTTCTGCAAGTGTATGTTTGCTGAATTCAGTCCAATACTTGTGTAAAGTTGGAGTAACAAAATGAAGAATCCGTATTTTTAATTTCTGATCTGCCAAGTTGCTTTCCATCCTTCAGCCAAATTTAGATGGTTTGTCAGCTGAATATGCATTTTTAGTTGCAGTGGCAGATGTAATGAGAGCTATTACTGCCTCTCAGATGTGATAGCCATCAGCTCTCAATCCTCTAGTGTGCTTATTGTATACTGAATGTGAAGTAACTAAAGCAAATGAAAAGGACACTGCTCAGGCTTTTGGCTTGAATCTTTCTATCTAGAAGGTCAGTTCTTGCCTAATATGCAACATCAAGCATATGGTCCAGACGTTTCCCTACAGATTCTCTTGCCGCTGTTAGCAATACATGGTAGGTAAGTTCTTTTATACAAAGCTACGACATCTGTTATGCTACTCTACATTTGTGTACTCCTCAACTAACAAATCAGAAGGGAGCACTGTGATCAGGTCATAGGACAACCTTAAATTAATTCTTAATTAATTAATTTGAACTGCAGTGTATGAATAAGGGCAGAAATCCTCTCATCCCTGCTATAGACGCTTGTGACAAATTGGAGGAGCCAATTTGTAGTGACTAAAAAGATTGAATTTATTAGCAAGTGATAAGAGAGCAAAACAGCGCTGGGCGGCCGGGGAGACAGTGCTCCGCCAAAAACTCGCAACTTTATGTTATAGTTACATTCCTTACATACAGTTCATGCACCCCTTTCTTGCAAGTCTCCGCCTTGTCCTGCTTCTTCTTTCTTCACTCGTGCAGGTTTGTTACTAGGCAGATTCGGTCGATCTTCTTAAGGATGAGTGTCTTTTGATGTGGAGAAGTACAGTCTTGGTAGAATTAATCCCCTTATCTGGTAAATTGTAGCTGTTGTCTTTTCCCTCCTTATCTAGTAAGTTATAGCTGTTGTTCTTTTCCTTCCTCAGCTAGTAAGTTATAGCAGTTGCCCTCTTCCCGTGACCTTTATGCACCATTTAAGCAAGCCTTGTTACTTACACAAGGTATCTGCTAAATCTCAATATGTCTCTTCCCCCTTCCCCATTTCATGAACAAAGTTAACCTGTTCATTACAATCCCCATCTGTGATCCTGTAGGACATCTATGCTGCATGGAGGTGGTTTTGCTTAGAATGTGCAATTGCACGTAGGAAGGAGGGGTCTAGAAAGAAATATCATGATAGATTAAAACATTGTATTTTTTCTTTTTCTGTGGGCATAATAAAATTCTGTGTTGCCCGTTCATCCTAATAATATTTTATTTTTAAATAGAAAAGCAGCAAATACTCCCTCTTCAATAAAATCAAAAAAGGGGGTAATATGTTAAGGAAACCTCAAACAAATTTTCATTAAAAATGTCAGTTCAAATGAAATTAATATAGTATGATACTATACTGCTGGGACATAGGAGTTTTACTAAAGAAAAAAAAACCCCACTTTTAAAATAACATCCTCTGTTACATGTGTCTGTATTGGTGCACTTGCTCAGGGGTACACATATATGTGAAGTAGGAACAACAAAGAACAACTGGAAACATTTAATACACTTATTAGTGACAAAGTCACATTTATCTTAATAATCTGTGAGAATTTTGTCCATGGTCCCTCTCAGTTCTTTTGCTTATATTATTAGTATATTTTCCTTCTGTGGATAAAGCTTTTCTGCTTAGTATAAGAAAAAGTAGAACACTGTCAGACTGACAGTTCCCTGAAAAACCTTTCTGGAAGAATGCCTTAAAGAG
Source organism: Astur gentilis (assembly GCF_929443795.1). Taxonomy (NCBI): domain Eukaryota; kingdom Metazoa; phylum Chordata; class Aves; order Accipitriformes; family Accipitridae; genus Astur; species Astur gentilis. The sequence goes on from NC_064892.1 coordinate 9,209,691, forward strand.
CAAAAAACCCTTGCAAAATCTCTAGTTTACTTATTTTCACTATTGCAAAGGAGGCTGATGGATAGGAATGCACAGAAGCGAATGCTGATTGTACTAGTCGTTAGTATTTTTCTTGTTAAGAGGCTCTTCCAGGAGCAGTGAGTTTCACAGGGATCTTTTTAAATGTAGAATAGATGTAATAGAAAGTATATATATGCAATAGCAATGAAAACCCTTAATCCTATATGCCTGTTCTAGTTAATTGTTCACGCAGTTTTTGCTGTTCTACAACATTCCTGAGCAAAGATTATCCTTATTCCTGCATACTACTTAGTCTGTTGCATTTTAAACATTTACAGCACCATGAACACAGACCAAAAGCGAAATCCCTGAGTAGATTGTTTCTATCTACAATTTAAAAATGTTTCATTACAGTGAAGGGGCATTTATCACATGACTGGAGTCACTTAAAATGGAGCACATGTGGTCTTATCCTTGAAAAATTCAAAATGGTTTAACATTTTGTCTTGGCAAAACCTCCACAAATGTCTTCTTTATTTAGACTTTAAATTCCATAGTGGTTTGTATTAATCAATATCCAACATGATTTCATTGGAATAGAAGGGCAACAGACATGAGGGCAAGATTCATTTGGAAAAGAACAGTAGCAAAATATGACATGTCATCACAAGAGGGGTGGAAAGGTATGAAGTAGTTTTCAGTATGAAAAAAAAATCTAGCAGTAACAACATTTTAGGTGCCCTTGAAGTCTGCTGACTCATTTAAAACAGCATTCTATGTATGCCTGACTTCTATTAGTACTTATTCTCCATTATTCTAAATCAAGTAGTTTGGCTTCTAGCAATCACCACTTAAGTCCTGATGACAAAAAATGCTAAGACTGCCAAGACTGTCAGATTGAAGTTTCAATCACTTTTAAAAAAGCTGACAGTCTTTTACTTTCCTAACAGTTTCACCTTATTTCAGCAGAAATTGAAGAAGAGAATACCTGTGGAATTCAGCCATTAACAAGATAACCAGACTCATCTTGAAAAGCAAACAGAAAACATCAATAATTATCAATTTTGTAAAAAGACACTATTCACAAAGAGGCAGGAAATGATTGAAAGCCTGATGAAAAAAAAATCTAAGCTTCTTGACATAATTCACCTAGACTTGGCACTGTGTTCCAACATCTTTGTATTCTTCAGTCGGGATTCTGGCTATAACTCGCCTCCAGAAAATCCCATTTTCAACTTTCTATATAAAAAATTAAAATCACTGATATGAAGCCAAGAGAAATAAATATTTTCGAGTCTTCCTTTGGGGTGTGGGCGATATGTGCTGAAACACCGTGACACTGCGTATATCTCAGAGACAGCAGAATCCTATGGTTATGATGATATTGCTAAATAAAGGAGGGCTGGGGTCTGGTCCTTGGTCTAAACCCAAAGGACAGCATGCTGGTTTGCACCCACACTGCTGAGGAGTGGGCTGTTCTGTGGAGTATTTGTTTTGAAGAGAGCTCTTTAGGATAGTCCAAAATGATTCTGACAGTGAGCTGACAGTTAAACACTATGTGTAAGGGATTTGGTGTAGGCATCCTAAGAAGCTCTGTCTGTGGTTAATTTTGGGCATGACCTAGAAAAGAAAAATAGAGTTATAATAGGATTGCTACTGGACTGTGCTTGGTACAAAAATATAATTCAGACTGAAGCAGAGTCAAGACTGGTATTTCTAACTGGGAGTGTTATTAGCTGCCACTTGATATAAGAAAGCCTGGAATATTATGTTTTATAGGAAAAAAAATCTTCTTCCCAGGTGTATTCTAATTAAGTTCTTCAAAAGCTCATTTATATATTTCATTTATGGGGATGAACATTGGATCAAATCCCTAAGAGTGTGACCGCTGAGCTCACCCAGTATTCAGGATTAATATTTGGTGCCAGATTGCTTCTTAAAGTAATCTGTTAAACGAATGTGACTTTTATCTGATAATATACTCTCTTGCATTTGAAATTGTAGTTTGGCAGTAACATCCCTAAATGGAAACATAAAAATATTAGAATTGACAGTTAAAAATTATTATAAATTATTTCACATTTTGCTGACATTGAATTCCTACTAAACATATCAAAACCCTAAAACTGGCTAACCCATTTAACATTTTAATTTACACCTTGTGTGGATTCACAGAACAGTGCTTATATACAATTGAGGTATGTACCACAAAAAATGACAGGTTGATGAGACTAATAAGATTATGTTTGATTTTCTTCAAATATGACTTCCTTTGTTGTGATAAATAGCAGTTTGACAAACAATATATTTCACTGTGAAAGTGTCCCTTGTTGTTTTGAAGTAATTATAAAAGGAATTCAATATTGTAAGTATTCTGAACCATTCAGATGATTTCATATTGATACTGTTTCCCTCAAGAACTGGAAACTATTTTCCAAATGGGTTCATGTTTTAAAAAGGAACAGATTTTCTCTGTAAAGTGATATCTAATTCCATATTGCATAGAATTTGAAGTGGCTAAAATTGCTTATTCACTGCTGGTATTTCGGAAAGTGTAGAAAGTCACATGGGAATTCTTGAGTAAATCATAAAATATATTTCAGTAAAAGTTTGCTGAAAATGTGAGAAATGTATTTTGTGGGTTGACTAAATTTTATTGCTTTATGTTTTGAAATGGAGCTGTTAAGTTTAGAAATACCTTGCTTTCTTATATGGGAGATCTTGGATGCATACCTCATGATGTAAATACTTTACAAGGATGGAAATTATATTTCCCATAAGATTAGTAAAAATAAAACCTCTAAACCATTTAGGATTCTACCCCTTTACTATTACAATATTCCAAACATTTTCCAAAAGCATTATACAAATCAGGAAAGAACTGAGAAAATTAAGGATAGCCTATATGCAAAATGTTACTGTGCTGTAGAGGGGATGTTATGGTACACTTGGTTTCTTCTAACACACATGGGTTGCTCTAAATGCCCTTTCAAACTAGCCTATCCTTTGTGATTTCTTCCCCTAGACGAATGCTTGTAAATCCCATAAGCACTTATTCTTCAACAGGCTTCTTCAGTGTCAGGTTTTTTGTCAAAAAACGTCTGAGGCTTTGATGGGAATTAATTCAGAGCCTTCTGAGTCTGCAGTCCTAGCATTTTTTGTTATCAGGACTTAAGGGGTGATTGCTAGAAGCCATTGTGTGCAATCACCTCCTTTGTGCCACAGCGATCTCAGAATTTTATTTGGAGGCATCCATTAGAACACTTTGGAAAAAAATACCATGCTGTAAATGCTATCAACCAGGCTAATAGCAGTAGTAGGTTATCATACTGTATTTTTCTCCATATGGGTGCATAAGGATTTATGCAAATGAGAACAGATGCATAATGCTACAGTAATCATAGACATAGCGTAACTAAAGTGTTTGACACATGAAAGAGAATGGATGTACGAAATATCTCAGTGCAACTCCTTCAAGACTAAAGCATTCCCTATCTAATTTCAAATTAATTTGCTTTTTTAAATTCAAAAAATCAAATGGAAGTGAATGACATTGCTCAGTAGAATTTTTCTGAAACCTTTAATTTTGTATAATCTTGATATTTTGATTTCTCATTTAAATTCTGGAGGAAAAGTAGTGTCAAAATATTAGTCTTGAAATATGGGAAAAAAATCACTGACTCAAGTTCTTTATGGTGCTTATAACAATGATTTTACAAGCATACTGAGGTGGCAGTCTACACCTTTGAAACAACATAATTCAGTGTAGATGAGTGGTAACTAAACTTGGATGGACAGCTATGTAAAACAGAGCCTGTCACTGTTCTCTAACTCTTAAGACCAAGTCTGAATGTCTTTGTGGTACTTGGCTATGGGTTTCCTCCAGGACACCCTAAAGCATAAGCGCAATTGTGCTTGCATGTTGCTTGGGAGCGTCTGCAGTAAGGGGAAGCTGTACCTTAGCTCAACACCTGCTGGAATAGTTAGAGGACTACAGAGGATGGAGGGAGTATAAATTGATAGTCTTGTCCATACTGCCTGTTGAGAGTAGTCATAAAGGTCTGAAATGAGCCAGGAACTGTGCTATTCATGCAGAATATGCCTATACTAATAAATAAAACAGACCAGAGATGGTCCTTTGACCTTAAAAATAAGTTGTAAGGCACAACTTGTGTCTATGTTGACCAAACAGGGTGGCCATAACCAAGCTATCTATTGAGAATAACCTCTGTTGCATGCACACTTTGTCTTGCCTGAGCACTGGTTCAAGACCACAAGTTAGGACAGGCTAAAACTGGATAAAGGACAATGCTAAGAATTTAACAGTATGGAAATTACATACTAGTGCTAAAAGCAGTGGTCTGTCCCTGTTTAGTTTACAAATATATCCATAGAAACCAGGGGTAAACTTTAATGGTTGGATGATTAACTTGTTCTGAGTTGAGCTGAAGCTTGGATGAGCATCCAGATTTACACAGAAGTGAGCGCTAAACCCTTCCACACAATTTCAGTCAGGCACTTTCAAGCTATCTATGGTGAGGCCAGACTGATACCTGTCAGTTTAGGCTTTAGACAGCGTGGCATACACTGGGAGATCAGGTGGACCTACTTTAGTTAAGTGTGCACAGTTAGATAGAATGCATCTAGGCTTCTGTGGATTTTCTTAGCCTATTTCAGGGCAAAATCAAATATGTGAGTTTTCAGAGGCAATTTAAACTGTCCATTTTTGACATGGCCCTTAGCAGGATCAGATGTACTCAGTCACTGCGACTGGAAGTCATCTAAACAAACGTGGACAGCAAAACCTGAGCTAGGCATTTAAAACTTTTTGTGAACAGTAGAGATGAATAGGAGCTGTGGGCTCACCTCAGCTGTCTAAACATAGACGTCTTGGGCCATTTTAGGATGTCTCTCTGCATAGGGCTGGCATATATCAAAAGAAGTCCTTTACAAGCTGCAACCTTTAGAATTAGCAGATGGTGATGATATGGAACATCTTAGTATATCTCAGGTAGCAGTGGATACCTAAGGTTAGGCAACTGAATGTGACCTTCCTGCACAAAATTAATCTGATTTATTTAGATTAGAATGTTAAATTAGCCATTAGATTCAAATCCATATTAGAATGATATGTGTTTGCAATTATTTGTTTAGCTGTACGTGTTTGGTCAGATGAATCCCAAGTTTCACAAAAATTAATGCAATAAATGACTGCTGTGTAGCGGTTAGGGAATGCCCTCTCTAACTTTATAAGTTGCTTTTGTAGACTATCTTGAGTAAAAGTGATCAGATTTTCATAGACATCTGTGGTATTTTTTATTATTATTTTATAAAAGAGCTACTGGGAATGATTCCATTATTTGTGAATCTCTGGCAAAAGCTAATTGTTTCAGTGACTTCATTGCATCTAGATTTTGGGCTCCAGTCTGGTATTGTTAAGCTAAATAAAAATCAAATTAAATCTTACAATTGCTGAAAGCATTCAGTAATGAAACAGTTGTATACTTCTTATGAATGCTGTTCCTGTATCACTGTAAACTGATTTCAGAGGGATTTTGCTTGAATAAAGGTGCCAGGCCAGGGACATCTTGCCATCTTACAGCTTTTATGATATTACGATATCTTATGATGTACTATTATGAGCTATGCCATAGTATATTCTCATTAGACAACAGAAAAATAACCAAACCAAAACTTTCTTTACAGACAATATTCTTGATTCTGTCCCCATTGTCCTTGAGTACTTTGAAATATATCTGCATTTTTTAAAATAAAATCTTCCAAGAGAAGATTGCAAGATTGCGAATGATAGGCTGTCAGTTTTTTCATTATCACATGTGTATGCTTTATCTTCTCTGTAGTTATTTAACTTGAGGGTCACTTTATTTGAATCTGAGTGAGAGCAAAATGGCTAACTCCTCCTGCCAGGAAACAAATTAGCTTTTTACATTGTTTAATAACTGCATCCAGTTCCAAAATGCCACCAAACAGCTATTAAACAGCAAGCCTCTTGAACAAAAACTCAATGGTGTGTGACATACTTGATTAGATGTACTCTTTTCTGAAAGGGCCATTATTCTTAGTAGGCATATTTCATTACTGTTAATCTGAGTCTAAGTCTATGCATCCATAACCTAATAACTCCATCTGAATTGTCTAATGTTATCTAGCTAATCTTGGGATAAGTTTTCTAACATTTGTGGGTTGTCTTGAGAGATTTTTGAGGCTGCAGAACCATACTCGGTGTTCTCTGTTGTTTCTTAAAACTAAGATCAGTTGCACCTAGGAAGAAGAATGTTTCACCATTTTAATGCATACTTTATTTTTCTCTTCAGTTGAAACAAAGCAGTGTTCTCAGCAGTTTCCAAGCAAACACATCATTTTCAATTACTGCTTAGTATTGGTTTCTGTGCCTGGATTACTGATTGCCTTTTTCTTTAGTTAGTCTTTGCCATTTGCAAAGAGTAACATAGGTGTATTACTATAAGGACCTAATCTGATGTGTGGTGTTTTTCTACATAAATCAATAAACAATGTCAATAAAATATGCTTTCTAAAACAATATCAGATTGGATGATCTGTTTCTTTGTTGACAATAATAAGTTTCCTCAGATGAGAAGGAGGATTTGCTAGTTTTATTGGAACCTTTATTTAAATATATTTCCTGATTTGTTAATGAGAAAATGTAGAAAAATGTCTGCAGCTGATTTTATTGAGCCAACCAATTTACGTCCTTGTATTTTACAACTCCTTAAGACACTTTTATTAGCAATTAAAAAGTTATACGTTGTTATAAAGCAGTCACATAAAGTTTGCTTTAAAAAGTAATTTGGCATTATGTGAAATCTACTAGATTTTGCTCACATTAAAATTTTGATAAATTAATTTAGAACCTTATAAAAGTATATCTTATAAGTAATAATTTCCTTGGGAAATAATGCACTAAGAGATGAGAAAGGTAGACTCCAGCATTGAAAGGCCATCTAATAGCTCTTACATAGTAGAGTTTGCACAGTATATAAGTTTTAGAAGACATGCATGTACATGCCAGGATACATGTGGCTGTTGCTATAGTACAGACTTTCCTTCTTTGCATTACCTTCAGCCTCAAACCAGATCAAATTCAGCATGGTAGTCGAGTGCTTGTTGTGCAGGTGAGTGACTGTTGTGACTTTCACTTCTCTGGAAACCTTTAACTGCTTTAGTAGTTCAGTGACCAAATAGGCCTTATATGCCAGAATGCATTGAAAGGTAAAATCTGAATATTTATGTAGATGGGGAGAGACTGTCACTGCTAGAGAAAACTGCAATTTAAAGTGCCATTGTAGTCATATGTTTCTTTAGTCTTCACATCTAGTTTGGGAGCTGGGTGGTAGGCATAAATTAATTTTCCTAACCTTCCTTATAGGTTTGGTTTTTAATTTTCATTAGTAGAAAATCTGTTACAGTTAGTTCATCTCACTTTCTTTAGCAGTTCAGGAAAAAAATCAACCAAATCCACCCATAAATATTTGTTTGGTCTTCTATAAATAGTATGTAGAGAGAGACTACCATCCTTAAAAAGTCAATAAATTGATCTATACAGACAGCTATCTTGGGATGGAGGTGCCTATGTCTGACTTAGGGGAGAACCTAAAGGGCTTTTATTCAGTTGCTTAAGAATAGTTGTCTAGTGCTATGGATGGCTAGTCTTGTGTTGTATTTGCCAGTTCTGCCAACTGTGATAACATCTGCACAGTCTGGCAGTTATAACAAAGGACCCAAAGGAACTATGCATCTTTCCAAACAGACCCCTGTATGTGAAACTATCTTAGAGCTCTTCAATGGCACTACATACCAACAATTATTCATCTGAAGTGATCCCCTAATGTCAGCTAATCCGAAATCTTGTTATAATTAAAAATATTTATACCAAGACTTGGTGTCCCACTATGCCTTGGTTTTATATACATATAATGAGAGACAATACTTTCCCCAAAATAAAACAATTGAAAGTATAAACAGAAAGAGAAATGCCAAAGTACAGGATATATTCAGGTTTCAGCCAATCTTGAAAATTAAGAAGAAGGTTCCTAACCTGAGCACTGTAACTAGAATGTTGTCAAATTTCAAAGTGAATACTTGAGACCATCTTCTACCCAGATTTGTACTATCAGTGACAACATCAGTGAAAATAATAGCTAGTCCCATGTTAGGAACCTGTAGGATGTCTGAACACTTGCCTGAAGACACAGAGATAGATAACAAGTTTAACATCAGACATCCGTTTAACAGAAGAGTGGTCACTTGGGCCACAATAAACACTTGGTTTACTCACCTAAGCATGCTGCCTCTTGCATGATTGAACAAGGAAAATAGTCCATATCCTTAAAAAAAAAAAAAAAAGAAAAAAGGAACTGTATATTCCAAAGAAGATTCGAATCCACAGTCTGTGCTTTCAAGTTCATTAGGCCAACAGGGCTGCACAAGGAACTTAAACTCTTTTAAAAGCTTAATGAAAAACAGAAGATCAAGTATATGTATTAAAATGTATTAAAATCATAGCTGTGCACTCTTTTGTCATTCTAAGGAGGATGATTTTAGGCAATACTGCCCATTACAGTGCTATTTTTTGTACTATGAACTGCATTTTGTGAAAAATATTGATTTGGAGACTTTTATTTACATTTACATGAAATTTCCATTGCAACAATGGTATATTGGTATATGGAAAAGTATATTAGAAAAATAGGTATATAGTTAAGACATAGTTAAAATTGAAGAGTTAAATTAAATGTTTATGTATAGATATATGTATATTAGGAAATATATATGTGTTTTTCTATGTCTCAAACCTAGTTCAATGAGAAGGGAAAGTGTGAGACATATGTGGCCAGCCAGGTCCCTGTGAAGAGCAGGCTAGACATGAAGCACAAGTGTAGTTAACTGACCTTTTGGGAAATCTGTAAAATGTATGTGCAAGGAAAAGGCTAGAACCTAACACTTTGAGCATTTACAACAGTTTTCTGACATGTATCTTATGAAATATTTTGTAATTTTCAATATGTAAGACGAATAGTTTCTGCTAAAGGATGGAGGGAGCAAAAACCAGGGAATTGCTGGAAGTCACTCTTAACTGAATACAAATGTTTTAAGCCACTGTAGGATGATCATTCTACATTGTGAATTAGAATAATTTTATAGGAGCATAGTAAAACTTTGTCAAGGCTCTAATTCTTGATTAAGTATGTATGTCAAGTGCTTTTACATTGCATGTTATTTCTAGAAAAACATCATTCGGCAGACACTAAGGACCTCTTCTAAAATTGTTATTTCATATCCGTTAGTTCTTGCGTAAGAGTTCCCAAAGATAAGATGCATCCAGGTTTCAGAGCTCTCCTTAGTGTCAAAAATGAAGTTCGGGAGAAAGCTTACAAGTTGCAGAAAGGCAGCAAGATGATAATTAATAATGTAATAAAAACAGTGGTTTACATATGCCTTCTGTTAAAAACTAAACAAAGAAATAAACAAAATAGAAAAAACTAACTACAAAATAAGACCTGTACAATTATTCTAAGCTCTTCTACTGCCTTTTCCATATACTTCCTAGTTCTATAAAACTAGGACTTCTCAGATTAGGCTGCGTTTAACATTTCAACATGTGCAAGTTTATGATGCAACAATTAGGCTACTTGTGTGAATCTCCACACAGGAGGATGTGTGAGTTTCATAGTCTTTACAGAGCTTAACAGCAGTGTTTCACATGACTAATTTCTTCTTCCTTTTCTTATAAAATGGATTCTTGCCAACTCTACCAACTCAGATTTATGAGCAAGTAATACAATAAAAACAAGATATCTGTGAGAATTACAAGTTTTAGTTTTTTTAGCCCCAGTGATGTTGTTACTGAATGTAACACAAAAATGTTATAAATATTTCTTTTGGCTTCTGACTGCATGATTTACTGTTGTCTTCCAGATGTATTTGGAAGTATTTATTCTAAGGAGATAGGTGGATAGGTGCTTTTAGCTTCCTGCCTCTAGCTCTGTTATGAAACAAATTTAAGTAGACAGACCACCTGAAGGTCAGCTAAGTTCCACTGAAAACATAAAAAAGTAGAGGTATAAATTGGGTAGCAGTTACATAACTCACAGAAGAAAAGGGAAATCTTTACCCACTTAAGTGCTGTAATGACTAGGCTTTACATTATTTTCAGGGGAACTTTATCCATCATTCCTGTTGAAGCTTGTGGAGGCAAAAAACAGTTGAGGGAGAAAGAAGACATAAATGATCCTGGATGCAACTAATCTAAGGAACTGAGACTAAGATCCCTGAACTGCCGTTTTGGTTTTACTATGTTATTTTAAAACCTCTAATAAACTAACGTAAAAAGCAGATGGACATCTTAAATCTTAATTCTCTTCCTCTTATCTGAGTCTCCACTGCATTTCACTTAATATTACACAACGATTGCATTACTGCTAAGAACTATGGAAAGACATGAGACACTTATTTTCCTTGAAGATTTTACATTAATAAAAAAAAATTAAAATACTCAAAAGAATGATAAGGGAATCAGAAATGCAGCAAGCTGGCAAAGATCACAGCTCAGGACAGAGGCAAAATATTGCCTAGAACATGGATTTGGAGAGCTTCATCTTGACCGGAAAAGCAAGGGAAGAAACATGACACTTTGATCTCATAATATTGCTCATACCATCAGAAGATGCTGAAAGAAGGTGTCCACTGCTTTTAAGCACTAATTCTACACCTGTAGATATCCTTCGGTTTGCATTAATTATTTTGCTATTACCTTTCTATCATTAGAAAGCCTCTTGTAGAACATCAATTATTAAATACCTCTTAGAAACAGCATGTTTGCATTCAGTCCATAGAATATACGAAGTGAGATTTTCTCACTGTTTGTCAGTCAGTACTAATTTATAATGCAAAAAGAGGACAAAAAAGGATCCCTCCCTAAATTACTTTGTGTAAAATTAAGCAAAAAATTTTAAACTGATATATATACACACACACCTAAATGACTTCAAGAATAGCAGTTCTCTTTTTGCATATAAATTTTTTAGAACAGAGAAGAAAAATTTAAGTGACCTCAATTTTCAGCAGGCCCAAACACCACATTTACACTGCTCTTTTATCCAGAACAGCCTTCTGCATGCCACTTGTGATGCCTGTTTTTCTCCACCTGCTTATCAGTTAACACTATGGTAAAACACACCCTGCAACAGCTTTCATCTTCCAGCATTTGACTTTTTACCTCCAGCTAATACATTTAATTTGTGTGTGCTAAAATAAACAATAACAAAGACATTTGACAGTGCTTCAGGTTATTCACTAATGTAAGGACAGTGTTTTTCATTCTGTTAGGAAGGTTAAGAGAAACAGACCACACTGCAATGTTTTAATTTTTACAATTATAACAACAAAAAAAGTATCTGAAGGGAATATATAAAACTGAAAGTATAAGGTTTTCATGAAAAGAATAAAACTTTTTTTCTAAATTATTGTGGTATAACCAAAAACCTAACCTAAGGACTTATCATGGGATCAAACAGGACACATAGCCAGCCTCTCTTAGCCTCCATACTCTTCAACAGAGAGCCAAAATACAGGTCTTGCACTTGTCAGTCCTATGCAGGTTTTGGGTTTTGGCTTACATGATGAGAAAGATTAGCCTGCCCCACACAGTTTTAGAAGTTAAAGAATAGAAGTCAAGAAATAGCCAAATCTCGGTTTGTAATTGTGAAAAGGAAAAGTAACAGAGATTCAAAGTCAAGGCAAACCCATGAATTTTGAATTATTTTTAGCTACATTGATTTTTGGCAGAGGAAGATGAATCAACCAGCCAAGCCTTCATTACTTGAATTAAAAAGAACTTGAGCCATCCTCTTAACACGCACCAGTCCTGAGAGAGGGACAGGTCACAGCAGTTGTATCTGTGAGGGTGCTTCATGGGCCAGCTGCTCCCCCTGGGCAGATACAAAATGGACTTGTGATCGCAGCCTGGTGTTTAGAAAGCAGGTATACATGCCACCACTGACACCGAGTATAAATATTTTTACTTAAGGGAAGGGGGAAAGGCTCAGATATCATTGTAGAGGGTGCTGTTTAAAACCTTGTATAGGAGTAGTCAAAAACTTGTTCATGTCCTTAAGCATGCAAACTTTATATAGGGTCATTGACATCAGTAGAACTACTTGGAGCATACAAAATTATATGTGTGGATAAGTAAGACCAAGACTTTATTTAGCAGGAAGAGCGCTATGAGAAAGCTTTCATTGTAGATGCATGTGTACTATTTTGTTAATGAGAGGGCATGATTTTGGACTTCAAATCTAGTGACATAGCACTTCAGTGATGTTGTTAGACTTAGAAGGTTTGGCAGGATTTAAAATTTTGATAGGCCAGATGTGGAGTAAGCTGGAACAGTGTTAACTATGTGATTCATATTATGTGGATTAATACCAAATTAGGAATTTTTCAAAAAACACTAAACCTTATTATCTTTTACATGACTTACAGCTTGCTATGGCTGGCTATCCAGCCTATTGGATTCCTTTGGAGATAGATATTGTATCTACTGAAACCTCCACTCATTTTAGTAGGAAAAGGATCACCCTTAGCCAATAAATATTTATAACAACATAAATAAAATTCCATAGCACTACTAACTTTAAAAGTAACTAATAATGGAGTTCAATGCATTTAGAGAGTCTAGTTCAGGATTCTTACTCATACATTCATTCTCGTGGTAAAAACTGGCATGACTGCTCTCAGAACTAAAAGGAAGGTAAATTAGTGTAATAAAAAAAAATACAGACCAAAACTAGACTTAGGCACTAAAAGTTATGTTCTAGTTGAAGCAAAAGAACAGGAAGGATAGAAAATGCTAGAAGAACAATCAGTGCTTTGATGACTTCTGAAACAACAGCAGAACTGAAATGATAGACAGCTTTTTAAAGCATGCTTAACCCCTCTATCTCCATATCTCAGATGTGAAGTCCTAACAATTTTCCTCAATAATATTATTTTGGAATTCTGTATCAAAATTCCTGTTATCTTATTTTGTCAATCTTATAACCTTTTCCGAAACAAATGGCATGCTATTTTTCTAGCTGATTCTGTGTTTTGTGTATCAGTATATATTTATTTAAGCATCTTTAGAAATTTCTATTTTTCAGAGTCTTTAGTGCATTCATAAAACACAGTCTTAATAATATTGTATTAAAATAGTGTTATTCACCAATTTATTATTCTAGTCTCATATCGGTATACTGCAGTTGATGTTCAGTACTTGATTGCTGCTGATGAATAAACAAAACATTACTTTGTGGCAGTTTAAAATGACTTTGTTAACTTCAGAATCATCAGACTGATTTTTTTAATCATTTCTGTATTTCTATGTCATGAAATAACTTTGCAACCTTCTTTTTATAGCAGTGAGAAGAATAAAAAATAATATTTATGAGTCAGTGTTTTCTGTTACGCTTCTTATTCTATCACAATTTCTCTTCTGTTATGAATTGGAGAAGATAAAATGTAAACATAAGTTATATATTCAAGAAGTTAAATGAAAATTACATATTTTTCTATGCATTGAAATACTTGAATAGTTTCTGCATTGCAAAAATAATACCATTTGTACAATCCTACACAGTATTGGTAAAGGGCAAAACTGCGAAGTCCTGCCAGCAGTGATGTGATTGACCTTGTGCCCATTCGTACTTAAGACAGAAGGTATTCTCCTTATATTTGTCACTGAGATACAGGCTCATAGACATGGTCAAATTATATATAACCTTCCTAAAAGCTAAGCCTGAGGAAATGCTGAGAATAATACTGTATCAATTTTTCCTTACAAACCAAGAAATAGGAGAGTCAGAGTTCAAGTCTCTTTTCTGCCCACAGAGGATGAAATCACATCTCTGAATTGGTCTGATGAATGCCCTAGACATGACATGGTAGAACAATGACTTCTCCATTTAAAAAAAAAAAAAAGTCCAGAGCATCTAATTCAGGAATGAGTGTTTTTTTCATATCCTGACAAATGCATACTTTTCAACTGGACCTCCATGTTTTGGTTTTTTTCAGCTTCAGAGTAGCACAGAAGAGGGAGGGGACAGATTTTTTACTCAAGGTGCTCCATTGCTTAAAGACTACCTTTGAAGTCTCTCAGGATGATACTATGTTTAGTATGGAAGATGTTGAACTTATTGCAATGCTGAAATTCTGTGCAAAACAGTTGGGCGTTATGTTTGAGTTTCAGGTGTTACATCCCCATTTGCAGAGATACCTGTATGTATTTCTGAGACAAGCACCTAAACCCATGAAAGACATCTTTGCGACATCTGTTAGTATCTACTTTTACCTGGTTTAGGAACCTTTACTTCATTAATGTTTTCAACACTGTCTCCCATAACATCTTCATAGAGAAGCTGATGACGTATGGGCTGGATGAGCAGACAGTGAGTTGTACTGAAAACCGACTGAACAACTGGGCCCAGCGGGTTGTGATCAGTGGCACAAAGTCTAGTTGGAGGCCAGTAACTAGTGTTGTACCCCAGGGGTCAATACCCCAGTGTCCAGTCCTGTTCAACATCTTCATTAAAGATTTGGATGATGGGGCAGAGTCTATCCTCAGCAAGTTTGTTGATGATACAAAATGGGGAGGAGTGGCTGATACCCCAAATGGTTATGCTGCCATCCAGAGGGACCTTGACAGGCTGGAGTAATGGGCTGACAGGAACTTCATGAAGTTCAACACAGGGAAATGCAAAGTCCTACACCTGGGGAGGAACAACCCCATGCACCAGTGTATTCTGGGGGAAGCCCAGACGGAAAACAGCTTTGCAGAAAAGGACCTGGGTGTCCTGGTGGAGACCAAGTTGAATATGAGCTAGCAATGTGCCCTTGCTGTAAAGGTGCCAAATGGTGTCTTTGACTGCATTAGACAAAATATTGCCAGCAGGATGAGAGATGTGATTTCCACGCGCCCCCCCCCCCCCCCCCCCTCCACTGGTGAGGCCACATCTGAAGTACTGTGTCCAGTTTGAGGCTCCTCAGTACAAGAGAGACATGGACATACTGGAGAGATTCCAGCAAAGGGCCACAAGGATGATTAAGGGACTGGAGGATCTCTCTTATTAGGAAAGGCTGAGAGAGCTGGGACGTTTTAGCCTGAAGAAGGGAAGGCTCAAGGGCAATCTCATCAACAAGTACAAATATCTGAAGGAAGGTTATAAAGGACATACAGCCAGGCTCTTTTCAGTGAGGTCCAGTGACAGGACCAGAGGCAATGGGCATAATCTGAAACACAGGAGGTTCTGTCTGAACATCAGGAAATACTTTTCTACTGTGGGGGTGACTGAGCATTGGCACAGGCTACCCAGAGAGGTTGTGGAGCCTCCACCTTTGGAGATATTCAAAAGCTGTCTGGACATGGTCCGGGTAAACTTGCTGTAGGTGGCCCTGCTTGAGCAGTGGGGGTTGGAAGAGATGACTTCCAGAAGTCCCTTCCAACCTTAACCATTCTGTGATTCTGTGATTTTGTTACAATTCTCACCCAGTGGATATGGCAAATCCCAAATCAGTAGACCACGTCCTCTTTCACGTTTAGAGAAGTTATGGTCCAACTCAAACTTGTGAAATGTAAGTACCTTTTACCTAATGGTCCAACTTCTAGGCCTTGCAGACCTGGTTATCATGTCAAAGGGTGTTCCCAAAGTCTGGCCTCAGTTTTAAGATGTCAGACTAGGTAGCACTGAACCACGTAAGGCTAATTTAATTACCACTAAAAATCTGATACTATATTTTCATCTGGAAACATATGCTACCCAAATAAATCTTACTGTGAATGACAATAAAGAAATATACTAGAAAGTTATTAAAAAACAAAGACTGAAAAGTGATAGTCATAAGTTTGAGAACTATGAACATTTCTTCCTTTTTTTCATTCTGAGTATGGTACGATTGGAATTAAGTGTGTTGATTTTACTGGGATATTAATTGAATGCCTTATATAAGGATAAAAAAAGAATTGGGAGTATCTGGAGACTAGGTTTATTTGGACATGTTATCTTGGGAATTATTTGCCGTTCTCAATATTTTGATTTCATATGTGGTTACCTTTTTATTTTTCTTCAGTTTTCAGGCCTGCCGTATTTTTGTCTGTGTTCTTGAAGGAAGAGCAAATGATACCAAGAACGATACTAAACCAAAAGGTAACTTTAGTTTTTGAATAATTCAATAATTATTTTCTTGTAGCTAGAATGTTATTAGAACTGAAAACATTTATATCATTGTCCTGAAAACTCTTTTTATATCATTTCATCTGGTCAGAGGCAAAAGTATCTTCCAACTTCACATCCAATGGTTCACCATATTTTGCCCAGTAATCTCTGGAGAGAGATACCTAGTGGATCTCAAAGAAACTCAAGAAAATGACCAAGGTATGATAACCTCAGACTGTTTCTTCTCTGAGTCTCCAAACACAGATATGGACATACCTAGTAGCTGGAGTTGGGCCAAAATTCTGCCAGAAGGAGGTGATAATGTCATTCTATAGCAGCAACTGTAACTCTTTTCTGTCCAGGAGAAGAGCACATATATTTACTGTATGTTTAAAACTGGCACAGCAACCTTAGAAAGAAATGTTAATTTTGGCTGAGTTCCACAACAGGCGACTTAGTGAGCTGAGCATTAGCCTTATCATTTGCTCACATTAAATCAATTGTTTCTATTTATATTAGTGACAAGACAGGACTAAAAGCATCTTGTTTTTATATGAGTCATGGATAATGTGTTTGAAGAAAAAATTACAGAATCTCTGAGAAAAGAGATACACAAACTTATTTGCTTACATAGCTGAAAACATCTGAATTAAACTACATATATACTTATTTACACAGTAGAGTTTTTAAATACCTGCAGAACCTGACAAATCACTTCAGACAAGATTTTTGCATTCTTTCGGATAAATACACTTTTTCTAATATTATATATAAATATGATATCTCTAATACTTTCATTTGAAAGAAAAGGAAAACAGGTCTTGATATACACAGGCACCATTGTATTTGCTGGCACCTAAATGTCTGGTTAAAAATTCATCTGGAAGCTCAAATCCCAGGTAATTCATTCATCAATATCAAATATGAGCAAACTGAAAAGTAAATTTGTAGAACCTTACCAATCTTTTCTTTTTCCCCAGTTAATCCTATGATTTATTCATGTCATCATGCAAACACTTTTTTCGAATTATATATTTTTCAGCCTTGTGTATTACTCTTCTGTATTACATTTCAAGAACTTTGACTGTTGTTAAAACAGTTGGAAATCTGTAATTTTTTTGAAAATCACAAAATCCTTTCTACATAGGAATTAGTTATACCCATCCTGTGAGATAAGTGAGTCATACAGTGGGGTCATTTTACTCAGCATGGTGTAGAACTAAGCAGCTGTGTCATGATCTGCATTAACATAGTCTAAGATGAATATTGCTCATTCAAGGATAATGTTGGTATTACATATTAAAGATGTAATAATAGCTCTGAAGTTGGAGAATAGGTTTTAAATAGAAGTGATCCAGTTGGAATTTATAGCCATACAGGAAAGTTAATTTGCTTTCTGCTTCAGAAAGTGAAAATGTGAAGTCTTTAATGAGAAATAGTGATCAAGATCTCTTTCACACTTCTACCAAAGACAAGAGTAAAGCTATGCATAGATACATAATGTAATAGTTCACGTTAAGAGAGGCACCTTGAATACTGTGTTCAGTTTTGGGTCCCACTCTACAGGAAAGACATTAAGGTGCTGGAGTGTGTCCAGAGAAGGGCAACAAAGCTGGTGAAGGGTCTAGAGCACAAGTCTTATAAGGAGCGGCTGAGGGAACTGGGGTTGTTTAGCCAGGAGAGAAGGAGGCTGAGGGGAGACCTTATCGCTCTCTACAACTACATGAAGGGAGCTTGTAGCGAGGTGGGTGCTGGTCTCTTCTGTCAGGTGGTTGGAGATAGGACAAGAGGAAATGGCCTCAAGTTGCGCTAGGGGAGGTTTAAATTGGATATTAGGAAAAATTTCTTCACTGAAAGGTTTATCAGGCATTGGAACAGGCTGCCCAGGGAAGTGGTTGAGTCAGCATCCCTGGAGGTATTTAAAAGATGTGGCACTGAGGGACATGGTTTAGTGGTAGACTTGGCAGTCTTAGGTTTATGGTTGGACTGGATGATCTAAA
Organism: Astur gentilis; assembly: GCF_929443795.1. Classification (NCBI taxonomy): domain Eukaryota; kingdom Metazoa; phylum Chordata; class Aves; order Accipitriformes; family Accipitridae; genus Astur; species Astur gentilis. The sequence goes on from NC_064892.1 coordinate 9,227,920, forward strand.
TCCTAAATGATCCACCCTAAATGATTTTAATGATTCTATGATCATTAGAAAAAACTAGCATTGTTATTGTAGGGAGATACCAGTTGCACAGACTCCACTGATTTTGGAAAACTGGTAAAATCTAAGAGAATCCCACTGTATTCATATAGTTATTATAACTCCCTCCCAGAAAGTTGTGTTTGTTCATTTGTCAGATGTGATCTTGGTTTGATGACAAGAGTTGTTTACAGCTATGCTTGCTATATCTTTTTGTTACATAAAGCAAGAGTGAAAACATATGCCTGTCACACAATAAAAAATGGTGGGGCTTGAGGCAGTCCTTGGCTGCTGATGGAGCTGGCCCTACAAACTTGTGCCAGCACAAGCGGAAGTCATGTCTCCTGCCCACCTAGGTGTTACTCTTACTATGGACAGATCTGTGGATGACAGACTTGAATATAAAGAGAAACCAGAATAAGGGTGAAGGACGAGATTGATATAATTTTAATCTGTGTTAAGGTGGAGGTATGTCTTGCTAACTGGACTGTTTGAAAGACCTAAGATTTAACCCACAGGTATATTGCATTCATTGAGGCAGGCAAGGGAAGATGGAGAATGGAAATGTAGAAGTTAAAAAAAAAAATCCTGTGAATAAAAAAAGGCATTGTATTCCGTGCTGGAGTGGAGTACTCCCAGCTAAAGAAAAGCAAACATTGCAAAAGCCATTAATTTATATTAAGTAGTTCCGCTCTATGCCTGAAATTATCTGTTCAAAATTCTAAATTCAAATTATATACTCAAAATACTCCTTGGGAAAATCTCCACACTTCCAGTAATTTGAATACAAATCAAAAAAAGCTGATTTAATAGGTGCAAAGGGTATTTATTTTGTCCCAACTAATTACTGTAATTTTTGTTGTCAAAACCTGTGAAAATATCCAAGAAGAAAATACGAAAATTCACAGAAAATAGGACTACATTCTATTGTTGTCACCCATAAGACCATCTTGTAGAGAAATCAACATCTAGCCCAGTGAAGATTACCATCTGGAGTTCAAACTCCTAATTTGCCATTCTTGGAAAAATAGCATTTATCTGTATCTTTTTTGTCTGCAGAAATAGATGAACATATATACACAGATCCTTTTTTTTTTTCTATAGTACAAGGTTCCAAGATGGTAACAATTCATCCAAGTTCATTATTTAACTATCGAGTGAGAGCAGATTAAAACTTTCCATTTTAACGATAAAAACAAGAAACTAAATTTATTTATTCTCCATAAACTTATTTATGGTCTCCAATTTAATTTCAGTAGAATCTATGTATCTTCTTAATTATCTATGAAGGGAAATCAGAAATTTGTTCTAACAGTCAATGGAGCTAGGAGGAGTCACAGCACTCTGTTAAATTGTCAATGGAATTGACAATTAATTGTTTATGGAATACTAATCTTGGGATTGTTTCTCAAATTTTTCATCACTGAATAGTAGAGCAATTGGTAACTTGGTATGCTTTCTACAGTAACAAATCCCTTCTTCCTAAGAATAATTTGCATTTGTATCATGCATATCTATTAATATTGCATTCATCCTTTGGCTGTTTTGTCTAAATCAATTTGAAAGAAAATAATCCCCACAAGTACCTCACACTCCTTCACTGTCCCAAAGATGCTGAGAGTTTATTCTGCTTTTATATATTATTTTAGCATAAAATGACACATCACGTGCTGAATAATGAAGAGCCTTGGACTTCGAGCAATGAAGTACATTATGCAAAAACAGACCTTTGCTCATATTTGTATGTGCTGAGTACTTTGATTTTGGGGAAGTTTTTGGTTTAAGTGTTAATACTGTTAAAGTAAGAAGGTTTAAAGGACTACTGGACAATGTAAGAAATACATATTGTACTATGTGCTTCAGAATCTTCTGAGCATTTTTCCTATTCATACATATCTTCAGGATATTTTTTAATACTTAGGGACATTAGGAGCTGGGGATATACTGAAGGATATACGGGAAGGATATACTGAAGTAAAATAGTAGGACCTTGATTTCAGCTGTACTAAGGAATGAATCCCTTATTTAGATGATATTGAAAAATTAAATCCATAGTCCACTTTCCAACATAGGAGATGTTAGCATGCTGTAAATTAATAAAAAAAAAAAAAAAAGAAAAAAAAGCATTGACTCTTGTCCTATCTGTACTATTACTCTTAACACAGATGCTCTATAGAAACATTCAGAAGTTCTAATTCCCCTTTTGGTTAGTATATTTGCCATAATTTTCAATTTGGCTTGTGTTTCTGGCCCCAGATGAGATTGGTATGAGTGTATGTGTTTATGTAATTATGAAAAAATGCAATCGGGGTAAAATGCAAATTAAAATGAAGGAAACCAGTTCTTGAAATTATTCAAGAAGTTGCACGTCACAGTTTGGGTGACTAAAGTAGGCCAACACCCAATATGAGCTGATTAGGTATATGTGCTTAAGTCTGCAAGTACAGAGTGGATAAAACTGTCAGATAGTTAATAGTCATTCCCGTATACATACCAACAAGAGTTCAGGAATAGCTGAATTGGCCTTGGGAAATTATGGTGGTGTAAAATACCTCTGCTGCCTCTAGCATTCTTAAGAAGCCACGCCCATCAGGTTCATGCCAGCAAAAGAATTTCTTTGCAAGAAAAATTTTCTCCTGTGATTTCTGTTTAGCATCATAATGGCTTCTGAGAAGTATTGAGTTCTGATACTTTCATTCTTCTCATAGACAATGACATATTAATTACACCATTTGTCCACAAACATGATGAGAACAATTTCCACAAGAATGATGACAAGTTTATCTGCCTCCTCATTCACTTAAAATGGCTAATAATGCCACATATTAGAAACAGAGTTTGAATTTACTTTCTTGTAATTCATCCAATGTATAGCTTGGTCTGATAAGATAATGAAAAGGCAACTTTTGCTGGTCTTAGCACAGTGAAATCTGGGTGATCTACATGTATCCTGAGGAAAGTTAACACAGAGGAGAATTATTGCAGAGGCATAGAATTATTTATGTTGGAAGGGAACGCTGGAGATACCTGATCAAAGGAAGTCCAACTGTAACAGTTCTCTCAGGATGGTCTTAAGGAGAGTTTTGAGTCTCTTCAGTGATGGAGATTCCGCAGCTTCTCTGGGCAACCTGTAGCACTATTTGACCATGTTCATGGATGAAAAAAATTTTCCTTTTATCTAGTTGAAATTTTCCTTGTTACAACTTGCATCTGTTGTCTTTTATCCTACCACTGCACCTCTTAAGAGTCTAACTCAAATCTTCTGCATTAATCTCTTGTTAGGTAATTGTAGATAGCAGTAAGAGTTCCCATTTTCATCTCCAGGATGAACAAACCAACCCCTCAGACCCTCCTCCAATGTCCTGTGACCCAGCCCAAGGGGCATCTTGGTGGCCCTGTGCTGGATCTGCTCTAGTTTGTCTGTGCCTCTGGTTCTGGACAGCTCAAAACTGAACACAGCACTCCAGGTGTGGTCTCACAAGAACCAAAGAGAGGGAATGTCATGGTTTAACCCCAGTATGCAGCTAAGCCCCATGCAGCTGCTTGTTCACCCCCACCCCCCACTCCCACCCCCTCAAAGGATGGGGGAGAAAATCAGAAGCTTAAAAATGAGAAAACTCATGGTCTGAGATAAAGACGATTTAATAAGTAAATCAGTAGCTGCGTGCACAAGCAAAGCAAAACAAAGAATTCATTCACTACTTCCCATGGGCAGGCAGGTGTTCAGGCATCCCCAGGAAAACAGGGTCCCTCACACGTAATGGTTACTGGGGAAGACAAACACCATCACTCCAAACGTCCTCCCTGTCCTCCTCCTTCCCCCAGCTTTATGTGCTGAGCATGATGTCATATGGTGTGGGACATCCCTTGGGTCAGTTGGGGTCAGCTGTCCTGGCTATGTACCCTCCCAACTCCTTATGCCCCCCCCCCAGCCTGGTGGGGTAAGAACCAGAAAAGGCCTTGGCTCTGGGTAAGCCGTGCTCAGCAATAACTAAACCATCTCTGTATTATTGTGGTGGGTTGACCCTGGCTGGACACCAGGTGCTCACCAAAGCCACTCTATCACTCCCTCCTCAGTTGGACAGGGGAGAGAAAATACAACAAAGGGCTCATGGGTTGAGATGAGGACAGGGAGAGATCACTCAACCAGTTATCATCATGGACAAAACAGACTAGACTTGGGGAAAATTAATTTATTGCAAATCAACCAGAGTAGTGTAATAAGATATAAAACCAAATCACAAAACACCTTCCCTCCACCCCTCCCTTCTTCCCAGGCACAGCTTCACTCCCGGATTCTCTAACTAACCCTCCCCAGCGGTGCAGGGGGACAGGGATGGGGTTATGATCAGTTCATCACACGTTAATCTCTGCAGTTTTCGTCCTGCTCAGGGGCAGGACTCATCACACTCTTCCCGTGCTCCAGCATGGGGTCCCTCCCATGGGAGACAGTTCTCCACGAACTTTTCCAATGTGGGTCCCTCCCATGGGCTGCAGTTCTTCATGAACTGCTTCAGCATGGGTCCTTTCCACGGTGTACAGTCCTTCAGGCACAGACTGCTCCAGCGTGGGTCCCCTGCAGGGTCACAAGTCCTGCCAGAAAACCTGCTCCAGCATGGGCTCCTCTCTCCACAGATCCGCAGGTCTTGCCAGGAGCCTGCTCCAGCCCGGGCTTCCCACAGGGTCACAGCCTCATTCAGGCATCCACCTGCTCTGGTGTGGGTCCTCCCTGAGCTGCAGGTGGAGATCTGCTCCACCATGGACCTCCCTGGGCTGCAGGGGGACAGCCTGCCTCACCATGGTCTTCCCCACGGGCTGCAGGGGAATCTCTGCTCCGGCGCCTGGAGCACCTCCTCCCCCTCCTTCTTCACTCACCTGGGGGTCTGCAGGGTTGGTTCACTTACATGTTCTCACTCCTCTCTCCAGCTGCTGTTTCTGTGTGCCCTGCAACTTTTTTTCCTTCTTTAATCTGTTGTCACAGAGGTACTACCACCATCACTGATGGGCTCAGCCTTGGCCGGCAGCAGGTCCGTCTTGGAGCCGGCTGGCATTGGGTCTGTCGGACATATGGGAAGCTTCCAGCACTTTCTCACTGAAGTCACCCCTGTAACCTTCCCCCAGCTACCAAATCCTTGCTACACAAACCCAATATAATTATCAACACTGTTTCCAGCAGAAATCCAAACTATAGCCCCATACCAGCTACTATGACAAAAATTAACTCTTTCCCAGCCAAAACCAGCACATGGGAAAAATGACTTTCCTCAGCCTGCAGGTTGCACTCTCCCTGATGCAGCCCAGGAGGCAGCTGGCCTTCTTTGCCAGTAAGGGCACATGGCTGGAAAATGTTTAACTCGTTATGCAACAGGACCCCCAAGTCCTTCTCTGCAAAGGTCCTTTCTAGTGAGTTGCTCTCCCTGTGCAGCTGGACAATGCCTCTCTATCCCTTCTGGGTAGTCCATCTCTGCTTTCACCTCTTTCCTTTTGCATTTGGGCTCAGGCAGGCCCTCCCTGTCCATCCATGCCCGTATTCTTACAATAGGAATGGGCTGTTCTTATGCTTTGTGAAGGTGAAATGAGTTTCCTGGGCCTCATTGATTTCCAAGGCGGTCTCCCAGGGTATCCTGATGAGGAGATTCCCTGAAAAAGCTGAAATCTACTCTCCTAAAGTCCATAACTGTGATTCTACTAATTGACTTGCTCACTTCTCTCTGGATTTTAGCTCCATAATGTTACAGTCACTGCAGTCAAGGCTGCCCTTGACCTTCACATCTGCAGTGGGTTATTCAGTATTTGTGAAAAAGTCCAGCAGAAGAACTACCAAGGCCTTACTTTAATCATGAACTTACCAGAATCAAGTCATAAGTAAAGAAGTAATCTAGTGTTACCTTCCTCATATTAAGATCTACTAGAGGCAAGTTGCTGGTCTTCGTGTGTTACTAGCAGAACTTTGTAGCCATGATAGTCTGAAGGTATAAGAGAATAAAAGTTTGGAGAAATCATTGATTTAGCTGGAAAAAACATTTATGTATTTCAGCTGAGTCTTTTCACTAGGTCTGAAAAATAAAGTATTTTCTATTAAATATAAGATGCAAACAGTCTAATATATGACATGAAAACATGGGTATTTAGTACCTGTGAGACAGAGAGGGGTCAATGATAAGAAAGGGAAGAACAAGAGGTAATCATATATCAAACTCACATCTGTTATATTCTCTATAGTCTTTACATCTCTTGTGTGCCAGTTTGTCTAAAGGTAGACAGTCTGGTCCCCAGGTAGAATGAATATGATAGTGTTCCCTAGTGTCAGAGAAATGTCATTCAGTTAGAAAAAATGTGGACAAAACATTATTTATTCCATCTCACTTTGGTAGATGTTTGCGTAATAGGAATTAACATTGGAATTAAAGGATATTGCTACATGATATTAACAGTAAATCCTGTCTGAGAAGGTATAATGCAATTCCCTCTAGTCTTTTGAAAAGTAATTTACATATATTGTAAATGATACAAAGAAGGTCATGAAACATGGAATCGTAGAACGGTTTGGGTTGGAAGGGACCTTTAAAGATCATCTAGTCCAACCCCCCTGCCGTAAGCAGGAACACTTTCACTAGATCATGTTTTTCAAAGCCTCATCCAACCTGATATTACGATGTTAAGATAGGTTATGATAATGTGAAAAAAAGAGCAAAATTTATAGTGTTATTTCAGAATCTTGAATAAAATCTACTACGTGTGCTTTTTTCAGATTTCTGTCTATTTTTTAGAATTTATGTAGCTATAGATGCACAGACAGGTAATATATCTTGATGCTGCAAATAATTTTGCATTAAATATTGGTGTCAATGGGACATGAGATTTCATAGCATTTTGATATTGAAAGATCCTTAAAAGATTAGAATAATAATGTATCTAAACATCTGAAAAGAGAGATGATATTTGTGTCAAAGGTAGACATCAAAATGAAGTGTCTACATGTATATATTGTCTGCGAATTCTTTTTGTACTTAGTGAAGATCTGGAACTCATTTCAGGCACTTAAACACAGGTGTCTATGACTAAGTGATACGCACAAGGTTATTCCATTTGGTGTCCAGCTGCTGTTTCAAAAGGCTGGAGAGTATCTAGTAGGTCTGCTGTAAGTTCATTGGAAGCATTAAAAACCCAGCTATAGTCAACAGAACCAAGCCCAATTCAACAAAGGCAGTGGATTCTAGAGAGTCATTCATATCCGCTTAAAGTAGACACCTTGGGCTTAATTCAGTTGCACGCATGTAGATATACAGTGTGTTTCTATACCAAAGTTTTAGTTAGGGTCAGGATTTAAAGTGAACCTCTCAGTTGTCAGTTTTCAAGTGTGGACAGTCTACAAACACATGTGTATAATGGGGACATTGGATTCTCAGCACTGAATTTTTGCTCTACAAATCCATTCTTACTGATTCACACTAATTGTTAATGAAGACATAGCCTAATCTCATTTTAGGTGCTATGGGATATCCCATCTGAACTCCAGCTGCTGTTCCAGAAGAAAAAAGGGTTTCGTTTTTTTCTGGCAGTTTAAGCTTCCAGACCGATGTGGATATCCTGGGAACCCAAATGCCCCTCTATCAGACTGCACTACATGCCCATTTAGGCAACTGAATTGACTAGTAGTCAAGTCAGCTTGGTGAACTGAAGTGCTCTTCAGGCTTCAGTAACCAGTTTGTGTTGATATCATCTCCAACGACTATAATAACTGTCATGTACAGGCTTAAATGTAAGAGTCTCATCTTGAACCGAATTTCACGCATCTTTTTTAGAACTTGAAATTCAGTTCTTGTACATGAGAGTTATGTAAATGTTGTTAAATGTTTTGACTGATTATGCTTAAATTTTTTTCTGAAGACATAAGGTTCTTAAGGAAAGCTCAGTTTAGTACATGAGTGTTTTCAAGGATGAATTTTATATGCCTTTTTTGAACATTGAATTTACAACTATACTGATATATCTCTGCTCACCAGAACTTGACTTTAGGATGCCTGAATATATATTTTTCACTCAAGCAACAATGAATTCATATTTGAACATGGATTTAGGGAAGAAATTAGACCAAATCTTCACAGGAACAAAATCTCAATTTTTAATCATTCCCACACTATTAACTGTAACTAACAAGTGAAGTAAAGGATATTAACTTTAAACAAGTCTTACAGTTTCTCACATAATCATTGATAAAAGGATTGGGGAAGTATATATTATTTTTTACCAATACATTGGAGAAAAATTACGACTTGCTGAAGTAATACAGAAAAATGACTCAATATATGGTTGCATAAATTAACATCCACAGATAGCAATATCCCATCTGTTCAAAAATAGGTCTACTTGGATGTTCATGTAGACAACTGGTGTTATAAGGGAGCAAATGACGAAAACTGAAACAGAAGAACAAAACCTTGTCTGCAAAGTTGTGGCAAACTAGAATATTCCACTGTTTATCCTAGTGACATTTTTCTGTTCTATGAGTGGGACATGCTCTATGCCAGAATGACAGATGATCTCCATAACAGCTAGCAGGACTCCTTAAAGATGCAAAGGAAGATCAAAGTACAATATAGAATTATACTGATTATTTCTTCTGTTTTGTGATGTGTAGGTCATATATTTTTCATTACACAGGTGAGGAAATAAAGATAGGAAGGTCAATGCCAGCATTTATCACAATTTTTGCTACTTTCAGATGTGTTCAGATATGAATAACAGGGTGAAATACTTAATTCATTGCTGTCAGATTTAATTTTAAGCATCTTACAGTGTGTATTTATTTCTAGAAAAATCAATGAATCCGGACTTTCATTTTTAAAGCAACCTTTAGCGATTTGCTCATGTCAAGGAATGAGTCAGGGGCAGGACCTGGAAAGAAATCAATTGTGAAATCTGTAGTGAGATGACTTGTTTAGACCTTCTCTCAATATCACACTAATTCAATGTTTTCATGCCTTTTTTTTTTTTACACACTGTTGAAACAGCAGCGTATGTGGTTATGGAGGTACACTATCAAAATATGATGCAACCCATATTGAAAATCTGTCTTGTATTTCAGGACATGTTGCAAAAGAAAGGTAAAAGTGGCTTTGAAAATTGTCTTGGAAAGAAAAGTTAAGTGATGGAAATTTTTCCATTCTTTGCTTTATTGAGGAATTCTTGTGTAATCTAGTCTGAAACTGTCTTTGACCCAGCATTCTACCTATTAAATTTATTTGAATTTAGGAATTTAAGTTTCTATAGCTTGGCTTAACACTATTGATTATAAATATTATTAATGATTATGATGCTTGCCTTTTAAAAATATTTTGGAGACCTATAGCTGTAAACCATTTAGAATTCTGCTGGAAGTTAAACATCATTTTGTCATTCCATAGTCAGACTTCCAATGAATAAATAAAAATAAGTGCTATATAATGCAAACCTCATGTTCACATGGATAACTATTTGGGGATTCTTACCTAAGCTATTACAGGCATATGAGCCAAAAATCTACAGATCAAGTGGTTTATTAGACAGTGTAACAGATTTTGCTGTCTTTTTATTTTTTTGCCAGGAAAATCCAAATGTTCATGAAAACAAATCACCAATCCCTTGGTTGCAGTAACTCTAATAAGTTTATTGGAGAAAACAAAATTAATGCAACCATATTATAAAACTGGCATAAAGTTTATAGTGATCACTGGCTATTTGTTTCAACCTTGTAGAAAAAAATACGCAAAACAAAATGGGACATTCTGGCTGAAAAGCTGTAGTTGTTCACTTTGGCAAAACAGGATTAACTGCTACTAACAGATTTTGAGAAGCAATTTCTTAGGAAGGGAACTAATAGTTAATTAACTTACATGTTTGTTAAGTATCTGAATGTTCTTTTTATATTGACATTTATTAACACCAACTTTTAATCTTAGACCACAAAATGAGGTAATTAAATTGCATTTGTTTGTGTAGCAGAGGACCTGATAAGAATTCTGGAACCATGTTTGTTTTTCAGACCACACATGTTCCCAAGTGTGATTTTGGGGTATTGAAAAGTCAATTTAAAAAAAACAACAAACCAGAACTACTTTTCAGTAGTTCTTTCATTCCATAAAAAAGGAGATATAACAAAGGCTGTTTGAACAGTATTTAATATTTACAGCAAACTTAGCCCATTTTCTCAAATCTCTAGTAAATTCTTTTGATTTATTTTTTTTTTTCTGAAGCCACTGTTCAATATTCATGGTCTAGGCTAGGTAAATAATTTCTAACATACAGATGGACTGCAACCTAATAATTTAGATTTGCACTTAGATTATGCATGATGTTTAATCACTTGTGTATTTTTTGTGCATCCTGATTAAGTAACTAGAATATTGGAAAGAAAAAAGTAATTATTAACAATGACTTGTCAATAAACACAATTCTTTTGGGTCTAGACTCTAGACTAGGAGGATTCACAAAATACTTTCCTGATTTTTCCAAGCTGGGTAAGAGCTATTGATTCACAAAGGAAATTATATTTAACATAGTATACCAATCTGTGCAATAATGTTTTTGAATGATTTTTCCAAATTTATGGAGGACTGTTAAGTGCATAATATCTGACAATATATACCAAATGTAATATTCAAATTTGTTTACATGATTTGGACACTTTAGTATTTTCACTGTAGTTTAGATGCTTCCACTGCTTAGGTAATAAAAGGCCATTTTGTGCCATTTGGGTACTTAAGTGTCTAATTCTTACCAATTTCAGAATAACTTCAATATGCAGTATTTTTGTTCCAGGTGCACTTAATCTATGTGAAAACTCTCTTCAGCTTGAATGGGTTTGTAAGCTTTAGGTGACTTTTGAAAGGGAAAGAAAGGTCCAAACCCCAGAGCTATGTCAATAGTGTAATACTGAGCATCACAATGTTAAGTATTAGTTGCCTGACTGCTGGAACAGGATTCTGACAACAACATGGCAAGAACAAGAAATGCTAGACCGACAAAAGGCCAGAAATTGAACAAGAACTTCATGTGGGAATCCAAAGACAAAGTAATAAGGACAGGGTGTGTCTTAAATCCTATTCTTCTTTTTGGATTAGGTGTTTTTCACACTGGATATTTAGCATCTCATTCCGCTTGTCATTATAGCTTGTGACCTTCTTCCAAAGCAAAAGCTTAAACTTTTTCTTTAAAAAATTGGACAGTAATCATTCTTTTTGTTATAAACAAAATCTTATTATGGAAAAAAGCGAACACCCCATGTATAGGTAGCCAAGAATTTATTGTAAATCTCATTAATATTTTAGCAGTCTAATAAAAAAGTCAACAGTTATAGTAGTCCGGGCAGAGTAACACTAACAGTCATAGTCTAAATTAATACATAAGAGATTCATATAGTTAAAACTGTTACAGAGAACAACCTACTGTATCTTCTTTTCTCTCTGGCATTAGGCTCACCCTTCCAAAGACCCCCGGGATCCTAAGGTCAGTGGTCTTCCAGACTGTCTTCCTCAGGAAGAGAGGTGGGACAACATAGCAAATCATCCGTGTCCAAAGGTATTCACCTGGAGGAGTCCAGTACTGGGCCTGAGGGCCCATTCTACTGTGATCTTGGTTGGGTCTGCCTGGATGACTTTTTATAAATTTTCTTAAAATAGCCTGTTCCCTTCTCATTAACTGCTGGCTAAACTGTGAAAGCTGCAGAACAGCCTCCCCCACTCTCCCCTGGCACAACCGGGCTCTTGTTTGCTATGCAGTGACTGCTGGGCTTTTACCATATCTAAGAAACAGTTTAAGCTAAAACAGTTCAGGCAATGGGCATAAACTAAAACTCTTCTCAGCCCAAGATAAGTCAGGCAAGTCCTGAAGCATGGCACTGCCCTGTGAGTGCCCAGACTGTGGGCTGCAGGTTTTTTACATCTGAAGCAGTGGGCTGGACCTGCAGAGCCAGGTAACAGCGGGTTAGGCTGAGGAATGAGGAGTGAGTGTGTGAGAGTCCCATCTGTATTGTCTGAAGTTTTTCCCCTTGGTCTGAAGCAATTCTGGACTAACTGTTGGAGAAGAGGAGATGAGATAAAGAAAAAGTGAGCAAAGAAGGGCTGTAATTTAGTGCTTACGACTTTCCTCTGGGACATCCTGGAGTTTGGATTCAGCTCCAAGGGCTGATTAAGTATTTGAAGTGTAAAGTACATAAATAGAAACTCTGGTTTTAAGTCTCCTCACACAGAGGAGAAATTAAAACAAGAATATCTCATGTCCTGGATGAATGTCCTAAGCACTAAATCCTTATCTAAAGGACGTTGACGACTCTTCTGGCCTCCTTCTTCAGGAAAGTGGTAGTTAAATCTGCTTTTTTTTATGGTGCTCATTCAATAAATGCAATCAGTGAACACCCTCTTGCCTGTGCTCTTCTCGATCCTCTGCCCTTGAAAGTGAAAAAAGTAAAAAAAAAAGCTTTTGTGGATTCTTGTGGAAGACAGGCTTGATCTAGAAGGCAGTAAATCATTACTGTTACGTTCAAAGTGCCTTTAGGCAAAAAGGTAAGCAGAATTTTGGGTACCTGAGGAATTTGAGCATCCCAAGGATTCATATTCTTAAGAGGACCTGAGGGTCACAATACAGATTAGTTACCCATATTCCACCTAAATTTGGTTCTGTACATTGTTTTTCAAATCACTTGAGCATTGAAATGTTAAGCCCAGGTATGGCTAAATATTTTTGAGTATCTGTGTGGCTGGATCTGAAGCCTTCTTATCTAGGAAAAACGCACTGCCACTTTTTTTTAAAAACTTTTTTTTTCCCCCTTGCTACATGAATGTGGAGAATATTGTGGATGCTATTAAAGGAACAGTATTCTTCTACACTATAATATACACACAAAATGATTAATATTAAATGGGAAACAAATTGGCAAGTGGAAATAGTACCTAGTGATGGCTACCAAACCTTCTGCACCATTTCAGGACTATGTGCACTGATATCCTTGTTCATTTCAGTGGCATGATGGCAATGCAACTCCTTTCAGAGCCTTGCAGTTTGTGGACTTAAATAATATGTTGCCTTCAATACTCAGGAACCCTAGCCATCACCATACTAAACTTTGATCGTTGCCAAAGAAACCTGCAATATAAACAATTCTGGGGTTTTTTTTCTTCATTTTATTCTAGTGCATTCATTTGATAAAAAAAATCTCAATTTACTTTTTTATAAGTAAACTACCTGCTTTGTCTAGGTTAATGAGGGTCAGTCTAGGAAGGTTTAAAGTGTCTGTTCAGAAAGAACACCAAATTATAATAAAGACTAACTTATCAATGTTCCATCTAGCTAATTTTATGTTTTATATAGTGTTCATACCCTTCATTTCATGGTTCTAGAATTCACATGGGAAAAGTCAGAGAACAGTTCGTTCTTGTCCAATGTTCTTAAAACCACTCATTCTACAATTTTTTATAATATACCTTTAGGTTAAGTTAGCTCTTGTGGCCCTTTGAAACTCTTCAAGTTTTGCTGTATCCTTTTCAGAGTTGAGGGGACAAGAACTGTACAACTGTGGGCAGACCCTGAGTTTGCACAGTAGCAAACTGTTATATTCTGGTTATATTCCTTATTTCTCTCCCAATAATTCTTTACACTTCAGTTGTTTTCTTTTGAATTCTGCCAAGCATTAAACTGATGTTTTTATGAAACTCCCTGCCTTGCTTCTGGATAGTAATGGTCATCACCAAGCCCAGCTTTAAATATATGAAGCTGGAATAATTTCTCCACGTGTGCTACATGTTACATTAATCTACTGTCAACTTCACCTTCCGTTGTATTGCCTTAGAACATCTCATGATGTCCTTCCTAGTCTGCAGTGTCCTTCACCTCTTGAATAACTTTATGAAATCAGCCGACTTTCCACTCTTTACTCACCTTTCCAGATGTTTTTATACATATAAACACATATATAGAATACAGCTAATTTAATTTATTTGTATATACACAGCTATTTTAATATATGTATGCATCTATAAGTATATATTAAAATAGCTTTGAAGCTGTCTAGGTGACTTCCCTACACTGTGACAACTAACTTTTTACTTATATTCTCTGTTTTCTTGTCTTTCAACCAACAGTTTAGATAATGGAGTGGTGGTACATGCTCCATTCGACCACAGCCTTCATTCTCAGCTAGTAGCAATGACACAGCAGTCATCATCACATCTGGGAGCATGATGTTGCTGCCAAGAGCGGCAGCTTCTTGGCTGAGACTCAAGCATAGGTGATGAAGCTAATTCAGCTTCCAAAATCTCTGCCAAGATCTGGTTGTGCCACCTGATGCCAGAGACACACCCCAGCCTGGTTCAGCATGCCTCAGCATACTTTATTGTATAGTATGGATTTATCCTTAGGTTGATCAGAATATTTTCACAGTGACTTTCAAAGCTGACTGTTCCCCTTATGAAAATTTGACCTATTGATTGTGATCAAGTCCAAGCATTACATCAGTTGTATAATTTATATAATGAGTCCATTCTTCAAAATAAAGGTTTGCTTGTTGTGAGATGTTTCATAATTAAAATGATTTATAAAGTCTAACATACCCACCACAAAATAAAATAATTCAGTGTAATATGGTATACATAAGGCAATGCACTGAAAGTTACAGGTTAGTTTATTGCTGTATAGGTAGTGTTTTCTGTTGGTTTATATGTTAACATTATTGCATTTTGGCACATATGAAATTACAGCTGCAGTTGTTTTGCTTCCTTTACTTCCAAATAAGTGCATGGTAAGCAGTAAAATTGCACCAATATAGGATTTTATAGCTACAAACATTTTAACAGGATTGTTCCCACCATGCAGAAGGAGAACAACGGTAGCAAATTCAGGAACTGGCTATGGTTCATAGAAAAATTATTTTTTTCTCTCTATATGTTTGGGTTTTTTTTAATTTCTATTCTGTTTCTCAAAGCATATGCTTCCTGTAGGTGACAGTACATGCTATATGCCAAGATTGAAAATGAAACTATTTTTGAACTATCAGAGTGCAAAGAAAGTCATATTTAGGCATGAGAAACACATTTTCATGCTCAGGTATCTCCAAAGTAGCTAACTCATATTTTCCTCACTTTGCAAAAAATCAACTTTAAGTTGAAAATGAGCATGGAAAAATTTAGCTCAAAGGGTTTGTGGTCTGTTTTGAAAGCTATAAGCAACAGTAAATAGTGCTTAGAAGTCTCCATTCAGGGCTATACTTTTAGTATCATATTACTATATGCACTAATTCTACATTTATTGACTGTAGACATTGTGAGACCATTTTTAAAAAAAGAAATATTATGGAGGACAGAACCCATTTCCAAAACATGCTTGAATTCTTTGTCCTAAATAAGACAAACACTTGAAAATTGTATGCACTAGATAATAATGATCTTATTAATGTCTCATGAATTCCAAATAAATGCTGTGCTCTGGAAACTGAATTTATTATATTGCTTCATATGTTTTTCTAGAATGCTCTTTTTCATATTCATTCATGATTTTTCAGGTTTCCTACTGTCTTTTTATCTTTGTCTAACTGGAAACTTCCCTTTTCTGTCTTCTTTTTATTCTCATTTATACAAGTATAATTTTCTTTGTGAAACTTTTGACACCAGAACACTTTTGAGTATTTTCTTGGGTTGATTCTTTAAAGCTAACTTTTGGATAGATATTAACTCTGTGCTAAGAGTGCTAAGTTGACCAGTATTGGGACGTTGATTTGGTGTTCACTCTTCTCATTGCTAAGTATTTAGTATCATAGAAGTTTCTCAATGGGTATCAGATAATGTACTTCCAGATATAAGGAATAAAATAGTGGAATTTAGTAAAGAATTCACAGTCTGTATGAACTCTTTTCTTATAGGTCCCTGCTTGCAGAGTTCTCCCACTTCTCTCACAGCCTGTTATCCTGGAGTAGCCCAGCGGATGTGGACAGGAATTGGTGTGTATCACAACAGTATTACATGAGAAAGATACCGTGTCTCTTCAAAACCTTTTTATAGAGAGGTTAACTTTTCCCTCAGAACACAGCAACAATTTTGGGAAGAATCTTTGGGCTTCATTTTCCCTTTTTCTATGTATGCCCATTGTCTAAGAGATGTTTTAACCTGCACAGACCAAAAAGTTGTGAGTGTGCTACTGATGAAATAGTACAGGTGACTTTGTACCTGTGTCTGCACCCATGTCCTTGTTCTGTTTTATTTGCTAGTACAGATGTAACCAGGCTAAGCACTAAAAGCTAACCACTCAAAATTTCTTAATCACCCAAGAATTTGAGCATGTGCAAAAGTTAACCAGTTTGCCTAGCCAGGCTCCTAGGGTACTGCTTAAACTCTGTCATGACTCAAGTCTCTAAAAAAGTACCTCTGTTTTTTCTAGGTCTCTGAAATGGCAGTATTAATTAGTCTTGCTCTGACTGGTCAATGCACATAGGCTATGTCTGCATTAGCAAGCAGTGTGGTGGAATAGGTGTAGATCTGTGGAGTAAAACAGTTGATGCTGAAGACCTGATGTCCCCACTGCACAGTTCAGGTATTTCATTTTGGAGTAGCTCTTGTCTGGTTCCATGAACTGAATGTCTATTAGCAACTATACTACATTAGGTATCCCTCTGGAGTGTGTTTTCTTGTCTCATTTCCAAAAAGATCTCATTTCTGTGATATGAAACAAAGTATAGTAACTGGGGGAAATTGAGAGATTTGCTTCAAAGTAATCCTGACGGAAACTGAAACTCAAATGTAGATGTATGCACAGCAGGCAGCAGTGAGTTCAGTGCAAAGCAGCTGCATTGGCTGTCAATGCAAAACAAAGACAGATGAAATACTGCTGTGTGGCTCTTGGTAAAAATATTTTCCTGGGAAGATTATCAGCTCAATTCTACCCCCACATCATTTGTTGCCGTCCTCCAAGAAAGCCCCTTGGCAGTTAAAAGACTTGTGCGCTACAAAATAGTTTTCTGCCTTTTTTCTGTGGTGAGTAACTGTAGAAATGCAAATACAAGAATAGTAGGATTAAAATGAGAGCAGGAAGTCAGATATACTGATCTATAGTCCCAGCCATTAAGGCACAGCTAGTGGGAAAGGTTTCAAGTCCTCCTTCCAGGTGTATCTCTCTTTTTCAGTCACAGACTATGGCTCTGGGGGCCACATGTGAAAGGTGTACATGCATTTGTTCAAAATATAATTGTGTAGAGTGCACATGACTTTATGTGAGGGGTAAATGCTTCGGAAGCTAGATGAGTGCCATAAGGAGTGTAAAATCTGTACGTTGTACTCAGATGAATACCTTTTTGCAAGCTGAACGTCAGGTCATCCTCAGAGATAGAAGATGTAATCTATTACCTCTAATCTCTATCTGAATTGCATTAATTGAGAGAACTTACAGAGATATTCTTTTCCTAGAAGTTTAGAACCAAACCAAATCTTATAATATGAAATAAAAATAAAGAAGTTGGAAAGTGGTTTGCACACCTCTCAGACATGTTTACCCTCTCACTCTGGAGTAATCTATCACTTGAGTGTCACAAAGCAGATTTTTTTTTCATTAGCCTGAACCGTTCTTCCTCTACTCTAAAGGTCCACTACCACAGGAGAAAGGAGGTTCAGTAACAACCTCTATAATACCCCACTGCCTTCCCACTGTATTGTCCATCCTTTTGTTAGCATAAGGTCTCAATTAACTTATCATTCAGAATTCAGCTGTATACCATAAATATAATACAATAAAAGTTAAATTATCTGCAAAAAGAAGTCTGGCAACAAATAACTGTATATGCTAGCTTATGAACAGTATAGATATTTTTATTTCACTATTTCTTATACTAATGTAGGCAGAAGAGTGAAAAATGTTCCTAATACTAGTAAATTTTGGTTTATTTCATTTTACATCTTATTTTCAAGTCCGACAGCAAGATGAATCTGCATTTAATATTCATTTCCAGTGCCTCACAAAGTAGATGATACTTATTATTATTTAGAAATCAAGAATATCTGTATTTCTCTGTAGTATAAAGTTTCCAACATTATATTGAAAGCTCACTTTTTCTGTGGAATGGAATTGATATGCTTAGTAACTGAGAGACTGGTTTTGAGAGTGTATTAGTTCTAATTTGGAAGTATAATTACAAATGCTGCCAGGAAGGTCATATTTCAAAAATAATGATGTTAAATCTCTCCTGTAGGAAAGGTCTCATGGTTTGAAAATTCTTTCCTTCTACTTAACTGATTGGTAATTCCTTACCATCATTATGAACACAAGGGCATTGCCTGGTAGCAGGATAAAATATTCAAGGCTTTTGGAATCAACAGTTTTCTGTTACTTTCTTCTGATCTAAAACATAAAGTTAATGAATGTCAGTTCTTCAACTTTGAAAAGTTTAAACAAGCAAAAAAGAAATACAAGACAATGCCATAAGCTTAGTGGGCTGATATTATAAAATGCCTTAAAACAGAAATTAAACACTAGTCTTCCTCTTTGTTCAGAACACTAATTAGCGGAAGGACAATATAAATCTAGATGTAAAGTATTTCTCCTTTAATTTTAGTTTCAAGTTTCACGCTATTTTTCAATTCCCTCACTGAACCAAAGAAGTACTGATCATATGAGGTAGTTACAAAGACATTACCTTTGTACAGAAATCATCTGTCAAGGTTTCATTTACGGGAAAACTAGAAAACTTTTAGAATTTCCTCATTTCAGATTCAGAAGAAAAAAAAGAGTCATCCTCTGTCTAACTATTCAGACTATTTTGATGAAAATTGTATCCAGATTGAAATAATGTCTGTTATCTCAACTTTTTATTCACAGTTGTGACTAAAGTAAACTGCAAGGAGTCATACCTTGCAAAATGTTGGATGCCTCTTACTCAATCCAAAAATTGAAGATGCTTATAGATACCACAGTATTTTAAAAATATAGTAAAATATGGATGTATTTTTTAAAAAAATTATGATATAACTGTGGAAAAGAAAGAACATTTAAGACTTTAAAATTCAGAAGGAGGTCTGATTTTTTGTAATAGAGTTTTCTAGAGCAAAGTAAAATCCTCAACTAGCTTCACAGTCACTAACCTTTCTTAATATAGCCAAAATGGGAATCTATTTTCATATGAGTTCAGGAATCTTGAAGTTGTCTTTCTACTCATTAGTAATGTAGGTTAATATAATTTGTGTGAAAGCTCATATATTCTTATCTCTCCAAGTCCTTCATTTTTTTATTCTGGAACCATCGGAAAGGTACCAAACGTTACTTTGTAAAGAAAGATGACAGATGTATTCATTTTTATTTCCAGAGCACTGAGAAAAATAGTGATCAATCAAGAGAACTTGAAGTTGTCTATTGATAGATGTGGAGCTGCTCCCAGTTCCCCAGAGGGTCTAACAGAAGGAATAACACACTGATTAAACAGGTAACTGTAGCCTTTGTGCAAAGCTCAGGGAAAGCAACGAGAGTTTTTTATTTACCTTTCTGTGATTTATATCAGGTTCTATATTTCTTGCCTCCCATGTTCAATTTCTGTTACCAGCCTGGAACAGGAGGGGTTTCTAGCATTTACACTATAAACTCCTGTTCTTGCCCTTTTTGATGACATGGTTTATATATTTTCTGACTCTTCCCTAATGTTCAAAGTCCTTTGCTCCTCAGGGCTTACACAGAAAGTGCAACACTGAAAGCTTTTTATAAGTAGCCTGAGAGATCTTCACGGCAAACAGTTTTTCTTGATTCTGCCTGCAAAGCATAAAGCACATTTTCCACAGTGTAAAAATAAATCTTCCCACTCATCATCATCCCTGGTAGGCACCTGGACAAATTTCATATTAAGTAATTGCTTTTGGCTTGCTCCTTTGAGGTTCTGACACCTTTCAGTTCACGCTGAACTTCACAAGAGGGAGTGAGGTTTCTCAGACTCCTGCTGCAAACAGCCAGCATCTTTCAAAATTGAGTGCACTCCAATAACCTTACATTTGCAGGGAAAAAAAATCTTTTATTTACATTTAAAATATTTGTGGCATTTGTGGAATTTCAATATGCAGTTTAATCAGCCTTCTCTTTTTATATGGCAACCAGTTCTAGATTAGTGAAGTAGTACCCTGTTATACTACATTTTGTTTCTTCCCTTCTGGACATACAAAACATGATTGAATTCATAGTGTAATGTCCTGAAGGCATGCACTGCAGACTAGTCTTTCTGGATTAATTAAGGCTTGATTAGAAATAAAATTCTTAGCGAGTGTCCAAATACTGCTGTTAATATAGCTGAATTTTAACAGGACCTAATATGGCCTTCGCATAACATTCACATTTCAGCTTCGAAAATGGTTAGACGTTGCTCATGATATTATGAAATCATTATCAGTGTATGTGTTAAGTCTTAAATGAAAAGAAAATGAGGCAATAAAACCAATAACTTTTTACTCACAGGATACACATTACAGGAGTCTGTAACCTGTGGATGATACAGTAAAATTCATTTTCTATATCTTAAAAAAGAGTACAGAAAATATAAAAATAAGATTTCAAATACAGATTACAGATATATAGATAGATATGGTAAGATCCAAATAGTTTTTTAACACCTAGATTTAAATTCTGAAAGATTCTAGATGAGTCAAAAAAACCCCACATCTGCAGCATTTTTTACATCTGAGAAGAATTCTGTTGAAAACTTTGAGACATAGATGGATATCTGGACAAATATCTTCTGAGGATGTTTGGGATCCACAGAGTAGAGGTCCTCCTTCCAGGTCTTTGAAGTATGGTTGTACTTAGAAATACCATTCAGAAATACAGCAGTTGATAGTAACTCTGTTTTTCCTAATAGTCTTGATAGGATTAAAATCTACACATTTTCATTCCCTAAGAAGTCTTCTCATCAACAGGTAATATCCAATGACACTCCAGTCCTTTTGTTAGAAGGGGACTGCTATGACGCCAGGAATGTGAAAGACCTGTTGCTCCAAAATAATTGAGGAAAACCATGACAATGTAGAGGGTATCCAAAAGACCTTGATGGGCAAGCTTAGATTCCCATTCTGTGCTTCTTCTCTGATCCATTTGCTGATTTGTTAACAACAACAAAAAAAAAAAAATCCCTGCACAATTGTTTCACCATCTCTTTTAATTGGGTACAAGTTCTTTGCTTGGCTGTCAGGTATGACCCAATTCTAATTTATAGATCTGCCACCTGACATAGAAATAGTTTTAGGAATAAAATGATGTTCCCTTTCATTTTCCCGTGTCTGCTGAATCAGACAGGGGAATAACTACAAATGTTATCTGCCTGGACTTCTCAAAGGCCCATGATGTGGTTCCACACAACATTCTTAGCTCTAAATTGGAGGCATATGGCTTTGACGGATGGACAGTTAGATTGATAAGGAATTGGCTGAATGGCCGTGTCCAAAGGGTTACAGTCAATGCCTCAGTGTCCAAGTGGA
Source organism: Astur gentilis (assembly GCF_929443795.1). Classification (NCBI taxonomy): domain Eukaryota; kingdom Metazoa; phylum Chordata; class Aves; order Accipitriformes; family Accipitridae; genus Astur; species Astur gentilis. The sequence goes on from NC_064892.1 coordinate 9,249,417, forward strand.
ACCAGTAATGAGTGGTATTTCTTGAGGGTCTGTACTGGGACCAGTACTATTCAGTATCTTCATCAATGACATACGTAATGGGATTGAGTGCACCCTCAGCAAGTTTGCAGATGACACCAAGCTGAGTGGTGCAGTTGATACACTTGATGGAAGGGATGCCAACTAGAGGGACCTTGAGAGTCTTGAGTAGACCCATGAGAACCTCATGAAGTTCAACAAGGCCAAGTGTAAGGTCCTGTACCTGGGTCAGGGCAACCTTGGGTATCAACACAGACTGGGGGATGAATGGATTGAGAGCAGCCCTGTGGAGAAGGACCTGGGGCTACTGGTGGATGAAAAGGTGGACATGAACTGGCAATGTGCACTTGAAGTCCAGAAAGCCAACTGTATCCGGGGCTGCATGAAAGGAAGCACTGCCAGCAGGTCTAGGGAGGTGATTTTGCCCCTCTACTCTGCTCTCGTGAGACCCCACCTGGAGTACTGCATCTGGCTCTGGGGTCCTCAGCACAGGGAAGACATGGAGCTGTTGGATCGGGTACAGAGGAGGGCTACAAAAATGATCAGAGGGCTGGAGCACCTCTCCTATGAGAAAAGGCTGAGATAGCTGAGGTTGTTTAGCCTGGAGAAGAGAAGGCCCCAGGCAGACCTCTAGTGTAGCCTTTCAATATCTATAGGGGGCTTATAAGAAAGACAGAGAGAGACTTTTTACCAAGGCCTATAGTAATGGGACAAGAGGCAACGGTTTTAAACTGAAAGAAGCTAGATTCAGATTGGATGCAAGGAAGAAATTCTGCACTATGAGGGTGGTGAGGCACTGGAATAGGTTGCCCAGAGAAGTTGTGATGCCCCATCCCTGGCAGTGTTCAAGGCCAGGCTGGATGGGGCTTTAAGCAACCTGGTCTAGTAGAAGGTGTCCCTGCTAATGGCCGGGGCGTTGTACTAGATGATCTTTAAAGGTACCTTCCAACCCAAACCATCCTATCATTCTGTGATTCTATGATTTATCTAAGATAAACAACATATCACAAATATGGTTTCCTGTAGACTTTTTCATATGTAGACCATATGAAGATTTGTGTGGTCTCTTCTGCAATCAAATTATTGTTCTCTGATGCATCTTAATATATGCTTGTGGGAGTCAGAGGATGTCAAGTAGAAAAGAGTAACAGTTAAGGCAAGGCCAGGATTAATTGTGATATAAATGGATTAGATGCATGTTTTGGAGTCAACTGAGAGAGTGGAAAGAAGCAGGAAAAGTGATTGATGTTGCTTCCCATTGTGCATTCAGAGGAGTCTGAAGACCATATCACTATTAATTTGCTACTGAATATACCACAGCTTCTAGACTTGTCACAGTAGCAAATTTTATAGGCTTGTTTTGCATAAGCAATCATTCTTATTCCTTTTCAAAGTACAATTATATATTTATTTTTTTTTACTCTCTGTATGAAGTCTTGGGCAGGATCAAAGTCCTGAAGTGTAGCATTTCATAGCACGATTCAGCACCCTGTGTAGTGCTACTAGAATTCAGATTATTAATTTGCTGTGTTCTTTTATACTGTCCTTAATTAGTCCTACTAAGCTGCTAGGGCATCATGTGCTCTGGAAATTTCAGTCACAGCAGGAAAAGGGGAAGGTGTTTCCCTTTCAACTACATTTCAGAGGTCAAATACTTACACAGCTAATATGTTTGAGCGTGACAGTTTCTTTGTGTAGTCTCTTCTTGCTTATTGAGGCCCATCTAGAGGTCATGAATTATCTGCAGCAGTTTTTGGCTGTTCAGGAAAAAACACGTGTCCCAAGGCTTTAGATGCTGGTTTGGAATTTCCTACAAAAATAGACAGTATTTATTTTTCATATTGAGCAGCTGGTTCTTCATGAAGAAACCCTCCAAGAACTCTTTGCCCTCAAATAAATACTTTGTATATACTGTTTGGGGAAATTTGTATACATACATAATTTTGATTTAATTCTTTGCAATGGTGTGATATGAGAAGCCAGAAGAAAGAATTAGCAAGTGAAAGATGAATAAAATAATCTTAAATGATTCACATCTTAAATGATTCAGATTTGGTTTAAAGTAATCAATGCATATGACAGTTATCTTTCATATTATATATAATTGCAATTATATATAATACATTTTAGGCCCATAGTGGTCAAATTACAGTCATTAGAATGCTACCACAAGTATCAGTTTCTGTCTATTAACCCAACGCTTTCTTAAGGTTTAAAATTAATTTTCCTGTTTTTAAGTAATTACACACCAGAAGAAAAATATCTATTACAAAGTCATATCTCCTACCAACAAACATGTGTAATAACTTAAAGCAATCTATTGGTACATAATATCCACTAAGGAAAGAGAAAATTGCTGAGTGTAAAGGAAAATATAATTACTTTTTCATGAGACTGGATCATCAAGATGGGATTGTACAGCTGAAAAAGGTTGCTAAATTTGAAATTTAGCAGTGTAATGACAAAATCTGAGACCTCCAGAGGGACGGAAGGAAGAAATGAACGTGGCACTACAAAACAGAAATCCTTTATTCCAACTGCAAAAGTTGCAACTAAGTTTATTAAAGTATTTACATTTTGTAAATTGTCTGTTGTGGTGCATCAGGTAGCTTCTCTTTTAATTAAATAGGGAAGATGCAAAATGAGTTAAAACTCAAGTATTGCACTTCACTGTCTCAAAGATGCTAGGAATCCAGCACTAACAAAACTCCACACTGATGAAGAAAAGCAAATCACTGGCTCCTCTGAGTTCCTCCTTGCAAATACCTGCTGAATTCAGATGTGATTTTGGGACGTAGAGGACATGGTTAGACAACAAGATCACTTAGATTACAAGCAGCCTCTTTGATATTAAGGGAGTGACTTTGAAAAAAAATGCCCGGGTGCAACATATCCTGAAGCATAGGTCTATACATAGAGATACCTACACATGCACATACATACAAAGATATTCACACAACTTACATAAACATGTGTTCAGCTTGCTATCTTTTCTCTAGCAATTCTAATGAATTTGGTAATGGGGGAAGTGAGCTCCTGTTGACTCAAGATCTGCGAATAGATAATGCTGGGCATTTTGTGTGAAGCAGCATCCCTGGCACTTACTGACTTGCAATCAACTAATCAATAGTATGTTACCTTGCCAGACTCCTGCTGAGCTCTTGACTATGAGAATACTGCTGCCTTTTATACCACAAGCTGTCAGTCTGTGCAAAATGGGAATTTTATAGAAACCATGAGATAGGAGCAGGTGCCTTGTTAGGTGTAGACAATCATCTGTTCTTGGAAAAGGCTTCCCACTCTTGCTGAATTCTTGCAGATTCTGTGAAGCAGACTGCCTTTCTTTTTGTGAGGCAAAAGCTGGGTGCTGTCAGAAAATAAAATAAAGGAAAAATACAGAAATTGTCACCAAGAATACAAATCTTTGAAAATGCAGTGGAGTGACATACCACCCTGCTTCAACTCCTATGCTGAATCCTTTCAGATTTTTCTTGGCTTCCATATCTAATTTCAGATCTCTTTCCATATGTCTAAATATCATGTAGCAATATCCTTCTTCACTTGTCTCTTAACATATTTTTGATGTCCTCTAAGCGTCTGTAGATTCCATCCAGCTACAAGTGAGCTACGTCTTTAGTGTCTTTTATTTGCTAATGTTAGGATGTCATTTCTTGAAAAAAGCAGGCATTCAAAGGCATCTATCTTTCCCCTGAAGCCTCTTAAAACTAGAAGCATGCTCAACAAGATCTGTAGTAACCTTATGCCTCCCCCCACCCCCAAAAAAAAAAAAAAAATTATTGCAAGACTTCATTTCTTTTCAGAGGCAGCAGGGAAAAAAACTCCACAAAATGGAAATATCTTCACCCGCTTTTATCCAGAACAGTTGGGAAGAAATGAAAACAGAAAACATTGTCCTCAGCCTGTTTAATAGGTTGAAAGGGTTGTGCCTTTCCTACTATAAAAGCAACACATGTAAATAGGGTACTCTTAAATTTGATGAACAAACCATTGAAGATATTGCAGAGATTTTGTCTGAGGATCTCACCCAATGTTAAGACAATATTTCCTTCTAAATTAAAGAGAGGGACTTAATCTGGAAAGCCTTAAAAGATCTATATTCAATACTTCAAGCTGATTTTTTCCCCACTTGTGAGTTTTTATCTTGGAAATAAGGCCTTATTTGAAAGCAGAGTGGTTTTTAGTAAGAACAATGTTTTGTCCATCTGTAACTGGCAAAACTGAATGTTGTAGCACTGGGTAAAATATGTCAGTAGTCCAAATGAGTATGACAAGCAGCCAGCCTGCTTTTCAATCCTGCTCCGTTTAAGACATTTCTTATTTTAAGTTTTATGAACTAAGCATATCTGCAGAGATGTGTTAACAAATTTGGTTACTAAAAAGCTTAAAAATGTGGAACTAATATGAAATGAGTAAAACATTATCATTTATTCATAGTGCTTTAAACTGTATCTCATTCTCCATTGTTCATCTCAAAAATGTCAGTCTAAATTAAAAATATTTGAGATAAAGACAGTGAGTCCGATTCTTAAATCTGCTATTGTGGTGCAACAGAATACCCAGTGGATTTTTCACTTGTGGGATAACTCATTCGCTATAGCTTTTAATGAAAAGAATAAGGACAGATGATAGCTTCAACTTTTTCACACGTGCCTTTTCACTGGATACTGCACTAGTCTTTGGGGATTTTTGCAAATGTTTTTTGCAGTAGATGCACTGGATGTCCCTAAATTGAAGGGCCACTAAGAGAATTTTTTTTGCTCTCTCTCAGTTAACTCTAAGCCAAATATAATCACCTGGGTCTTCTTTAAATTTCTCTTTGTGTACTATCTAGTATAGAACATGTTATTAAAAGGGTTATCCTACTCAGACAGTATTAGAGAAGCTTAACTTTGCCTGGGAACATGACAAAGAAAGGAAAGATATTACAGCAAAAATTGAGTCATTCATGGCCACTTGGAGTCATGTTTTTTCCACCATTGTGGCTCTTTGTGCGTCCAAGATCAACAATAACCTAGTAAGAGTTTAGAACTGTCCGTAACATTGGAACTCCATTGGCAGATGCTTTCAGCAGAAGGTGCAGTCATAGGCATCAGCCACTACTTCAAAGAATTTTTCTTGCCAGGCTGCATCATGTCTTTTAATAGGATTTAGGCTAAGCTAGCCAGCTTTCTGTCAGGACTCTGTCTATGCCAGACACAGAGTTACTAGAGAATCAGCTCTGGTTTTGGTGTGGAAACACAGGACTGCACATCACTGGAGTATTGATGACAATGGAGCTCATCTCACTTCACACCTGTGTTTTACAGCTTTGTGTAGCAAGTGACAAGACTGAACTCTATACAATACTACTTGTATTAATCTTAAGAATGGAGGAACAATGAATGAATGTATACGACTCTGATTCCATAAGAAAAGGTATGAACAAAATCACCCTACTCTAATTCCATAAAACCCTGTCAAATCTGTAACTGCAGTTTGTATGAGTCATAATTAAAAACATGAATGCTGTTCTTGCACCTAATATTAGTAGAGATGTCACTTCTGGCTATTGTGCAAATACATCTACCAACCAGAGTTACAGCTTTTCCATAGCCAAGTCTGAAGCATTTGCTTAGTCTCTGCTGTTGGAGTTAGTGTGTAAACACGTATTAAAGACCTTCTCCACTTATAAATAAATAAATAAATAACTAGTAAAGTTGCAGAGCAGGACATAATTAGAAATATTATTACTCTCAAAGACCAATCTTTGAGCATTTAAATGTAAAGTTGAAATATTTTCAACAGGATTGCATTTTGGATAAGTTTGATAATTAATAGTGGATGACAGAAATGAAATGAGAATGCCTCATAAAAGTTTGGCTTGGGTGATATTCAAGCCTATTTCCTTAAATCGAGTTATTTCTAACAAACTTTATTACCAACCTTCAAATACATTTGCTGTGTTGTATCATCAAACACATGGACTGTCGTAAAGTACGGTTGTGGTTCACTCAGGAAAAAGAAAAAATCCAGTTCTCATGTTAACACAAGGTCTGGGTGCTACTCACTGGATTTTACTAGTCATGAAAGGCATAGTTTAAGTTTTCTGAGTAGACATAGTCCAGGGAATCTCAAGTCTCTGGCTGTGTTACTGAGTGAAGGTGAATAAAGACAGGAATGCATTAGCACTTTCATGTTCTTATAAAACTTTGTGACCACTAATATGTCAAGTTTGGTGGTTTTCTCTTTTGTGTGTATCAAAAGACATTTGCACATTCTCTTCATTTAGCTGAACTGTCTAATGTAACATGTAATTTAATTATTTAGTTATCTTTCAGCGTATATTTCTTTTTCAGTGTACAAAATCACACTTTTAATTAACTAATTTCCGTGTATTTCTATTATTTTATTTAATGCAAGCTACCTTGAAAACAGGGCTTGTCATGTAAAACAACAAAAAAGCTTTCAATTCTTCCTCTAAAAGACTGTACTTATTCAAATACTGTGTTTCATTAAAAAATCAGCAGCTTACTTTACTGGTTTAGCCTATGTTTCAGAGGCATTTTTATCCAGCCATAACTAATGTGTATTCATACCTGCAATGCTAGGAGTTGAGTGCTGTCAGCTTTTGTTGTGGCTGCCCTCCTTTATCCATTAAATTATCTCGGGGGAAGCTAAGACTTCTGAGGCAACCTAAATTTCATGGAAACTTCTGTCAGACAACTTTTTTGGTAAAAGCGGTGTGACTGAGCACTGGGCAGAAGACATACTGGGCTTGTCATATTTTGTCCAGGTGTAGAGCGAATGCTGGGAACCCTGACAATTGCAGGCAGTCCTGTCAACATTGTTCTACCCAGAATATAAAGAAAATATTTAGGAATTTATTTCCCTTCAGCTCCAGCCACTGGCTGCTGGATAAAGTGGCTGATGGTTTGCTTCTGCAAATTCTGTACCTGTAGTAGCCAGGCATAATCCCCCTCTTCTTTACTTCTTTCATCTTCCACTGTTGCTGGTGAGGTAGGCAGAACAACAAATTGTAAGAATCTTTGAAGTTTGTTCTTTTAGAGGTCTTATTTTAACTGAAAATGCTTACTTTTGAAGGTGTCATTTCACCTTGGTTTTACAGTAAGATTGATAAAACAGTAAAATCACTTTCACTTTGAAGTGAAAATAGCCAAAATTAAAGCTTCTTCTGTTTAACCCACTTTTTAGAAAACATTTCAAGAGGCAAAATGGCTTAAAAGCAGACATTTTGTCAGGAGCCATGAGCTTCAGAAGAGCTGAACACCAGCTCTCTAGCACATTTCTAATTAAATATGCAATTAAAAAGCTTTCAGTGGCCCCTAAGGCTTCCCAGCCTAGTTAATAGAAAACTTCTCATCATACTTTAACAAACAAGATAAAACTTTTTTTTTTTTTAAATTATCTACTGTTAAATAAAATGCTTTCCTACTTTGTTTCCTCACTGTGCTTCAAGGATTTATTGTATGCTGAATCAAGTAGCTCAGGATTTTAGAAGCAAAAACATTAAAGGTAATGAACATTAAATTAAATAAGTTTTTTGAAAAGTTGCAGTAATACAGTGTATATTTTAGGTGATTTTGGGGGCTGAAGTAATATATAGGTTATGTGAAAGAGCACTGTATATTAAGTAATTATTTGGTTATTTTAAAATATTAAAGATCTATGTTTTACTATAAGAATTCAGAATAGCTTTTTTCAAAGAAAGTATTTTTATTTCAGTTGGACTATCAATGTTGTTCCACCCCCTTCTTGATGGAATGGGTATGGCGCAGATAGCAGAATTTTGATCATAGTAGCATAAATTATGGGATGTTGGTCTTTCAGTTCTTTTTCCTCCAAAGGATCTTTTTTTTTGTGGTGGGGGGGTGGAGCTGCAGTCTTGGGATTGAAGCATGGATGAAAGACATACATGAAATGACACATGGATACATATGGTGGATGAGGGTAGTCAGAGTACACTGGAGGAATGGACACAGCACTGGTTTCAATGGGGAGGTCAAAGTGGGACAGTGTACAAGGTAATGCTGGAGAGCAAATCCAACAGAAATGAGCCTATGGAAAGTGTCCAGGGGTAAACTGAAAGCACTTTGTGCTGCCAAAGAAGCAGTTAAAATTAATCCATGCTGTAAAAATTCTTATACAATATCACTGCTTTTGAATTGTGGTTGTTGGTATATTTCTCACGCTAGTATTAATCATAATAACCAAGGCATTTAAGTTTGCTGGCAAGTCATATATTTCATGTGTTAATTTCCTCTCTTCACTGTTAATACTTCTTTTTCACATGCAAATCCATCTTTGTTCTTAAAAAATAGTAGACATCACCATACATTGGTGGGACGTGGAGTGGTGAAACAGCATATATCTAGCTTCTAATTCACCTCATACAAAAATGGCTCTTTAGATCCTGCAATAAATGTTTTGTGCTGTAGTCAATTTTCTGTCACAAAAGATTTTGTGCAAAATGTTACTAGACTGTTATAGTCTTTTTTTTTTAACATCATAGAATTTTAATTAATAAAAAAGAGCCTTACTGACAGATTTGTTTAGCATAGTAAATATTTGAAGGAGTTTATCCCTTAAAAAACACAGTCACTTTTGGAATATGAGTAACTTGCCAACTGTGTACAAAACTTTCTATAGTGTTTCAAAACTTAACAGAATAGGTTACACAGGAAATGGATGTATTTATCATTTATATCTCCTCACATCTATTCTCAAAGCTTCTTTTTAGTGTTTTAGCTTTGCTAGGAGCATTTTTTTGACGAGATTCATGTCTTTGTGTGTCTGCTTAATTTCAATATCTGAATGTAATGTAGACATGTGATAAAGTAATAATTAATTTATTAATACTAAACAGCAGCAACAGAAATATCTATCTTAAAGATAAGTACACATTTTCAATCAGCGATGACTCTGAAAAGGGGATTGCATAAACGCATTCAAATAAATCCGACAGAACCAATTTATGATGCCCTCAAGGAATGATGACATGACAAGCAAGTGATTTTAAAGATCAATTTCCCACAGTCTTCTGGAAATACAAAAATGTGCAGCACATTGTAGCCCTGATCTACAGGGCCTTGTCCAAAAGAAATACTTCTCCTTTGTGGCTGCTCTTCTTAAAAAAATCTTTGAGTTTCTTTGGCTTTGCACATAGAAAAACCTCTCTGTAACCTAATGGACCATCTGCCTGTGATCAGTCTTTTGTAATGGTTAGAGATTTAAGACTCCATTTCTCCTATTTTCAATTTATTTGCAATTGAGTTCAGGAGCAAAATTTACCAGAAAATCATAAATCAAGTGTTCCCTTCTATGTTCTCACAAAGAAGTGTGTGTGTGTGTGTGTGTGTGTGTGTGTGTGTGTGTGTGTGTAATATTACGTAATGATGAGGTCAGATTCCATCTCACTCAGTGAGTATCACAGTCAGGAACACATGGATTGCACTTGTTTCCTTTATTGACTGATCTGTTCTGGGCTTTACCCAGGGAGAATAAATAAGTCAGAGTTAAATGAAAGTTTTCAGTTATGCAACTTTTCAAATTCCTTAACTAAAGAAGTAAACTCTTGGGACTGTATTTCTGTATTGAATATTCATGTTAATGAGTTCAAAATCCATGTTTTAGCAGTATTTTCTAATTTTCCCAGAAACATTCCTGTACTCTAATAATTTACTAAAACACAAGTGTCAAGAGATGAACTCAGCTAAAGCAATTTCCTTACAGAGCTGAACTTTTAAGAGGCAAGGGAAAAGGGTATGAAGAAGCATTATTTTACTGTGTATCTTGATTAAGACTTACTGCCATGGAATTTGTGTTTTGGATTTGGAAAGACACCTAGGGTAAGGTTAATTTTACATAATTAATAGAACTACGGTCTGGGAACATGTACCTCAGTGACTCACCCAAGGCCTAATTTATTGGTATTGGAGGAAAATAAATACTTCTAGAGTAAGTTTAATTTGACCTATGTTATTCTAGCAAAAGATAAAAAGATAGAGGAGATCTCAAATGAGAAGGGAATAAGGACACATAAATGAATGAGAAATAAAAGTAATCTGGTTGAGACAATGGAAGCTACAAAGGAGATTTCTGCAGCAGCAGCAGTAGGACTGTGTTAGCCAAAGGGAAATAATAGAAAAAGGAGTAAAAGTTGAAATACGGTCAATATATTTCAAAATGTGACTACTGCACTTACATTTTCTATGCCTTTGAGGATAGTTGTAATTTGCTTTTGTATGGATAGTGGTGTAAAAAAATGCCAAAGAGTTGTTGCACGTATAGGAAGATTGATAGTATCAGGTGAGTTGTAGTTAAGGAAATGGCAAAAAAGGACAATATTGTTGAAGTAATATGCAGTTTACCAGACCTACACGAAAAAAAGCCATTAGCCTCGTTGCTATTGAGGTCTGTGTCTCAATATCCAAAACATCGAAGTCACCAAATGTGCTCAGTAACAGGTGGATTTGATGCCAGAGAAATACATCAGCTGCCATAGATTCAACACCATTGAGACTATTCAGAGTAAATGAAGTCGGTACCAGGAAAAGGATTTTGATACAATATGATAAAATAATGTCCAACCGATTCTTTGCTGAGTTGAGCTGAGCTATTTGGCAGGCAAACCTCGAAGGCCAAAGAATTGTACAAGTCCACTCCACACATAAAAAAGACATAAACCCCTCCACTTCTCCTCAATACTAATTATTTATTTAGCAGGAGTCACAGACTAATACTATTTAAAGAGGAGCAGTCCAGAGGGAAGTCTAGACAAAGTAATGCTTTCCTGTATCTTTGCAAGACTATTGGTTTGCCATTACCTTAAGCTTTGTCTTTAAAGTTGTTAGATTTATAATGAAAAACATTGGATTGATTTAAACAAGATGCCAGATTCTGAGCCCTGTATAAATTACAGACTTTATTAAATACCTTTATGAATCCCAAACACACAAAAAAAATCTAGTGTAGAGCTGTATAATATGAACATTGTTTGCACTACACAAAGACATATTCCTGGTAAACTTACAACACATTGTTTGCCAAAAAAAAAAAAAAAAAGTCATTTTTCTTGTATTGCAAAGGGACAAAGTAGCTTTAGGTCTATTCATAAAAAAGGTCAAATAGCTTAAGCCATTTATCCATCATAATAACTATGGTACTATTATGAATAAAAGCTTCAAATACCTTTTCTTCCATGTCTTAATTTTCAAGGAGATTCACAGAGATTTAGTAGCATGACTCCCATTAGAATATATCGCATATCTAAGTGAACACACTCTACCCTGAAAATTGAGATGTTAGAAACCAATTCAGCAAATGTATTTAGACAAGTAACTTCACTTACATTTGCATTCTCATTACATTCAGTGGAACTACTGAATTCTGCATTTTCAGGATCAAGCTATTAAATGTAACACAGGGAAACAGCTTGCAATTCTAATTCTAAACAGAAGAATTTTTAAATGCAAGTATATCAATAATTTACTACAGTATTGTGGATTCAGAGTTTCTGAATTGAGCACAGCATGATCTTTCACTTATCAGAAAATTAGTTAGATTAAATTTCCAGTGTTGAGGATTGGCTATTTTTTCTTCCTTGAAGTTTTTCTTACATAATCAACTGGCAATTATTAGCTGTAACACATCTCTACAAAATCAAAATCAAGGACTTGTACATATGCAACAAGGTTATTGAATTGATGATTTGTTCATTTTAATCTGTACACAAAGGAAGACACTATGATGTTTTGTGGGAGTAGAAATTGTAGCAGTTCCAAATGTGCATAAGATCTAAATAGAATAACTACCATGCCTCACATCTTAATCTTGGGAATTGTTGCCATACTCTGAAGAATTAGCTTAAGAGAACTTCAACTGGAGATTTCCTTGGAAAGACTCCTCATGGTTTCCATGGACTTTGGGATGACACCCTAGGTGTTGCAGTGGGTTAGAAAACAAATGTGATTGCAGTTATGTATACAGAAAACAAAACAGTAGAATAAATCTTCCTAAAATAATTGGAATGACCCTAGGAGTAAAATGAAGTAAATATTTGAAGAATATCAATATTCCATTTAATCTGATTTTATTTGACCATGTATTTGTAATAAGAAACACATATTTGGTTTGGAGACAGACTCACTCCCAATGTTATCAATAAAACTATTTTCATTTTCTTATGTGGGCTAAGATTTAACTGTGTAGAGTAGTAGACTCTACTGTAGTAGAGTCCACAGCTAAGAGGAAGGACACACAAAATAAAAGTTTTCATCTCTTAACTTGTTCAATCCCTTTGTTTAAAGAGCACGATTCTCTTGCAATGTTATCACTCAACCATGCATCCAGGTCATGGTGGACATAAAGTATCTTTGGCCAAAATACTGTAAGCAATGCTAAAATGATGAAAGTATTTGTATGTATGATGAAAGTGTTGTATTACTGGCTTGTCACTATTTTGGAGAAAAGATCAGAAATCATAAATTTCAGGTTTAGTCCCATTGCATTTGCTGTGATAATGCAATTGGGGACTCGGTGGCAAAGAAACTGAAGTCACCTTTGTGGTAACATGTTCTTCGTGTTTATATTCAAAAGTGATACTGACAATTCTGGACTTCAGGGTAAGACCTGTAACCCAAAGATAATACTGCTTGCTTTATTCTTCTTTTGTCTGTTTTTTATTGTATTTAAAGCTGAGGTGAAAACTCTATTTTCTTACTTTAGTCTTTATTACCTGCTGGAACATAAGCTTTAGGTCAGTAGTTGCTTTCTGTCCCCTTAGGCAGTCCACTATTCAAAATAATAAAAAATACTGATTTAAATAATAACAAGTTTTGTTGTTTTTTTCTCCAAATACACATAAAAGAGTGTGTTCCCTATCAAAAACAAGGAGGTAAGCGTTCAGCACCATCACACCTGAGCTGTAAGGCTCTGTAAGGATCTGTGCCAAGCTCAACACTGAAACCCTCCCTGTAATGAAGAGGAATAAACAAGAACCTTTGGGGAATAGGACCCAGACTGCCCACCTGGATATCTGAGTGGGTAACTTCAGCCAGCCAACAAGAATCTCCAGGAAGAGAAGCACGTCTGAACATTTAAGTCTATGGTTTCATATATGGTAGGCGTTTCTGTCCCAGCCATATATTGTCGCCTTGCTTGGATAGTGCTAGTTCCTCAGCTGTAAGCAGGCACAACTATTACTGAAATGTGGTATTGAATGGTATCAGGAGCCAAAGTGACTGAAAAAATAGATATTCGTGTATTTAGTGAAGGTACCACAGGAATGCTTTTACATTATTCTGAAATCATAATCATAGATTTTTTTCTAGTTTCATTTTGGCTTGTGTTCGGCCAAAACTCCAGTATGATTTCAGTTTCAATACCTTCACTAACTGCATAAGTATTTTTTGTTAATCACAGTTCCTCAGCCCATCTCACAGCACAGTCCATTAATAACTGTCTCTGCCTGCAGCTGAGGAGGTAACATACTGTTATTGTCTCTGGAATAAAATATCAGGCCAAATGGCCTTTTGGTTTAGCTTGGCTTCAGTAGGGCTCCTTGATTTAAACCTACCTCCTCCACTTCCCCCAAAATTGTAAAGCCTGCTTTTTCTTGATTCCAAACTACTTCAGAGTCAGAAATGCAAGAATTTCATGGACAGCATAATGAAGGAAAAGTATAATAGTTCTTAGCCTTGTTGGTGGTATGCTTAGGTGAGAGGGAAAATTTTCTGCTTCCTTTTTTTTGCTATGATTTCTGAATTTCCACTCTGATAAGGTCTTTTATGTATTATGCATAAAGCTGCATAATGTAAATAAGGCTGCTTTTTTTGGTGAAATCTCCAAGTATGAGCCTGTGGGATCTATGGAAACATACTTGCTTTTGTCTGCTTTTCCTTTGAACTTTTTTTCCTTCACTCCAGAACATGGTTTAGTTGGGCATGGATGATGGTTGGACTCAATGATTTTGAAGGTCTGTTCCAACCTAAATGATTCTCTGATTCTATGAACGAGATTTCAAATCTTGAGAGACCAACAGCAAGAATACTATTGCAGAAAGCCTGGTCAACAGTCCACTGCCCAAATGTTAATATAACTCTAAGTTTCTGGTTATCATTATGGATTAGAAAAATCTAGATATTCTTCTCTTGTCTCTATTTTTCCCTCCATAGTCATAAGTCCTGTAAGGTATACTAAAAAAGAATAATGCCCTAAAGTCACTCTAACTCTCTCAAATCATAAATCTCTTAGCTAATCTCATTTGTCATATTATCAAATCACTATTAAGAACTTTTGTACAGTGGGAAACTTAAAGAAATTTACTATAAATTTTATAAAGCAAGCTATTTAAATTGCATTAAGTTATAATCTTATTCAGAACCATGCCATTTAGTTTACTTCATTTCCAAAGTGAATGAAATATACACTGAATATCTTTATTCTAATTAAAAGATTTATTATAGTTTAAATTAAAGATATTTTATAGAATATATCAGAATATTTTATATTCTCTAAGTTAATGCATGTATTTAATTCACATTTATGTTCCTGTGTAAAAGGGGGGAAAAAAACCACAGCAGTGATGAGTTGTCCGTTTTCTATTTCTGACATTACAATAACTTTTTGTTACACCTTTTTGCTTTAAGCAGAACAAAAACTTAATCTATCCAGAAATGATAGAGTTAATGTTCTTTAATTCTTTTAGTGATATGCTTTCTCCAGCCTCAGTCATTATTTAATGTCTAATAAGTACGCAGAAACTGTAGCACCTTGTAGCTGCTCTTAATTTTAAAAGATAAATTGATACTTAACGTAACCATTTTTCGAGTGGTGGCATTTTAATTCCACTGAAGGCTGCATGCTTCTTTTATTGGCACCTTTACTCTTCAAGACTGACATAGAAAGCATCCTGCTATGTAGCCATATGAGACCAAAACAAAGGACTCTGGGAAGCTAGGGCTCCCACAAATGCCCACATTTTGACAAAGTGGCAGAGCTTTCCATACTAACCTCCATTCTTACCTCAGTGAAGGATTTCAACTTAGTAACATACTGAAGTTAGAGAGGCTCATTTTATAAAAGCAGTTGTATTAGTATTTTTGTGGTTGTTTTTATTTTAAGGACTTTTTGAAATGGTGCCTGTATTGGTTTTGTCTTTAGTGGAAAACTTTAGCAGAATGCAGAGGATTTGCATATCGGTAGCTACACTGTTCCTGTCTATCTTAAGAAAACTAATCAAATTCATTAAACTTTTTTTTCAACACAGTTATAAACTAATAATTTGAAAGAAGGAAACTCAATTGCACCTTAAACTATAAAGCTACTCCTTTGCTAAAATAATGATTCTGATTAGATGTGGAAGGCAAGAATACTGTCTCTCAAACTTAGGTTGGGTGTCCAGTCTTCAAATTAAGCATGGAAGGAGAACCGTTTAAAATCATGAGGAA
The DNA here is from genome assembly GCF_929443795.1 of Astur gentilis. Classification (NCBI taxonomy): domain Eukaryota; kingdom Metazoa; phylum Chordata; class Aves; order Accipitriformes; family Accipitridae; genus Astur; species Astur gentilis. The sequence continues at coordinate 9,264,902 of NC_064892.1, forward strand.
AAAGAAAGATTTGAAAATGTGAATATAGACATAGACAACGTAGGTGAAATTTATCTAGAATTGAAAACAACACCAAACAAACTAACAAACAACAAACCTGAAACCACACCAGTAATGAAGGAGGATTAATATAGACAAACATTATTAAGGGTAAAACAGACCTATGTAAGTGGTATAAAACACAAAGTACAAAAATGAAGAGAAAGGACCACAGAATGAAGTTGAGTGTTGAGAAATCCAAAGGTGGGGAGGTAGAAGGAAGGTCATAAAACAGGCTATGGTTAAGAAGAAAATTTTCAAGTATATGAGGAACAAAGGGTCAGCAGGAGAAACAGCACACCCTATGAAAGATGGCAAAGGTAATTTATTGTCAAAAGGGTCAGATATCACTTAGAAGAAAATTGTTTTGCTTCAGTGTTTGAAAAGGGTGATGGAGGATAGCTCTAAGAATAAACATAAATTTCACAGGGAAAAAGGAGAAATACTAAGGGTAATTACATCAGAAGAGCTGAAATAATTAAGACATCTAGCAGTTGATAAGACTGTAAGGCAAGATGAAGTCCATTGAAGAATTCTTTAAAGAATGTAGCAAAAAAAAGCAGAAACAGACTTTTTTTTCCAAATCCCTAAGAGTTCTGAAGAAAAGTGGATATAAGTAGCATGTACATAACTAAGATGACAACAGCAAACAGAAACAGTTTTCATTTCTAATTGGTATTTTCAGCAGTAACTCCCAAACTATTCATATTCAAAGGCTATTTTGTCTGCATCACTAAAAAGTTAGGCAGTGTTAAGTTAAAATAGGAGCTAAAAAGGTGTTTATACTGAGAATTTCATGTAAGATTGTAAAGAAGAATATTTTGAAACAGTGATTACTAGTTTCCAGTAAAAAAACAACTGATTAAGTCAAAGAGATTCACATCCTTTATTTCTTTTTGTGCACAGAAATTTTTATTATTTTTGTCATGAAAAACTGAAGAGTTTGCCACATTTGAGATTTTAGAGTTAAAATTATGAATTGCCTGTTTTTCGTGAAGGTCAAAGTTAAATATCTTAAATGTCTATAACTTACACTGGATGCATTTTTCTCCTGTTCATCAAAGGGATGTATGACCATATGAATCAATACAAAATTCACTGAAGCGGGTAGGATTTTATCAATTAACTTCAGTTGTCTTTCAATCAGATCACATTACATAACTGTGTATTGAGATGGGTAAGACATGCTACAAAGTTTTTCAAAAGTTTTCGTTTCCAAAGAGTGGCATTAAGAACCATAAAAAGTCACAGAAGATGCATTTTCAGGGATATTTAATTGGGATTTACAGTTACACCAGACCTAGACTTTTGAGTTCCTTGGTATGTGACACCGCTGGTAGCCATCTTGTGAGGCACCAGCTTTCACTTCTATAATGTGTACCCCGCAGGTTTCAGAACACCAACCTCATCTAGGCTATGATAGAGCTAACCCTCACCTATAGGTTCATGTCAAGTGATGATTTGAGCGAATCAAGGGGTGGAAGTGACACCCTGCCCCTTGGCTGACATCATTGGCAGAGGCAGACTGCCAACACTGTGCCTCCTGGTACCCTGCCCTGTGACCGACGTCGACCCCGAAGGCAGGATGCCTCCCACCTTATCCGTGTAAGGTACCCTTCTGTCAGATCGCACTGCCGTCGGTGGAGCCGAGGGGTGGTGGGCACTCACCTTTGCAAGCCGTTTGTGTGGTGGGCTGCTGCTGCCAGATGACCCCAACAGCGAGCGTCCCTGGCAGTCCCGCCGAGCCACGGCATCACTCGTGATCCTCTGTTTGCTGTTGGTGATTGGGTGAGTCGCTGTGAAGGCACATTGTGGCTCATCTTTCGTACTGCCTCAGTAAAGCTTTACTTTATAACATTACTGCAGTCAGACTTGCATCAACCAAACTTTAAAATTACTGGCAGTTAAAGACAAATTGTCATTATTGAGAAAATATCGAGCATGGACTTGTTCGACATGCATGGAAGTCAACAGCTATTAAAATATTAAATTACAGAGTTCCTAAAAATAAGTCCACTAGTTCATGTATGGTTTACAAATGTATTTTTTAATATTTTGTAGTTTTATTTTAAGTATATCAAGAGATGTAATGTCCAGTTCTTTTTACAGTCTCTGATTCTGTACTCCCCTTACTATTCGCAAACAATGCCTGTTACCTATTAGCTTGCAATAGTAGAGGCATGTGATATTCTGATTTTGTAGCAGTATGCTTTTTTGTATAAGAACTACTGCTAAAATAGCTTTCTTCATACTCATGGCTGAAGTACAGCAGAAAACCTGAAAAATGTGAAATCTTGATTGATTTTTGGGTGTAGGTAGTTAACGCTAAGAATATATGAGCAGGAACTATATGAAACAATAATGTCTTTAACAAGGAAAAATCGCAGAATGCAAGTTTTCTGGAACCTGTCTCTATTGCGAATTGTGATATGAAGATGCAAAAATGTAGAGAGTAATGGATGGCACTGTTACTGGAGGTGATAGGTAATTCTGGAAAAACAAGATCTGGGCAAATTCCAAGGTTCCTCATTCATTCAATCACTCTCAGATGAGCATGACATCAGATTGTCTCTTGAAATGATAGCGCGCACAAGAGAAAAACAGTAGTTTCTATCTACTAAGAAGTTGTTACTTTGAAGGAAGTGGGCCTTGCGCTATTAAAAAAGCTCACAACAAACCAAAATAAAAAAAACCAAAACAAACTGTCTCCTGTGAATTGAGCTGGATTAGTATGTTGGTTGCCACGAAGACACTGTCTTCTGCATGCATATGTATGTATATCTGTTCCCTGAAACAACCTATAAATTAAAGTATCGTGATGTTTCACAGTGCATCAGCGTCTTTAGTTACATTTATTTAGTTTCTATAATTCACAAATAATTTGTTGTAAAGACTAATCTGAAGTCTGTTTGCTTTTTCCATGGTACAAGAGCTGATCACATCCTGGCTTAGACAATGTTATAAACAGATTTTAAGCACAAATGCCTCCCTGAAATTTAGGGAGAATTTTCTCCTAGGCAGACATCTGTGTATTAAACTCATTTATCAAACAGCACTTTACCTGAAGCAGGATGCAAGCAGCCTTTTTAAAAAACTGTACACACCAATACCATGAAATAAGTAGCAAGAAGGTATAATTCTTTCCTCTCTTGTTTTTTTGTTGTTCTTTTGTTTGGGTTTTTTAATATCCTGGTTTTAAAGGTTCCACTGTACAAATAGTGCAAATGATAATGGAATCTGGTTTTTGGTTTTGTGGTTTTGGTTTTGGTGGGTTTTTTTTCCCCCATACTGCAACCAAAACTTGAAGGTTCATAGTGGGAAACAATTGGTATGAAACCAGAACTATTGGTCTTGATTTGTGTGCGCTTATGCTCACATACTGAAAACCTGTATTTAATCTGTGCTGATTTTTCAAATGTGACACAAAGCATATTTCGGCTTTTGTGAACTCTGAGTTTTATCAACATCTTTCTGTCACATATTTCATTTTCTCTTATTGTTTCCAGACCAGAATGCCTAATGCTGTGTTTCAAATGTAATGGAAAAGATCACTACAGATCTTTTGTTTTCCTATTTATTTGAAAAGATGAGCCGTGAATGTGCAGATGCAGAAGGAAGTACAGTCTCTTCTAAAAATAAAACACGTCAATATTACCGAGATTTCCATGCACGAATGGAACTTGCAGCATCTTGGCAATTAGGATGAGAAAAAATATTAAAAATAAGTTCTTAATATACTTATATAAATATAAAGTTTACTTCAGCATAAAAATACTTGAGGATCATCATTGAAGTACAATACGTTTGGACTAGATCGTGTCACTTAGTCATCTTCAGCAGTACTGTTCCCTGCAAGTTGTCCTAACAATGTCAGTCGTACTATTTGACAAACACAGTGTTAGTTGAGGCAGGAGAATCTAATTCTTTTACTAATTATATATTTTTCAACCATGTTAAAAATAATGTTTGGAATGTGTTTTTGTCCAAAAATTATAAATCAAAATAATATCTTTTTAGTTGTAACCAGTGTGTATTTTTTCTTTTGTAACAAAGTTGAACCTGTATATTTAGGGAATATCCTCTGCATGCAAGTTGCTGAAAGAAAGGATGCTTCACTGAAATTTTCACATATTTATTATACAATATGATGCTCATCGGCAAAAAATCTGCAATTAGCATATTCTCAACAGAAACAAGGGAGTGCTAAATTTATGGTGACCTATTTATTTTAAAAACATTAATTTGAAAACTTGTGCCAATCCCTCTGGGTCAAACACAGAAATAAAACACAGAAATAAATACATCATTGTGTTTTCTTTAGCAATAACATTTATTACCTAACTTTCACAGCTCTACTTAAAAGCCAGACTTACTTTTAATGAGTGCAAAGTTCTAATGCAGAGCAAAGCAAAGTTTAATAAACACATGCAGCATCATATTACAGTAAAGCTACTATTGGCTACATCCAGGCTGAGTTGAGAAAAAGTATCTCAAAATCTTTTTGTTCTGATTAACAGTCTCAGGATCAGTCCCAGCAGTTGCAATAGAAAAATGTTTACATTCTTTGTAATTTTTTAGAAATTTTCAGATGGGAGATGATAGTTCCCATTTATATAAGAGACCTAGTGCTGGTTTATTTTTACATTTAGACAGCTTTAGCAACTGACAATAGTTTTTGCTGTTACCTGTATTCATGCAAAAGTAAAAAAGCATTACAAGAGCATCTGTTTGTAACTGTGGTGATATATTTGTAAATAATACAACATTAATGAGCTTTGTAAATCTTTTATGAAATACAAAATCAATTGTTTCTTTCTTTAATGGACCTGTCTACATTGCTCAACTGCAGAAAATTTCACAGACTGAGAAAAGGTAAGCAGTGCTTTTGAAGCTTTAATGATTTTTTGTGTACACGTAAATTCTGCTTAGGTCATTATTAACACCTGGCTTAGCAAAGCCAAGCATGCTCCTTGCTACCTGCTCATGGAAAATGAGTTTCCTGCTGCAAATTCTGAAGTATTCATGGTAATATTGAGATCGCTAAAACCTTTTCTTCATAGCGTTGAGTAGATTCATCTGCCCTTCCTCTGGGAAATGAGGAGTGAAATGACTGAGGGAAAACCTAGAACATCTCTTTATCGCCTCTTTTGATGATGGGAGAGGAACAAGAGAGGGTTTCTCCTCTGCCCCTGTCCTGTCCCTGCCCCTGTCCCTGACTCCCTCGAGCAGGATGAATTCCTCTTCCAGCCTGAATCTGTGTTTTCAACTTCATACCTCAAGGTCCCACCGAACTTTTTACGTGGCAACATTCTTTTAGCTTCAGCTCTGCTTTGAAGGCTACGCTGAAGTTCTAAATAGCACACCATTAAAACCTAAATACAGACTTGAGTTCTCTGAGCCCGTTTGCACTTCCAGTGTCACCAGGGCAAGGCAACATAAGTGTATGCAAGCAGGTGACAGCTGTCTGTCACAAGTACCCTTGTTTTTGGCTGTTTCAGACTTCAGGGGAAAATGTTTGTGATCTCCTGCTTTTGCTATGGAAGTTCCCAGCCTTACTAAGTCATCAGCTCCTGTTTTGCAAGTTGTCAAGTGGTAAGAAAACACAGGTCCTCCGTAGTGCTTTAAATAATTTACTGTTATCGAGTAGCTGAAAATTAGCCTAGCCCATGGATGCAGTGTGAGTTAACACCTTAACTGTTTGCTAAAAAAGCTGGTGATATTAAATAATAGAACAGCCAATAATTATTCAGAAAGCATATATTGTAGTAAAGTGACATGCAGCTGTACCCACAAAGCAAAATTACTAAGCAGGTTCACACAACTGGAAAAAAACTCGATCAGCAGAAACACCCTGAAACAAAATCAGCCTCCTGTCTTCAGCGTCAGTTCAGATCAATGAGCTGCAGGCGAGACAAAATCACTTCTCCTGGTGCACAGTATCTCGCCACGCTCGCTTTGCTCTGGCCTCTCTTCTCTTCATCCTCCCCCCACCTGGCAGAGCAGATGACATTAGCCGCAGCTGGGCTCTGTGTGGTGGCAGTGCTGGGGTCTGCTGTCACCCTGGGGAGCTGGACCACCGGCCTGGAGGCTCCCTGCCGGCTTGCAGCTAGCAGCTTCCACCCCAGTGAGAGTCCGGCGGGGTTGGGTCCATCCCGGTGTGCAGGCAGCCCCCGTCAGAGGAGCCTGGAGGTGCTCTTGGGTCGCACGGTGGGATTGTCCCATGGTGAGCTCACGTGTGTGGCCACGGAGACTGGCTGAGCCTTTCCTCACCTGACCACATGTCCTGCAGTGTGCCTCTTGCACCATACCATCTGCAGTCGTGTGCTCTTGTGCGTGTTAACGCCGACTTTATTTAATTGCATGGTGTTATATAATCTTCCCTTTTTGACTGCTGCCTTCTTGCCTGTAGCTTGTATGTGATAGTGTGGTCGCTGTCCTGTTCCTAGAATAAGATGGGAAAGGCATCAAAGATGAAGGAGAGAGGGAGGGAAGAAGGGAGAGAGAAAGCATGACTCAGAACTTGAGAAAGTTTTTTAAGTATTCTGCAAAATGGATTATGCGGTAAAACCTTTTATAAATATCTGATGTGATACTGAGCAACTCACTGACATTTCTCCCTTTGCTTTAATGTAGTAGAGGTGCATTTTTCAAGATGAAGTACATAAAACTTATTTTCAGAAATGTTTCATCTTCACAACTGTAATCTTAAATCAGTGTGCTGGTTTTGGCTGGGATACAGTTAATTTTCTTCGTAGTATCTGGTATGGTGCTCTGTTTTGGATTTGTGCTAAAGACAGCATTGAGAACACAGGCATGTTTTTGTTATTGCTGAGCAGGGCTTACACAGAGCCAAGGGCTTTTCTGCTTCTCACCCCACCAGGCTGGGGGGGGGGGGGGCACAAGGAGTTGGGAGGGGACACAGCTGGGACAGCTGACCCCGACTGACCCAAGGGATATCCCAGACGATAGGATGTCATGCTCAGCATATAGAGCTGCGGGAAGAAGGACGGGGGGATGTTCGGGGTGATGGTGTTTGTCTTCCCCAGTAACCATTAGGCATGACGGAGCCCTGCTGTCCTGGAGATGGCTGAACACCTGCCTGCCCATGGGAAAAGGTGAATGAATTCCTTGTTTTGCTTTGCTTCTGCACACAGCTTTTGCTTTATCTATTAAACTGTCTTTATCTCAGGCCATGAGTTTTCTCACTTTTACTCTTCTGATTTTCTCCCTCATCCCACTGTGAGGGGAGTGAACGAGTGGCTGTGTGGTGCTTAGTTGCTGGCTGGGGTTAAACCACGACAATCAGCGAGAGCCAGGATGGCTCTGAAAATGTGCATTCACGTCCCCTGAAAGAGAAGAGTTTTTAACGACAATGTTCCATTTCCCAGAAGAATTCCTAACTACTAATTTATTCAATAAAAGAAAAATGTTATTGTTCTCCAAGCTATGTTTTCTGTGATGTTAAACATCTCTGAGAAACCCTGTTTTTCACCCTAGGTGACATAATCAGTAAAATCCTTGATACTAAATTCCAGCGTTGCCTGAGAAGTGGGCAAGGTGTGTTCGTTGTTGACAAAACACAATAATTTGATGCAGATACTTAGACACCCCCAAAAAATGTTAGCAGTGAAGGTTAGGCACCTCTAGGATTGAACAGCAGCTGAGCAAATGGTTTGGGAATCTTAATTTTGGAATTGGAGTATCTCCTTGTAGTGTACAAAAACCAGCAAGGGGCAGGAACACTTAGTACCTCCAAAAGAAAGAGTTACTGAGATCACTTGTCCTTCTGAGAAACAGGAATTAGCAGCTCAGGGGAACTGCCATTTTCAGTGTTTTGTAGAGTGCAGCTACCATCTTTGCATGGCAGTCTGCTTCTGTTGTTTTTTAACCTCAGGCTGCAACTAAGGACCACACAGCCACTTGTTCTCTCCCCCTACCCAGTGGGGTGGTAATAATAATAATAGTAATAATAATAATAATAATAATAATAAAACCCAAGTGATGCACAATGCAATTGCTCACCACCTGCCGGCTGATGCCCAGTCAGTTCCCAAGCAGCGGACCCTGGCTGGCTTTGCTACCAGTTTTTATACTGCACATGACATCACATGTTATGGAATACCCCTTTGGCCAGTTTGGGTCAGCTGTCCTGGCTGTATCCCCTCCTGAATTGCTGTGCTCCTCCAGCCTTCTCACTGGCTGGGCATGATAAGCTGAAAAATCCTTAACTTTTAGTCTAAACACTACTCAGCAACAACTGAAACCGCGTGTTATCAACATTCTTCTCATACTGAACCCAAAACACAGCACTGTACCAGCTACTAGGAAGAAAATGAACTGTATCCCAGCTGAAATGAGGACAGCTCCTTTATTTAGAAATATCAGCCTGGATTTGGGGCTTGAATAGGTGTCTTTTCGCTGCCTCTGTGGTACAGTAGAGGCTGTGCTAGTGGACATTCACACTCTTGAACTCTAGGCCTCAAAGACACAGCAGTATTTCTGTGCAGTGTGTAGTTCCCACAACATTAACTGGGACTTGGATATTAATTACCTTTGTCTATCCATCCCTTAAATTCTTCTAAGGATCTAGCCCTCAGATACAGAGGTGAGCACTATAAAAAAGCCCAAGAGGAAATGAATATTTCCTTATTCAGTGCAGGTTTGCATAGTACATAGGGACATTTACGGGAGAAGGAAAGGGAATATTGAGCTGCTGTTGCTTCATTCTCTGAGCAGTGGCCATCATCCTGTGCACAGAATAAAGCAAACATCCTGTAAGGAAAACAACAGTATGTGATAATGTCACTGTTACGCCTAGTACTTTGTCACAGTAAGTTAGAATTTAGCCTGAGACTAGAATTAACAAAATAATTTTGTGAGTGGTGCACTTCTTGATGATTTGATTTAGTTTACTTTGGCATAGGATATATACACATATATAAATATTTGCACCAAATAATCACTTTCTACACTGACAGCAGCATGTACTGAGTAAGTAGCCTCATAGTTCACTACAGACATTTTAGGACCACATAAGCTACTCGGTGGTAGTTTATGTTACTGTATGTATGCATCCTCAAGTTCTGCCCTTCTTCCTTCTACTTCTTTGTCTCAGAAATTTAAAAGAATTCTAATAGTCAGCTCTTCTGAGCTGCAGGAGAGTGTTTAGTGCATTCACTCATTTTCAGAGCCTTTGGGTATTACAGAACAAATGAGTAATTCTAAATACATAAAGAATAGAAAAATGAAAGTTAGTAAAAACCTGTTAATTTTTGTAGAGTTGGAGCCAGCAGGAGTCTCTCTTGTTCTGTTCTTCACAGAAGCACATACAATGCTCCAGAAAGAAGGGTTTCCCAGCTGATAAAGAACAGTAGATTTTAATAAAGAACAGTAAATTTTAATACATTTCTTACTGCAGAACTAATTACAACCATTGTAATACTGCTTACATGTATATGTTTTCTTATTCAGCACAAAACCTCAGAGCTACAACCTAATTAATGCGGTTTTGTTTCTCCTTTTTAATCTCAGCATTTTAGGGAAGTCTTGATGCAGGCTACATTAGTCATAATCATACCTGCTGTTACAAGGAGAGTGTATAGAATAATTGAGGTACTGACAAATCTTCTTTAGGCTTTTTGTTTGATCGAAGGTGCAAAATGTATGTACAAGAAGGTGTTAAGATAGTACTCTGTCAATAATAAACTGGTATTAGCAAACTTCCAAAATGTATCTGTGTAGGTAATGACTGGCTATTTACAGTTAAGCTGAAAAGGAATAAAATAATGAAGGGCACATATTACAAAAGTGGCTTTTCTCCTTTTAGAAATAAAACCTAGGGAAAAAGAAGTTATGCTTAGTAATAAAAGTGCAGCGTGTATAATTTTCTACAGAAATCATGCATAGGTTAAAAATAATATTGAAAAATTGGTGCTAAGATTTTTTTTTAAAGATTTTTTATGCACTGATGAGTTTGGATGCTTTTTAAGAAAGTTTATTAACTTACATCAACTTTTCTGAACGTTTGCAGATGTGAAAGTGAATTCTTAGGCACTTATTTACAGGGACAAGTTAGTATGGAATTTTGTAAGATTTTGTTGTTGCTCCCTAACAAGTTCTGTAAGAAACCCAGGCCTTTGGGGTGAAAAAGGCTATAAACAGGCAAAATACAAACTTACTCAGTACTCAGAGAGCATATCAAGCCTGTTTAAGACAGAACATGCAACATAACGTCAATGAGACTGGGTTTCCTGAATGTGTGTACTCAGTAACGATTCTCCAAACAGACTATAATTGCCCAATTAAGTAATGACTGAAGAGAGAGAACCCACACATTTTTTAAAAAAAGTTTTTGAAGGAGGCAAGGGACAGGAGATTCACAGGAATAGAGTTATGAATGTGATGGTAGAAGATGGTATTACAGCTGCAGTCATGGTAGTGCTGCATAGTAAGAGATCGTTGAGGGGCAGAAATGAGGCCATCGTTGAGAAGCAGCATATGCGTGCCATGGTTTAAAGGCCAGCTCTCCAGAAGCCCACAGCGTATATGCATCATGCATCTGATACAGAGAAGCCTTTATTCAAAACATGCAATTAGGGTTTGAAACATGCAGGAGCCAGACTGCTGTATTTTCCTTCTGCAACAACTGAATACCTGAGGTGGCTCATCTGGGTGATCCAAATGCCATGGGCACCATTCCCCTGTTGTCTGTACCCACCTCCACCACGTGTGAATTGGGGTCAGCACCCAGCCCCTCCCTCACAGGAGGCTTTCCCCCAACCTGACACCCCTTTTCTCCTCCTCTACAGAGCTGCACAAGAAGCCACAGCCACAAAAAATCCTCTAAACTGCGTCAGAGAAGCCAGGCAGGCAGAGAAGCCAGGCAAAAATTCAAAGCAGTGTCATGTGCACAGGCAGAAAGATTCAGAGTATGTGCACATAGCTGATTGACAAAGTTTATTGAAATCCTTTTATGCCAGCTTGATTCCTTGAATAGTTAACACTGCAAAAGAGAAGACTCACAACATCCAGGAAATGTCACGTAGTTAGGGAAAGAGCCGGTGTTCATGCCAATGTTGGAATGAGGAGGAAAGTCAAGGGCAGCCAAAGAGCAGCCAAGTTCACAAGTTCCCATTTTCTAAATGTTCACCTCTGCTTTGAATGTCACCCCAAAATTTTCAGATAAGTGTTTTCTTTGTTGTTGGGTTTGTTTGTTTTTTTGGTGGTTTGTGGGTGGTTTGTTGTTTTTTTTGGGGGGGGAGGGGGGGGAAGAGAAACATTGTATATGATCACATTACAAAATCCACTATTTTTCTAAATAACTAAATAAGACAGAGAACTACCCCATGGAAAATTTCTCTGCTTCATTTTATTCAACTTTTCACATTTTGCATCAGCCATGAAGACATCAGATAAGAGCAGAAGTAACTTCCCACATGCATTTCTTTGCAATGTTTGATATACCCTTCCAAAGGACAGCCTTTAGTTTTCATTAACCTTTCTTTCAATGAGCATGTCTTATTCAGTAGAGACTAAAGCTACTTACATTTAAATCACTTCTTTTGTAAGAAAGAAGTAAAGAAAAGATACTGAAGAATTTCAGGGAGTGGTGGAAGGTATGTTATTAGATGTAAGGCATAGGAATTTTTTGTTTGTTTTGGTTTTGTTTTTAAAGAATGACAAAGAAGCTGTATTACACAAGTACTAGACACTCATCCAAACATTTGGGGTTTATTCAAACTAGGAATAAACCCAAGCTTTTAAGTGTCCACCCAATATTAACTTGAAGCATGAGCTTCCAGAACAACAGTACATCTTGTGTCTGATATGCATTACAGGCTGATTTAGAGGACATACTTACGATGTAGATTGTAGACTTGTTCTGAAGAGAGCTATCACTGTCTCTGATGGACTGTCTTAATAAACTCACTAAGCATACACTTTAAAGTACCGCATAAGTTTAAAAATGAATAAAAGGCAGTATAAACTCAACTTGATCCCAGTGGTAGTAAGCCTTGCTGATCTAGCATCAGGTACAATTTTGTCTGGCTTCATGTAGTTTGCAGCATGCAAAAGTACTGAACTGCCTGTCTTATTTGCCTTTGCCCTTTGGGTTATCGCTATCATTTTAGTGAGCTTCTGACTGTACTCCAGGGTATGGGTAATGAAAACCAATATCAGATGCATACAGTATTAGACAACCTTATTGCAGTGCTGCCATCACACGTCATTACTATCAATTTGACCTTGTCAGCACACTGTGCAATGTGTTCTTTGCTTTAGGTTTTATTACTGCTGTTCTCACTGTCTGCAGGAGTTATGTGATCTAATTGATCTCAACAGCACACTCACCCATAACTAGAATCAGTGCTCTGTCTTCAGGCACATTATTGTAGTGATTTCTTGCATTTTTCCATAGCTCATATCTGAGCAGACCTGTTATGTGCATTATTACACACTGTAATGTATTTTGCCCTTTAGATAAGATCTTGCACTCCCTGTCATTCACTCTCCTTTAACATGAGTAAAGAGCTTATTAGGGATGCATACTTCATCCTCTGAGATTAGCTGCTGTCAATGCATTTATGCCACCATTTATTCTAAATATGTTGTAGGAAAAATGCTATTCAATAAACATATAGTTTTTGCACGCTTATCTTCAATTCATTAAAATGGTATTCAGGTCACTGAGTTAAATTGAAGAGCTCCTGAAACCAGAAAGATGCAATGTTTTCCAGTTCCAATAGCAGTGTAATGAAGAATTAAATGAATTACAGAAGGAAGAGTTATGGAATTGCAGTAAATAGATTGTCAAAGCGATTTCAGATTGAGAAATTGCAAGGAAGAAGTACACTAGCTGTTACAGCATTTGGAAAACTTTTCCAGGGACACAGCAGGAAGACATTTCGTTAGAAACAAAAATCAGCATTTGTTAATCACCTGTTTGAATGGTGAGAGGGGACAATGGAGAAAGTTGATGAAGGAGAGAGACTGAGATATCTTAATGGGCAGACAGAGTTTTAAGAATGAAACCAATAAATAATGAAGAGGCATGAAAGGATTTGGAATAACGAATAGAGAAAGTTATGATAGCTTTGGTATAAAGAGTGAGTTCCAACTCATTTATTTTAATCTTGTAAAAGCTAGGAATTTAATCTAATGTAATCATCTAGGTTTCCTTAATAAGTCTATGGAGTAGGCTCTTCCAAAGGCTGATTCATGTCTTCTCTCAGAGACACTTGCTGTTAAACAGGATGAATTAGAGTTTGTTCTCTCTCTCTCTCTTTCTTTCTGAAGTGACTATGATGACAGTTTAAACTGACTGTCAAACTTTTACATGGCTTCAGTTAGGAGGGATGCACTTCCCTAACAGCATCAAGGCTTTACACCTACAGCAGTAGAGTCTGGCAGGCAGGAGCACCTGGGATGGTGCAACAAAATATGACACAGAACTAAGGCTAAACAAGGTTAAACCTAGCATGAAGCTGGCAAAAACAATGGAAGAATGATTCCTCCACATCACTGGCAGGAGAGCTGATAAAAATAAAATATATATATTAAAAATGTCTTTGGTGGATTTATTACAGAATTATGGCTATATGTTAATTTTGGTAATCTGTAAACAGCCCTGCACTGCACAGAGGAAGATGTAAGAATGCATTTATTTAATCTCATTTTGTTCCAGAGGAAATACCATGCTTTCCCATGAAACAGCTTCTTCCCTTTGAGGTCATGTATTTTACACCCAAATCTTGAGTGAAACAATTTGGTAGATACAGGTTAACAACACTTTCCCCCTTGCTTCTAGAGGCAGCAAGTCAGTGGTGGCAGCACTTGGAAAGGACAGTGGGAAGGTTTGAGCCATAACACAGTTCAGCATAGGAGGAAGCCTAGGTATAAGTATTTCTAAAGTCCAAGGTATTTCTTGCTTCTAAATATACATGTTTTTAAATTAAATCAACATTATTTTCACAGCCATTAAAATCACTAACAACTCAATTGTTTTTCACCTTAAGCTGAAACATCTCATAAATGTAACATTATTTATCAGAAGATCATTCCATTAATACAAAACTTCTGGCTAGAAAGTGAAAAACAATCATAAAAGGGTCAAGCCCATAAACACAAGTGAAAAAAAGAAAAGAGTGTAACTTCATACAATAAAGCATTTTACACATACTAGTTTTTCAAGTGCATCTATATCTTTAATAGTTACATTATCCCTGTCACAATAAAACACATTATATTTTATATTGATTTTTTAGAAAATCATGCAAACAATCTTTTATCCTACTTTTATTGATGAAAATTTTGCATTTATGGACTTCTTCAGTGCTGCAGCATAATACATTAATTTATAGATTATCACTGGAACAATGGTACTAGAGTGCTACTTATAGAAGAAGCTGATTTAGATATGAAAAGCAATTTAGGAGGTACAAAATTAATGTACTCTGTATGTTCTGTGCTATATTAAGTAATTGATGCTTTTCTAATGTCATTTCATTAGTAGTGTTGAGAAGCTCATAAAGAAGCATGCATCTGTGTCTCTAGCTCAATAAATCATGGCTCTAGTTGAAATGTATTCTATGATGGTAATTCATTTAATCTTTCAGGGCATAGTTACAATTTTTGACTAGATGACTGCTAGGTGTAGTAATCATAATAGGTTAAGGTATTATTTAGACAAAGTTAAGCAACACTCTTAAGACAGCCCCAATTATTTCCAGGTTAAAAGAAACCAAGTGGAATTATGATTTTTAAAATATAAGAAGTCTGTCAAGATGTGAAGTTGCATTAAATTAGCAGAAGTTACATCAGGTATTTGTATGCCTTACCTTTACATTTATATAAACATTACATTTATATATAAAAAAACAGAAACCAAACCAAAAAATAACAACAACAAAAAGAAACTGATGGAAACTTGCAAAAATAGATTATTTGTGAATATTTGTTTGAATTGCACACGGTTTTTCTCTTCAACCTGGACCACACCCCTTTTGGTCCCTAAGAATAAGATTCCCATAAATAAAGCACGTTTGGAGGAACGGTGATGTTTTGTTAACATTTGTTAATATGGTTTGTTATTACATTTCAAATGTAACAGCTTACGTTTATAGGCAAAAAGTTGTTATAAAAGGAAGAGCTTCTGTTATTTTTCTGTGTCCACATTAGCATGCTTGGTAAGAGCAGTAGTGAGGTTTCAAAGTGAATCCTCTGGCTGTCCCTGAAGATTGATTCAGTTTGGAAGTGATATTCATTCACAAGAACTTGATCATTTTCGGAGGTAACCACAACAGCAGCTGTGCTCTCAGATATGCATCAGGTGCACTCAGACTGCTGGGGCAGATCTAAATGTTTGAACCAATGACTTGTCCTTTTGGACATCTTCAAATCATAAAGATGGTGGGGACATTTATCCAGGAGAACAGACTAAATCTAATCTGGAGGAAGAAAAAGCCATATTGCATATAAAACATTGCATATATTGTCAATGCTGTCACTTTACCTTTGGTATTTTGATCTAGAGAGCCTCTCCTATTGCACAAAATTCTTTTCTAATATGGACATACCATTTTTCATGCAGTTTAGTATTTACTTCTCACCTAAATAAGACAAAGTGCCAGAAGCAGAAACAATTAAATGTAATTGGTCATCAGATACCAAGAACATGTACCACTGACTGCAAATACTTAACATGCATAATTTGTGAAGAATTCCAGAGATTAATCAGCTTTACCCATACTATTTAGTGAATAATTTTGAAAAATAATTCTCCAACACGTGGAGAAATGAGAATAATTTTGCAGCTCTTTATTAAATGAGAAAAAAAAAAGATGAATACTTGATTTAGTATTGAGCAAGTCTTAGTTGTTTATATAAAGAGCTCTACTGATGAGCTATGGGATGGAATTTCATGGGTTTTTTCCCTTAAATTACAAGAGAAGGAGCATAGCTGATGTCACCGCTTTGCACCTTATTACTGTGGATTGACAAGCCACAGAATGTGGCTTCCCTACAGGTACTGAATTGTATTTACGGAGTTTTTGTGCTGGTTCAGTGTCAATAACCAAAAGGAAAATTAGTGTCAACAGAATTCCAAATACCATGTTTAATTGGTACTTCTACTTCTGCTTCCACATTCCATTTCAGTCTCCTTCCATTTGCAAACAACCACATATCATCCCCTTTTTTCAGCACTTACCTTTGCTTAGCCAAGACGCTTCAGTGCAGACATTAATCTCCCTGGCTTTTGATGCTGAAGTGTCCCTGATGTTATAATCTGCTTTTTATTTAGGAGGAATGGGAGGCAAGTCACAATAGCACAGACAGAGATGATTTATTTTAGCAAGCTGGGAAGACTCAAGGTTTTCTGGCAAGAAAAAAACTCAAGGCACAAAGAACTCGGCATATCTGAACTGTACACCACTGATTCATATGTTGTTTGTTCCTCACAATTTACACTATGGTCTAGGCAAAATTCTAGAAATAATCTCTGCAAAGAGGAAACAGATGTAAATAGTGCTTGCTAAACCGTAGGAATTATGGCAAGAGAAAAGGCCAGAAGTTGGAGGTTTCCACTGACCCTGTTTAGAGAGATACCGGCTGAAACTCCGTTGTCAGAAAAGCTCTATGCAGTTTGGGTAGCTAAAATGGAAAGGTTTTGTTTTGTTTCAGAAGTCTGCATGTTCCACAGCAGGCACAGGGAAGGTGTATTACAACTAACTGTAGCCAAAACAGAGGCCTGTGACATCTAGAAATTATAAATGTATTGACTAGGGTATAATTAATACTAACCCAAATACAAGCATACTGAAATAATGTAACCAGCGACAGTATGTAAGCATTTTGTAACACTGTGAGGGCACAGCCAGATACAATCCTTATGCATTTTACATAATTATGGGAATAACATGACCACCAAAGGGGAAAAGACAAGTTGCCTGTAGAATTGTCATGGTTTAACCCCAGCCAGCAGCTCAGCCCCACACAGGTGCTCGCTCTCTCCCCTTACAGTGGGATGGGGGCAAAAATCAGTAGAGTGAAAGTGAGAAAACTCATGAGTTGAGATAAAGACAGTTTAACAGGGAAAGCAAAAGCTGTGCACACAAGCAAAAAAAAACATGGAATGGGCAGGCAGATGTTCAGCCATCTCCAGGAAGCAGGGGTCCATCGTGTAAGAGTGACTTGGGAAGACAAACACCATCACTCCTAACATCCTCCCTTTCCTTCTTCTTGTCCCAGCTTTATATGCTGAGCATGACATCATATGGTGTGGGGCATCCCTTGGGTCAGTTGGGGTCAGCTGTCCCAGCTGTGTCCCCTCCAACTCCTTGTGCCCCCCAGCCTGCTCTCTGGTGGGGTGGGGGGAGAAACAGAAAAGTCCATTGTGACTGGGACTAGCTTTCTGCTTCAGACATTTCAGGAAAAAGGGAAAAGGCAGCAAATAAGCAGTTTACAGAATTGTACCATGATCCCCTGTTGCAAACAGATAGTGGAGAGGTGATGAGGTCTCAGAGCAGATACAAGAGTAAACAATATAAAGTTAGCTAGGATAAATTCATGAAGATCTTAAGTTCAGCTGGTATGAATTCCACCTCAATTCTTGTGATTAACATCCTTATTGCTTGGCACAAGGATTTCAAGGGTACCAAATTCATGGACATACAGAAAGTTCTTTTCAGACATGTATCAGATTAAGAACCAGAACTTCACTAATCATCTTTCACTCAGATTATGCTGTTATCAAATTACGTATGTTATTATTTTATGTATTATATGTATCTAATAAAACACATTAAATAAAATCTATTAAATAAATAAAAATTAGAACCAAAGAAAACTAGATATTAATTAAGAAATGCCTTTGCTAATGACAGATTAAATTCACTGAAGAAAAAAAAGAAATAAGCTATCATTCTAAATTTTTTCCTTCTGAACAGGCTTTTTAAAATCAAACTGGCAATGAAGGTGTTCTCACATTTTTAACCAGTTTTAAAAGTTACAGATGGGAACCTCAGCTGCACATAATATGTATCAGTTGCAACTACAAATAACTTATCAGAAATTTAAATAAAACTTAAAAAAATAAAGCCAAAGAATTGAAAAGCACAAACATAAAGCTAAACTACTTGAGAAAAAATTCAGCTGGTTTAGGTATCTTAAGTCAGACATTTGCTTTTGAGCTAAAAATACTGGATTCCCTTCTTAGCAAGTGGAGAAAAGGCATACCTCTAGAAAGGGTTTATTTTTTTTCATCCCAAAATAAGTGTCCAGGATGGCACCTCTGCACAGAAGTCTTTTTCTTCTCAGTAGATTAAATAGAGATCGGAGAGTGTCTTGCACAGTTCAACATATTTCTCGAGGCTACCTAGGTTTTAGGTGCCTAAAGTCAGGTGAGAGGAATCATCTTGTCAATGTCTGTGATTTTCAAAGTGCTTGAGTTGCAGTAGAAAACCTGGTGGAATTTGATCAACCAATTACTACATGAATGTGAAGATGGTGAAAGACTGCATAGAAAAAAGTTAAAGCGAACATGACTTTGAAATGTAATACTTTGTTTCGCTGCCTTGCTCTCTACCAGATCAAAGGGTACATACTGTATTGCCCCTTATTCCATAAACTGATGATTTTCAAGTGAGAAAATAGCTTATAGAAGCTTGAAACAAGGTAGTTAAAGAACAAAAGCAATACTGTCATCCCTGTAGAAGACTAAAAGAAGTGAAAACAATTTTCTAGAAACTAAACAAATGCCTCAGTAACAAGAAGTTAATAAATGTCAGGGACTAGTGGTAAATCACTGCAGGAATTGAGGATAACATCAGACAATCTGGGCAGAAAATCCGTATCGCAGATTCTTCTTTTTAAAGAATTGAGAAGTTGGTAGCAGTGGGGTAAAAAAAATGAAAGCCTAGTGAAGTGATACTGTGGAAAAAAACAGATGTTATCAAGGCATTGGAAATGTCAGCTGCCTGCTCTCTCATCTTCTCAGGTGCAATAAAGAATTCTCTAAACAGCTTCGCACCCTATATCTTTGATATTATTCCAGCCATCTGGAAAATAATGAAATTTTAGAATGCACTGTCAAACTTAACCCTGAAAGAAAGGTCACATCAAATTTTTTATGCCAAGTGAAAGCGGGGGTTATTTTAGTTTTTTTTTTAAAATACAGATGCCAATTAAAAGTTTGCTAACAACCTATTTTTTATAGAAAATACATTTTAATGGCATCTGATGTCTAGCCAGCTGACTAGGATATATTGCAGATTCAAAACTCTAAACATACACTCATTGTACATTCTGTATTTTTTTAAAGGTCTTCATATATATAGTGATATGAGAACATTATGCATAAAATTTAAATCTGCTTAAATGATATTTTTGACCAAACATACATTTTATATCCTGTGTTTCAATAGAGAGCTAGAACTTACATTGGCACATGAATTTGGATTATTTATGTTATGGAGCCTTGGTCACCCTTGAAGCATATGTGATTTCTTCCTTATTTCAAGCAGGAGACTCCACTTTCAGGTGCATCCTGGAGGGAAAAATAAAGACAGGTCCTGCTAATAAGAATCCCAGGTCAATTTTTCTACTCAGCACCAATAGTTAGTTGAAGCAAAGTGTTATACCACTGCTTGATCTAGAATATGGATTTAGGTGATTGATTGAATATGGATTTAGGTGATTGATTCTGACTCAGAAATTGCTCAGGAAGTGTTCTTTGGATGCTCTTATTTTACTTTTTTTTTTTTTTTCCTAGTATCAATAAACACATTTTTTCCCTTGCATGTTCTGGGAGAATTTTTAAAGTATTTAGATTTTGACTATGATAAAATTATTGGAAGTTGGATCAATTAAAAGAATGAGTTCAATGTAATGCAGATACCAAATCTTTTTCTGTTTCATACTGCTAATAAAATGCTTAATATCTCTATTGTTAGGTGAAAAATCCTGTAATCTAATGAAATGGAAGAGGCAGCTGGGGCAATGAATGATATATAGTAGTGATATCAAGCATGCAACTGATTTCAGAGATGCTTACTCCCCTAACTCCAAACCCCTAAAAAGCAAATGCTTATAACATATGTGTTTTCTGCATGTCATCAACAATCAACCCCAAATGGTTCATATTTCTTACAAGAAAAATTCTATTCAAATAGTATATGGAGAGACTTTACCCAGTATGGAAGCCTATTATTCTCTCAAGCTTAGCATGGTAAGAGCAATTCTACTAAGCAGTTTAAAACAGGAGATGGTGAATAATAATGTTGAAATCTGTGGGAATCTGAATCTGAAGTGGTCTATAAAGAGATATTTAGATATTCTGTTCTGGCTTGGAGAAAAAAACACAGTGTGTGGATTGTTAACTGGCATTTTAAAAGATATTGATTTGGCATAATTGACTAGAATATTTCTTGAGTAATTTTAAGGCAGAGCACTAATAGTGAAGTTGCAGCAATAGCTTGAAAAATGGATCTTGAGTTTGTCTAAATAAATCAGAATCTGCAGTGCACTTTAACACGTTGTTATGCAGAGATCACAAAATGTCATTAGACTGTGGAAAGAGAAAATTCTGTACCTAAAAAAAAGACTCACAGATAAAGAATGAAAAGGCTGAGACTGAATACAGCAGAGACTGTGTTGTCCTCTGAGTCAACATAAGATTTTTTCTTATTGCAGTCACCTTATGGACCAAAGATATTTAGTGCTTCTTATACTACGGTTGGGAAAGCAACATTATCAATCAGTCCCTCTTAGAGAAGAAATATATCCATATATAAACACAGGTAATCTATTCACAGTATGTGAATTGATTGTGAAATTAAGTTGTGAAATTAAAAAGAATTTCTATACATGTTAATGGATAAGTACAACGAGCAATATCTCCAAAAGAAGATAATGCAACTAGTTGTCTTTGTAGGTGAAAAAC
The DNA here is from genome assembly GCF_929443795.1 of Astur gentilis. Lineage (NCBI taxonomy): Eukaryota > Metazoa > Chordata > Aves > Accipitriformes > Accipitridae > Astur > Astur gentilis. The sequence goes on from NC_064892.1 coordinate 9,285,879, forward strand.
CCAAAATGTTGATTTTCAAAATCTCACTCAACTGTTGTTTGATATTCAAGGTGATGGTGGGTTTCTTAAGTCTCTGTCTAGTGAACAGCCTAAATCTTGTCTAGGGGAGCTGGTACAGTAGTTGATTTTAGATCAAACATGATTTTAACATATAACATAATATACAAAACTGAAGGATGTGCTGACTTTATACCCAGTAGGCTGGGTATAAGCATTCACCTGGGATATGGATAATGTAGATTGTTTCATCTATTAAGTAAGTAAAAATTAAGTCTGAATTTTTAATTATAGAGATTTTATCCTAAATGGAGAGTCTTTCCTGGCACTTTTAAGAATATCCCTTTCTTGACGTTTATCTTCTTTAAATGTATGATTTTTCTAATTGGCAAAGTACTAATGTCCTTTTGTGTGTTTTGCTTTCTGTCATTATGTAGAAGCAACCTCAGCATTTATTTTTCTTATCAACTGTTCCTGGGAATCCTACTCCATACACACATAAAAAAAAAAAAAAAAAAATGGCACAAAGACTATCCACATTTCTAATCAAAAATTGTATACAATTGCTTTAATGAAAGATTCAGAGCTCTGGCATATCTTGCACTCAAAATCTCATCTTTCAGTCTCAACCTGCTTAAAGAAACTTTGTATTTTGGTTGACTGTCAGATCTTAAACTAATGTATTTTAGCAGCAAGTACTTTTATGTCATTGGAGCATGCTGCCATTGCCACCTGAGGATCTAATTACACAGCCTTGGGGACTGCATTATGAAATGAGTCATAGAGTCATGTCAGAGATACCTGTCTGATAACTGATGTTTAAACTGTGTTTAATGTTCTCAGTGTGGATGTTGAGAATAATCTCCATGTCATTGTTCTTATTAGATGCAAGTACAATTGGGACACACATCTCTTTCAAGGTGTTTGGTGGGGGTTTTGGCTCTTTTAAACTCTTAAATTGTTCAAGTCTTCAAATATACTAAAAAAGGGGTAAGCAAAAATGAAGTTCTGCCCTATTCTCTATTTAGAAATATGTGCCTTTTTCATAATAGTGGGAATTTTATTTGGGAAAAGATCTCAAACACTTGAAACATCTCACCTAAAAGCAAAGCTAATATATTTTAACCTTAAAGATGGAATAGCTTTGCAGAGAAAACAATAAGCTTCTCTTTAAGAGAGAAATAATCATCCATCTTGCCAATGACACATATAGAGATACAAAAATATCTATTAGTGAACTTCTTACTTCTATGTCTCAATCATAGAACTCATGATAGCTTGTCACGTGGCAACACATCCTACATTAAATTACAGTGACATTGCTGTTTTATGATATCTTTTTCTTTTGAACAGCCTCAACTTTGTTACAAATGCTTCCCAAGCCAATAAACACAAAGTTTCTAGATCAAGTAAGAGTGTACGTGCTTGAACTGTAATCAGACTGTCAAGTGTATTTCTTTTTTCAATAGAAGTTTAAGATATTCTGAAACGTGATCATCTGAAGAAGGGAACAAAAAATTACACTTGGCAAAACTGTGAGATTTGTTTCTAGTCTTACTATCTTTAGTTGTAATTTGTGTAAATCCATTGATTTCAGCTAAATTACTACATCTTTACACATTGGTGGGAAATGGCAGGCTTTTCCTCACTTTTATGTATTTCAGTATTTCCTTCAGTATCTGTCCAATGACATTTCAGGGAAGCAAAAACTGGAATACAGGTCTTCCTAGCTAGTGGTCCTATGCATTACACTGCAGAGTCAGTCTCCTTTTTCATTATTTCCCCTGTAGGGCTAATCCCTCATTATAAAACCTGAAGTGTTTCTGTGAATCTTTCTCCTGTTATTACAGAACACAATGATCCTTCTCTGAAGTTCTGGTCACTGTATTGGGAAAATATAGTACTCTTTTCTTAATCACGGATAATGGCAATATCGAGGCCCTACATATTCCTTTACGAGATGCCATATTTCTTAACAATATTTTTGATTTTTGGGCAGCAGCTGCCATGCACTGCCATATTCCCAGATACCGAAGAAAATCACAGTGTTAAGGACTATTTTTACGTGTTTTTCTAACACACTACATCCTACTAAGCAGACAAAGTTTCCAAATGGACTTCAGTAGAAGCAGTGTCCTAATCCCCTGTGCTGTACTACCATGCTTCCCTAAAGAACAAGAGAAGCCTTCCCATTGCAGAGGGAATGACAGCAACATTACTCAAGGCTTCCTCCTTGCTGGCGTGAATCTTGCAGCTTAATATTTTTTCCCCTGACATTGAAATGAATTTAATGTGAGACAGTGCTCCGGTACTGGCTGCTGTGCCTTTGTTTAAAGGGTGGGGTCCATTTACAGTCTGATGAATGATATCCATGCTGGAAAACTAGAAAAGTCAGAGCATTTGGCTCAAGCATGGGCCTGTGGCTCTGTGTACTCTTTAACTGTCAAGAAGCACAGTTTAGGTTTGTGCCAGCTAGCAGTCTGCCAGCACACAGGTAAGTTTCACGGTTCAGAAGAGTCTAGAGATTGTCTCCCATATGCAGTTTGGGTGAAGTTACCTTGGGTTGGGAGAAAGAGCCTTAGACACAAAATCTGAACCCTGACACTTCTCACAGAATAAAACTTGTTCTGTTTTATTTACATGGATTCTGTTCACTACAGCTTAGAGGGAAGAAATATTCCCTTCCCAGAGTCAACCAAAAACCTCCCACATTTTGCTTAGTGAACAGATTATACAACCAATACAGAGATGTTTAAAACACATTATTATAGTAGTAGGCGTATAGAAATTTGTCTGATTGCATGTAGCTTCCACGTTTTTGGATCATGCATGCCCAGTAAGAAAAAACCTTACAGTTCTTTCTTAAATAGAACCATACTTTGTTTACATTCCAGATACAACTTCTTTTTTTTTTTAAATTTTATTCCCCAAGCGGTCTATTTGTATGTGGTGCACAAACGTTAAGACTTGCAATCTCCCCACTGGTATTAAATCCCACTGAGATAAACACAGAAGCCTGCTTTAGTCAAGAAAAAATACAGACTGAAGTTGGGTTTTTTTCAACATAACTTGTAACTCTGTACCTGACTGACTATCCCTGTTAGAAGAAAGAGTTCTTATAAGAAATTCATCCCGTGTATGAAAGGTCAGATTCAGAGGTTAAGCGTTCTACAGCAAGCCTCTAGGCTTGTTGTTACAGAAGCCCAGAGGAGCAAAAACATGTTCAAGTCAGGTAATAATGGTAAAAGAGAAACAAAAAAAAAGCTCTGGAGGAAAAAATAATACCCACCTCTGTGTTCTCAGAGGAAGAGCAGACAGGAAGAAGAAAATCCGGAGAAAAAAATCTCTATTGTAGAAGACTTACATGTAAGAGCCTGTATCAAATAATGTAAATAATTTATACAAAAAAAACAACAAAACAACTAACTCTATCCCCCCAAATGGTTAGTGGAATATATCATAATTATCCACAAATTAAACTATAAAAAAAGTACTTAAAGTTTAAAAAAATATTAAGGCATAGAAAAGCACAGTAAAATTATCTATACAACTTAACCTTGCCCCAAGATGATGTTATGCAATAATAATATGATTATTTTTTATTTGTGGTCTTGAATGAACCTGAGGACTCACCTTACTTGTGAACATCCCCCCAGCATGGGCAACAGAGACTAAAATACAGCATAAAATGATAAAATTTGGACTGCTGTGTAGAGCAGAGAAATTACTATCAGCTAATATTTGTCATATATATTTCATTGCAGATGCAAAAATACAAAAAATGAATTTTCTCTCACATCAACACGCTCTCTGGGTTGTTTTTATAAAATCAGTTCCCAGACTTGTCGCTTCATACTCCCTCTTTTCTCTTATCCTCTCACCCCCAACACATATCAGGGCCATTACTTTATGGATCAGAGAACTGGTATTCAAGGATGGTTGTCACTGCTAGTCAATTATCCAAAGTGGGAAGGCTAGTTTATATTACTTGCTCCTATAGGAACTTGAGGTGTTTTTGGGATGTGATAGGACATGCCCAAAGATACCTGTGCATGACAGCTGGGAACTTGCATACTTTAAAAATAACATCCTGATTCATAATGAAACAGAGAAAAGCCAAAGGAATAACAAGGAAGTTTGTTACATATAAGTAAGTTTGCTTACTACTGCCATTAGTCTATCTGCCATCCTAAGGATGACAGTAGCACTTGTCAGAATTAAATTACTGAGAGTATAAACAGTTTACAAGCAGCTGCCAGTCAAACTAGCAAGAGCCTGTCCACTGCCTATTACAGGGCTTACAGGCCTTGAGCCAAGGTCACTTTACCTTGCCTTATGACACTATAAGATATGTATTTTCTTACCCTTATAAATGCAAAAGACATTATAATGGCTGCTCTGAGTGCCATGACTATGTAGGTATGTAGGTATATAAAAGCAGTCTATGAACAATGTGGTTTATTTGTTTCCTAAATATAAGACTAATTTCTATTCACTTATATTGAATGTAGGATATATTGACAGCTATTAAGCTGTACAGTAATTAGCATTGGTCTTGCAAACTGAAGATAATGTAAAAGCTTTTGCTGAAATATAAAAAGTTCCAATGGTTCATAATTAACAAAACAATTTCAGTTTCTGATAAATAATTCTCCTTATTATTACAGGTTGTGCCTAATTACTGTGAAAGAATAAAAATTCATTATCCTGTCCAGATGATATAGCAATATTTTTAACACAAACATTTCTCCTGTGTGTTCTTTTTTTTTTTTTTTCCCCCTTTTGTCAATAAATTTCTAAAATAACCTTCTTTCAACACTGGTGAGAAATTTGAATTTAGTCTAGGTTATGAGCACCTGCATGAAAGGCCAGAAGAGTAATGATATTGCTACTGTTAAAGGAATAAATTAGAATCTTGTAAATAAGTTCGTACTCTCCAATATGATTTCATATGCCAGAATTTATGAAATGTCCTGATACTGAAAACAATCTTAATTATTACATAATTTTCTAAAGAAATAGCATGACTGTAATTCTGCTGCTATTAAAAGCAAAAAGTGGGTACAAATCACTATGGCTGTTGGAAAACATATTTAAAAGACAATTAGAATATTTTTATTATTATTTTGAAGGTGTTCTGTGATGGAGACAAACTTCTCCAGTAATTTATATCTAATTCAGTTTCAAGCCACTATCTTAATTAAGAATTGCAGTCTCTGCTCCTCTATATACTTTGCTTATATAAACTGCATAGGTTTTTATACATACAAACTACATATATACCTATACACATGATGCTATTTCCTTTAGTAGCAGCTTAGCACTCAAGAGTTATTGCTTATTTCACTGATCAAGACTAAACAAAGAAAAAAATATGTAACGTTGAGAAATAATCTGTACATATGTGAAATCAAGCATTGTATACATGATATATATTGACACCTAATGTTGAACTATTGCATTTCACACCAGTTAAAGTTAACGCTTTCACTATACAAAGAAAATGCATTGCAACAAGTGTTCTTCCTTGTAAGTTGTTTTGATCAGACCATTTGTATCTGGTTATGGGCATGACAACTGAACACCATGAATTATTTAGGACTCTGCAGGTGGAGGTAGAAGTCAAAATAATAAAAGTATAGCCCAGAATAAAGAGCTAATTAGCCTGCAACATTTTAGAATGCAGTAAAACTAGTAAAGGTAGATGACTAAGGTGGACTGAATAAAGTGGCCTCCTTAGGTACTCTGCCTTCTCAAAATTTTGATTTATCCCATGTTGTTTTCCTTAGGAATAAGGCTCAAACCAAAGTGAAGGTATTTATCTTTCCTTATGAACAAGCAAATTTACTTAAAATTCCTTTTCTCCATCATGACCTTTATCTTCAAAAACCAAGAAATTGCAAGAATCTACCACAACTCTTGCAAATAAATAATTTTCCTTTTGAAAAGTCAGTTCATCTCTAAAGGTGAAAACCCCCAAAACCTAGGCTTTAACACCCAGGGAACCATTACAGGTTGCCATTAAAATAAAAACTAGAACATGATTCAGCCTGTAATTTGCTCACTAGGTCTTACTGCCTTTTTCTCCCTTGGAACACATCATGTAGTCATGTAAGTGATACCTTTTTTTCTTATTTTGATTCTGAAAAAAGTAATTTAAATAAATACTTAAACTTCTCCTAAATCTCTCATTTCTTATACAGTGCATGGCTTATGCACAGAACTAATTAAAATTGTACCTTTCTTCTTTATTATTCCAAATCTTGATACGATTTAGGTGAGTCAAACTAGCTTTATTTCAAGAAATCTTCTTCTCACCACTTCTGAAGACTCTTTGATAAAGTTGGATGTGGCAGTGTAATGTCTGTTGACAAGAACTTGTCCTATTTCTAGAATAATGTGTTATATATCAACCTGCAGGTGTCTATGCTCTTTTTTACCGTTTAAGCCCCCTCTACGGTGGGTGTGGTGCTGTTATTTGCCATCATATGAGCATATTCCTGATGTCTTGGCAGCTAATGAAATGGCATCTATTCCAACCATCCAGCAGCAGCAGTGTTGAAAACTCAGAAAATACAGAAAAATGTAAAAAACTAGCTGGCACCTTAAAGCAAGCAGCAGATGACACTGAAATAAAAGTATGGCTGGGCTCTGTTTCTTTAATGGAAAATGCTGGAAAAACTTTGTTTTCCCAGTTTGTCACTGTCAACTCTCTTCCCTGCCTTCCCAGATAACCTCAGAACTTACAAGGTCTCCAAAAAGAGTATTCTTTTCAAAATTCAAAGCAAACCCCTAACCCCATAGATGATTTAATGTGTCCTTTCCTTACTTATGTCAGTCTTCTATGCCCCAGCCTGAAGTTTGAAGAACTGGTCTTTAGAGGAAGTTTAAAATTTAGTTTTCTTCTATTTTGGTTACCTATTCATACCAGCCTACACTGCCATCCCCGTGAACCTCTCTTCCTAACCATGGGATTCCACAATGCAGCTACCATGCAGAGCAAGATAACTAACACTATGTCTATGGCTACAGAGAGAAGTCTTCCCAGTTTACCACACACTTGTTTTTAAGTGACATTTTATTCTACATAAAAAGATCTCAGTGCTGCTGGCACTCTGCAATATGAACCTTAAGACGTGACATCTAGTGTCCTGAACAAGAACTGAAAGACTAAAATAAAAAAATACACTATAGATTACAACATTATAGAGACATTATAGAAGACAGAGGAATGTTCTGCTGTAAAATAAGTGGCTTCATTTCACACATCAGAGTAATAAGGAGTGCCTCTGGTTTGGATGTAGTATCAGAAATCCTGTACTCATCTCTAGAACCATTTCAGATAAATAAAATACAAGTCATTTCAGGAGAAAGAGAGAAGAAAAAGGGAATATACATCTTTGAGAGTGTTCATATTTTGCACACAGAGATGTATTTTTGCCTGTGATCATATATCAAATCAGCTACAGATACAGAAAATGTGTGAAAGCATTTTAATTTTCTTTGGAAGTTGGTCCTTCAAGCTAATGAGTAGTCTCCATGTTTTTGAAATACTTTCAGAACAGATCACAAAATATAAATGTACATAGACAAAGACAGGCTGTCAAACTGTTTATTTCAGAAGGAAGTTCTTAGAAAGAGGCCCTAATGACAAAGAAATGCTTTCAGAGGGAAATGTTAATCTTTTATTTAAAACATGGCAAATTGTTCTTCTTATTATGAGGGAATATTAACCAGCCCTACTTTAGTAAATGGAGTGAGAAAGACATTCATGAGAAAAGTAATCTCTTTTATTCTGTAAATGGAGGTACCTTGCTCCCTCCACTGAATATACACGGAGCTTGATAATCAGTAAACTTAGTGTCCTGAATTTATATGCCAAATCTTAGGAAATCACTTACAAGGAGGTTTTGGGGTTTTTTTTTAGTTAGTTACTTATACCTAAAACTTAAAGGTATGCAAAAGGTAACAACTGTAAAATACTTCAAAACATTTAGGAACTAGAAAAGTGGGCAATGAATGTTATATTCTGACCTTTTGCAATGATTGGTGTTATAAGAAACAGATCTTAAATATAGTTATACCTCAATGAATATGAAATACTTTCTAACATCTCTGAAACAATTGGAATTTTAATAATTAATTACATAAAATTAACTCTATGAACTCTCACATTGAGAAGATTGTGGTTGAGACTGTTTTTATATGTAAATTAAACATGGTTTTCAGTTGAGAATTTCATGTTTTAGGGTGAATCCACTGTAATTTGTAAGTCATGCTGTAATGCAGCCTTCTGAGCAGAATACAAACAAGAAACTTGTAAAAGAGTGCCTTAAAAAAAGACACAGAATGGATTCTGCAAAATGTAGTGGTGTGCCAATGTAGGAAAGGCATTTTGTCTTCATCATCTGTCAATTTACAAACTTTGCATTATCAAATTGTTTATAAGGTATCAAAATATAATCTATTTTTGTTTTATTCCATATTCAGTACTACTATTGTGTGATGGTGCTAAGCAATCTCATTTCTCATCAGTACTGATAGGAGATCAGATTATTTAACATAAGAGAAAGTATTCACAGCTGTAGGACCTGGAGGAAGGAGAAATGGGGTAGATGTACATTTCTTTGTCTTTTTCTTTATGTAAGATGGTGGTATAAGGAGCACTACACTGGAATTTCTTAATATTATGTAAACAGCTGCAGTGGTTTGAAAGGAAAGGCAGTAATGAGTAATTAATATAGATCCATTTAGAATAGGTCTAGAAGATTCACGCGACATCTGCTGAAAATCCAGGTCACTGGGTTGAGCAGCATCTCTTGAAGCTCCGTATCTGTTCCTATAAACGATTTGAGCTCTTTAGGTCCCCCTTCCTCTGCGAGTCTGTTACTTGAGTAAATTCTCATCAGTTTGGCTTCAACTGTGAATAGAAAATGACCATATGCCCTTTGAAAAAAATAAATATATTCATTAGAGTTTCACTAGATATTTAGATTTTAGATTTTTGCATTCAGCTGTGTTGAGTAGCCATTTTTCTAAAAAAGGATAAGATAGGAAAATTGAAGCGGAAGGCAAAAAGCAAAATGTTAAAGTATTATTGATGTTTTATGTAACATGTTCTGAATTTTTTGAGTTTGCTAAGTAGAGCAAAGTCTGCACTTATCCATAATATAATGGAATCATACTGGTATTCTAGAATAATTGGTGTGTTGGGAGCTGCTGTAAAACCACATTTATTTAGGGATAAGAAAAACTACCCTTCTTAGAGATAAGGAATATTAATTGGCCTGGCAAGGTTTGAAGAGCAAAAAGGATAACAGCACAGAACTCAGAGGCAATAAATAATCCTTCTGTGCAGCTTTCATCACAAAGCAAATCAGCAAACAGTTAGAGATGCTATTGAACTTCATAAATACTGGGAAAAGCAGAATTATAGCTGCCACTTAATCCTCAGTGAGGCTGTATCCTCAAAGTAAGTCCATTACCATAATTTTAGAGTGAAGAGACTAAGTCCATGACTTCCCTCTCCATTTTATCATGCATGAACTTGAACTTAGTAAGCTATTGAGCTGCACATACAAATACTTGTATTTCTGTGTGTAATCACCGTTGTAATGCTCAAGGCAGTCTATTACAATAACTTTGTCTTTTCAGCTTGTGTTGCTGCTTATATCTTGTACAAAAATGGGTGAAAAACCCTAACAAGACAATACTTGTTAGGTACTCTTACATATTGTATCATCTTGCTCGGCTATTAGATGACTATATAGGTCACCCAATAAAAGACAATGAGAATTAAACTATTTTACATATTTAATTTCTATAGTTTCTCACATTTAACATGAGTTAACACTAAATTGTGCATATAGTTAATTTGTTCTGATTATCTGTCATACACCAGGATTGTTCATGAGCCAGAGAAGTTCCAACTCTGGAAGACCCTAACATGTTACTTGTGAGAAACCAGGAGGGTGTGTGAGGAAAGGAACCTGTTCTAAAGTACAGTATTGATCATTTGGATTTTTAGTTTAGCAGCCACTATCACACAGAGTTACAAAGCCACTCATCCATGTAGACCGCAAAGGCAGAAATGTGCACTTGGTATGTAATGAAATATTCTGTCCTGTAAACAAAACAAAACAAAACAAAAACCATTTTTGTCAAAACCATACAACAAAGCCAAGAAGAGTGGGTGGAAGGGGAATATTTGCAAGTCTCAGTGAACAAGTGATAGTACTCACCTTGCTAGTATTAGCTTTGTCCCTTGTTTCAGTCAGGCAATTCAGTTAATTTCTTGACGCATCTGAGGGAGCAAGATAGTTAATAGAATACAAATCATCAAAGGTCAGAGGGAAGCTTGGAGTAATAGTACAGTAATACATCTCAGCCACCAGCTGCAGAGGGAAACTATAAATGATGCAAGGTAGGAGAGAAAAGCATGTTCCCTTTCTTCAGTGACAGTGTAGTTGAAGACAAAACAACCCACCTGCTGTTTGTATTTTTCTTATAATCAGCAAGAGGACCCTGCAGCAGCTGTGCAAAAATGCCAGATGCTACACACGTGCTTTTTCTTTTCCCTAATTAATTTTGTTGAGTATCGTCTCTGTTTTGCCATTGACTGTTCTCGGTAATTCTGAGACCTTAGAGCAGTCACCTGTGCAATCACATCTATCTCCATTATCATCTTCTCCTGTCTCTTCTCTTCCCGAGTTCACATTTCTCTGTGTTCTTCCAGTTACCTACTGCTTTAATCCTAGAGCTCTGTTACTGCATTGTATCACATTGCATTGTATAATTCAGTAAAGTCTATAGATTTTTCTCACAACTACAAGAATGGTAGTTTTCTTCAGTGAAAATCAAGGCATTCCAATTAAAAGCAGTTTACTTCAAATAATTTTTTGCTAAATATTTGTACCAAGTTCTGCCTCTTAGCTATATATATGATGTCAAGTGCCCTTCCCTTGATTTGTGAGTCTTTATGCGCTGTTGCAATGGCACAATGAAGATCCCAAGGTCAAAAGTCAAGGGTTGTTGGGAATTGGCTTGATGAAAAAGGACATGGGCCTGTGAAAAGTTGTGCGAGCAGAGTTCTGTGTGAAAGAATGTCAGTTTGAGCAGCAAGACTAGGCCTTGGCTGAAAATAGCTGGCTTTACTGATATTGGGAGAAAAACAACAGCTGGTCTCGCTGTTATCAGGAGAAAGACAGGGACGGTGTGACCTTGGCATAACTTCATAAGTAACTTTTGAAGAAGTTCCCATGAGAAAGTTACGGAACACGCATAGCTGCAAATCACAAGTGGGTGTGTTTTAGTAATGAATAAACATTAGCAATGTACCAATCATATTAGGACTAGTAGGCATAATTATCGCAAACTGTATAAATATGAGCTATCCGTGCAAATAAAGTTGAATCACTTCTATCACTCATATTGGGTCGACTTATGTGCATTCCTCCGCCGCTCCAACAAATGGCGCCCCGAACAGGGACCGAAGAAAGGGGAATTGGAGCGATGGACACTGAGAAGCACCGGTAGCAGCGACTGGGGGGCAAAAGATTAACCGAACGCTGATCGTCTTGGTTGGTGTGTTAACTCTCGTGCCTGGACCGTCCAAAAGGGGTTCGCCGTCAGTGAGGGCTACTGGAAAAAGGCTGCAAAGACTTTTTAACTGAGGTGCCTTAATCAAGGTAGCACCAAGGAGTATCAAGAAGCCGGCCGGCAATGGATCAAGAGGTAGCCCTAAAATTATTACAGTGCTTTTTAGAAAAGCGGGGGGTAAATTGCGTTAAGCAAGTTTTGGGATTAGTTGCTTTAGGTCGTGTTAAGGGATGCTTTAAGAATCCAGATTTATTATTTAAGGAGAGTTAATGGTGTAGATTAGGAGACGTATTATGGGATATGGTAACTGACGATGATAAATCAGCTAAAAAACTAATGAAGCAAGGACAGAAACCTTTCAATTAGTGTGGGTACAGCTTTTGAGCTTAATACCTGGAAAGCTATCGGAACCTCCCTATGGGATGAAATCAGTGATGGGTCTAAAGAAGTTAAAGATCTTGCAACTTTATGGAAATTGATTAAGACAACTCTGTAAAAAATGAAAGCAGATCATAAAGTGTCTGCGTCTGCTTTTGCTGCTCTCTCTCTGCAACCGCAAGCGAAAGGGAAAAGCGAGGAGAAAAACATAATGCAGCGAGAGAGACTTTTTGGAGCTTGTTCACCTGCTCTTGTGCCCTTGACTTCTGCTCCACTCCCTGGGACTGCTGATATTAATCAGCCATCCGACAGTTCCCAAGCCTCCCTAACCGTACGATTAAAGGAAACCCTACAGAATCAGGGAGTGAGTAAAAATCTGCCTACGAAAAACCAGCCCTCAGATACCACTGTTCAACATGAACAAATTATACCTAGCATATACCCTGATTCGAATAATGCAAACAAGGACTTGGCTACTCTAATAATAGAACAAAAAGAGACAATGTTAGAATTGTTAAAGGAAATGCGGAAAAGAGACGGGGAAACCAACCGCACCCGTGATAGATGCGGAGTCGCTTGTAATAGCTGCTGCAGAAGAAAGGCAAAGACATTGGATTAAGCAAGCCTGGATTGCTCAAAAACAAAAAGAGGGAGAAAGATTTAAATGGAGACCTACAGTGGATTCGACCTTGTTGTGGTATTACAAATACAGACTTACAGCCGCTGCTGGATTTATTGAGGGGCAGCGATAGCTTAACTTCTACAAGACAACTAAGTGCACCGGGACGGCAGCCTTGACAGCAATTGGACAAAAAAATCACATCATCCATGTCTGGCAGATACGTTCCTGATTTACCCATAAATTTGAAACCTTATGCTGAGATTGATATGGAACACACTGACTGTAGTAAGCAGCATGACAGTGACACCGGTGATTGATCCACATCGGTTAACGCCATGGGACAGTAAGAATGTTTGGGTGTCACTAGCTAAAGCTATTAATCAAATCTGTTTTTGTGTGTCATTGGCATTACCTGAACAGTCTTTTATTCTTATGTATTTTATTCTTACGTATAATGTTGTTTTTACTGTGCTTAATTAATTGTGTTCACAGATCTTTGCAAAGGGCAATACAGCAGGTGTTAAAATTTTACCTCAATCTATACACAAACAGATAAATTGGCTGAAGAAACATACACAAAGATCCAGCAAGAAACTAATTGGTTTGATGGGGTGTTACAGTCAATATTCGGCGGGATAACACCATGGCTAATGTCATTGATTAAAGAAGCCTTACGGTGGTTGGGTATATTGATATTAATCTGTGTAATAGTTAAAATTGCTTATGGGTGCATGATAAAAGGAGTCTCAAAGCTGACACACCAAGCTCTACTCGCACAAAAAGAAAAAGGGGGAATTGTTGGGAATTGGCTTGATGAAAAACGACATGGGCCTGTGGAAAAGTTGTGCGAGCAGAGTTCTGTGTGAAAGAATGTCAGTTTGAGCAGCAAGACTAGGCCTTGGCTGAAAATAGCTGGCTTTACTGATATTGGGAGAAAAACAGCAGCTGGTCTCGCTGTTATCAGGAGAAAGACAGGGACGGTGTGACCTTGGCATAACTTCATAAGTAACTTTTGAAGAAGTTCCCATGAGAAAGTTACGGAACACGCATAGCTGCAAATCACAAGTGGGTGTGTTTTAGTAATGAATAAACATTAGCAATGTACCAATCATATTAGGACTAGTAGGCATAATTATCGCAAACTGTATAAATATGAGCTATCCGTGCAAATAAAGTTGAATCACTTCTATCACTCATATTGGGCCGACTTATGTGCATTCCTCCGCCGCTCCAACAAAGGGTGGTGGGGTTTTTTTACCTATTCTAATATGAATGTAGGGAATGTGCATTCAAATCTGGCATATAATCTCATCATAGGCTGTCCATAGTGTTCACACCAACAATGTTTGCATTAGACAAAGTTCAAAACTGGACAGCCTGATTTTACCAGTTGTGTGATGTTTTTGGCTGTAGCATCACTGCAATGTAGTCATTGTATGGATTATCACAGATTCAAAATATTCACACAAATTACCTTAATTCATCATTCCATACCTTTAAAGGCTTTGCTTTTCAAAATCATCTGGCTTTCCATATATATTTAAAGCTCACAGTCATTATCAAAGTATCTGAATGCCTTCCTGGTATATCTGAAATACCAAAGAGTATTGAATATACCCCCATTTTGTCATTTCCTTAAATGCTATGTCACTTATTGTGGCAAACTTAACTGTAAGCTAACTCAGTAACTAAATTTATTGGTGTAGGAATTATATGAGACCTTCTATATTTTGTAGTATCATATTAACAAATACTGTGTTATTTAAATTATTTGTTTTCTCAGTTGTTGTAACAATAGAGTATACACAAATAACTTGAAAACACTGGATAGATCAATAATAAAACACATTTAATTTATTCTATGTTTAATGTCATTATTATGAAATTAATTCCTCCTAGAATAGCCAAAGGAAGGAATGATTTCACATAAAAACCTGATTGTAAACATTCATTAAAGCAATCCCAACCCAAAAATACAACAGAAGCGTTTAAGATGACTTATACAGGTAGGACAAATTGACATCAAAGGAATAGATGATAATTGTCATAGAGAAGAAAAACTTATAATGGCTCTTTTAAATAGCTGTATATTGAGCTATGTATTGTATAGTTCCCATCTGCAATAAAAGGAGAAAAAAAAGATTGAATTGGCTATTAAGCACTTAAAATACTTAGTAATAAACATGTCAGCAAATACATGTAAAAAACTTTACATATGATCAACAAAACCTCTTTTTTTGATGAGAGGCAGGCAGAAATTGTGTATTTCAAAGAATAAAAAGGGATGAAAACCAGAAATGGGATTTACTCTTATGACTGCTGGATGCTGCTGAATGTTGAAGTGTTACTTCAGTAAATATGTAGTAGGATGCTTACATTCAAGCATAAGAGATATCTGAAAGAGTTAATGTATTTGATATTAAACAAATGGTGACTTAGGACCTGAATGTTCAAAAATGCTGTATATGATTTTGAACAGTGATAACAAAAATATTCTATGCTAAGTAATGTGCTGAAAAATTCCTAGAGGCTAAACCTTTGTAAATGTTAACTGAGGTAGTATTGGAAATAAACCCCAAATATTGGATTAGCTTTTTTTTCAGAATCCATAGAATGTTTTCCAAAAGACATGTGCCCTGCAAGTTAGTTAAATATCAGAATGTTCAATTCAGAATCCCAAGACTCTGAATAAGACAGAAAATGTCAATTTTTACCCAGTGTTCCAAGTTATCTTGCATTTATGAAAAGTACACATACCTATACTGCTGTAATATGCAATTACCAAAGAGAACTCCTCGTTTGTTAGAAATTTTGAAGAACCGGAACATGCTGAAGATTTTTTCTCATTTCAGCGTACTTGTGTCTTAAAGAGAAATGAAACTACAGAAGATGATGCTTATGCCAAACTTATTAGAATGAGTGTATCCCTTATGAAACTTATGGCTTCTGTCAAAAATTGTTTACCTCTGACTCATCAGATTGTAATGTGGTAATTGCAGAGAAGCATAAGAAAGTATGCCCATGACATGCAGAAATGTTTGATATAAAGGTTTTAAATTGATTTTACTGTAGGTGTTTTAGTACCAGAGTATTTTGAAACTTCAGTCTTTATTTCCCTCCATCCTACCCTAAAATTAATAACAGCTCAGAGATCTGCATTTTAAATATCATAAAAAGGACTTTGTTGTTTTTATCTTGTTTACTACAAGAAATTCAAAAGCCTTGCATAAAATTTATTAACCAGTGTACTCTGAGGTGTTGAGCTAAAATCTTGCTCTAGAACCCTAAAAATATACTATGACTGTATCATATGAAGTGTAAAGGAGCATAACTTGCATAGTGGTGAAGAAAACTTGTGGTCCTGCTCTTTTCAACACCAAAGCACAGAGTTACTTAGCTGAAAACTTTATATCCGGATATCTTCTGTGTACGGTCTTCTCCAGTAAAAATGTAATAGTTAAACAAAAGTACTTCAGTGAAGGTAGAGATCAGGGGAATTACTTAAAAATGACTCTCACGAGATATGTCGGAGCAGACCATCCTCTTATGTAAAACACTCCAGCACCAGTGTAATCATGGAGCTGTGAAGGTGATCCAGTAAATGAGTCTTTGCTTCACAGTGGCTTCGGTGGGCTTGTGGGCTCTGAGATTGTGTTTACAGCCAGTGAGCTTTTCTAATAACGTTTTCTACATAGTAGGAAAAGCTTGTCACCACTACTGGACTTCTCCTGGTGTTGCATGCAATCTTAGCACACAGAAGGGCTAGTATTTTTTCATATGCAGAGGCACTTACAAAAATATGTCTTGCATATATGACTTCTTTAGCATCCAACACTGATTTCATCAGACCTCAGACATGTTTGTTCTTTTCTGTATTACGTGTGGTAGAAAAGAAGTTAATTTTTTATGAACATTGTCATGTTTGTCTTCAGTCACAGATGCATTTGTTTTCCAGATTTTGAATAGCAGTCTACTGCATATAGAACTTCATGTAAAATACTATTAAAATGTTGTGGTTTCTGTGGAGACTAAGGATTAGATTCAACTATTGAAATCACATAAAGGAACAAACAATATATCTCCACATAGGGTTGGCAGATACTGCACAGAACCAAAGGAATTCGGTGTCCTTTAGGAGCAGCAGTTGAAGGTCTGGTGGAATTTCCTATGGTGTATCAAATGTTTATGGCAATCTAACTGTGAAGAAAAGAGCTGTGCAGACAGCTGACCAGACGTACTGGCTGAATCAACCTGCAGAAAAACTGGCATTTAGTGCTAACTGACATGCAGTGCTGTGTTCAAGACACAGGTATGGGACCGGCAGGTCTGAGAGGGGTCCTGGTGAAGACAACTACAGCCTCCACTGGAGGGTGGGGACCCAGCCTCAGTTTAGTCTCATCTACAGTGGTGGAGGGCCTGCAGTCTTGGAGTGAGGTGTAACAGAGCAGAACCTGAGCACTGGAGAGACCCACTGGAGCAGCCCAAGGCTGAACTGAGAACAAGCTAGCCATTAGGCAAGGTGGAAAATTCTGGATCTCTTCATTCCTTTTCCCTTTTTTATCTCAGGGTGTAAATATAGACAAAGATTATACTATGTTGTCATTATTAAATGGAGCCATAATGTGAGATCCAATACTGACCCAAAGGCATGTTAATAGGTAGAGACATGACTTCTCTGTTTTGGGGGTATGTTTTAAGAGGCATGGATGCAAGCCATTCTCTTCTAGGAACAAAAAACTAACTCCTGGCCTTTTTTTAATTTTATAATATAGATATAGCTAAGGAAATCAAATAGATGCGATGGTTAATTTTATTCCACGCCTTTTGTTTAAATGCTATTTGAAAAGATGCATGGTATAAAAGGTGATGAGTCTTTATTGCCACACATTGATGATTCATATTTATATACTATCTATCTCTTAAATTGCTGCTTTCTCTACCTTCTTCGAGTGGCTAGAGGTTTCTTGCTTCTAATAATGGATCAGCTGGGGAGTATGGAAACTGGAGCACTCAATGACAGAACACTCTAGATGAGTCAAACAGATAGAAACTCAAAGGATTTATACAAAACTAGTCTTGGGCTATGTAGAAAAGTTTGTCATTCCTGCTCCTCAGAAACTACCCAAACATACAGATAAGCTTTCAAAGGCCTCATCAACC